>NC_056747.1:1180510435-1180860435 GCF_019279795.1 Protopterus annectens | reverse complement strand
TCTTTTAAGAGTGTTTTAATTACATTATTATGGCCCTTCTTCTTCCAACTCTAAACCCTTATGTGACTTAATTGTATGCAAGCAATTAAGTTCTTCCCGAGAAACTACAGAAAGTTACACTTTACATTTCGGTAACAGGCTTCATACATTTGTCTTTTGCTTTTCCTCTGTTTTTTCTTGGAGGAAGGTAAGAGGGTCCCACACATTTTTATGACATAGGAAACACACATATTACAGATTAAAAAGAGTTCAAATATAGCTTCCGATGTGTCAAATTCTGAAATCACATTTTAAATTAGTTTTTCTACCTTACCACCACAGTCATTTCCCGAACAACTGTTGTATTCTCATGCATTTCTATCCTAAAAGATTATTTCTAATAGTAAATGTCATCATGCACAGTGTCTACAAAATCATCTTTTAAGGAGGGAATTGCACAGATATGCTTCAAAGGTTATCCTGTAATCCTTTAAAAATATTCTGAAAATGTTGCCTTGATATATCAGCAACTACTGCATATGTGAGTCTGCATTGAATTTGGCAACATTTTCTTAAAACTTTACTAAAGTTCATACTTTTATAACACTTTTACATAACAGCATCAATTTTTTTACAACTTCATGTAGACCCCAAAAGATGGGCATTCTGAAATTTTTGCCCCAAAATGTTACCAACAGCCAGAGTTGTGCTTAATTTAGTTAACATTGCCTCCTAACGTTACTAAACTTCAACAGTTTTAGACCACATCTACAAAACAGTATCTGTAGATTTCATCTCATTGCTATTGCATAATTCTATTAAAAAAGAGACGCACTACTGATATTCATTCATGGTCTTCTCAGTACTTAAAGAGTCTTGCAGGTATATTCAACTGCACATGTTATCAACATGATAGAACAGTGGATATTGCTTTGCAACATGTGCTGCAGTGTACATGTAATAACATTGATCAAAGTTAGAACTTTTGAGTGCTTTTAAAAATGTGTTATTTTTGTAGACTTCTACATCTTAAGAGCTTTTCATGCTTTAGATACATTTAACTGCAACATTTATGCCAGATATTTTGATAGAGTGCCTCAAATGATGAGAACTACTAAGGCAGAAACAGGCTGTGCAAATATGGATCCAGTTATGGCATATAGATCCAAATTTATGGGGAACATTGCAGAAATTTTTCACAGAATCAAAAACCTCTCTTAAGTTGCCTTTGTTATCTTTGCTTATTATTGTTAATAAGGCAAGAATGTCTTAGGATATCCTACCATAAATTTTTTTTTATTATTTTAGTTACTTATATGCAGACCTCTCAACCAAGTGGGGACAAATTTCAACAGAATCAGGGACAAGTCAAGAAAAAAATCAGGGACAATCAGGGACACTTTTAAAATATTAGTGCTATTAACTTGAAACATTGACAGAATAAGAGCATATGAATTAATACACATTTTCTGAAGTAAAAGAAGTTTATAACTCTTAATTATTGTCATTATTCATTAAGTGTAATTCACCACCTTTCCTCCAAAAGTCACTAGTTTTAGGAGGGATTAAGAGGGACAGAGTTAAAATTTGAGTCAAAATCAGGGACGTCCCTAAAAATCAGGGACAGTTGAGAGGTATGCTTATATGTTTTGTTAACTGGGTTGTACAACTGGGCTGAGGTCCATTTTCAGTGGATGCCCAGGATCACTGTCTGGCTAAAGGACCAGCTCAGAGTCAGGCAGCGGGTAACACAAGACTGAAGAAATCAAACCCATGACTGCAGGATGAAGTTCATTACTAGTTCATAGGCTTAATACTGTCCATTAAATTACCATGCAGTAAAGCTGATTTAGAGTAGAGTAGGCTGATTATAGATCAATTAGTTACATTTTCATGCTAGAGACAGTTAATGCAAAATATTCTCCAGGGGCAGACTGCTACAGTTCATGGCAGCCAGGCTTAACCTACTTCTATGATTGGGCCACCACAGAGGCTGACAAGGAGAATTCTATATCTAGGCGATAATTTGCACTTTGGCATGACCTTTACCATTGTACCTCAGAGGAAACCATTGGCAGTTAGTTGGAACCTGTCTAGATAAAAGAAGTTAAACAATGGGGTGTTGTATGTTTAAAGTGTGTATGTCAGATATCATCCTAGGCTGAAGAGTAAAAATTAGACTGTTACAGTTACCATGGTTTGTGTGTGATAATTGGAAGCAACTATTGTGTATTAGTTACATAGTTACTGTTCAATATCAGGTGGCTCCAGAGTAAATGCCTTTTATGAGAGCTGAGAGTCTCAAACTTGTATACTGTTGCAGTTTATCATGGTGTGTGCTGGGTAATTACATGTTGAGCACATCTTGTACTCTGCCACATATGAGTAATTGAGCTGGCTTTTCAGAGTCATCAGAGATTTAATGAGGTGCTCGCACAGACTAAAATCTAAGGCTTGCAGAGGCAATGAGCTGCCAAACTAAGCCTTTTAGACTTGACATTTTCTAAGGAATTAGAATGTTTACATTCACAAATAGGCTTGCTGTGCATAGTCCAAACTGCCTGTCAAGCTGTGAGAAGGAGTTTAGGTCTGATTTTAATAGCCCAAATATTTGCTTTGCGAAACACGTACAAGTCAGTTGTCAAAAAACAGAGCTGACCTTATTAGTGCATTTAGACTTTTACAGAACTGTGACAGACAATACAAGTAATGCAGTTTCTGGAACTACATTTTCATATAATAAGTATTATAGGTGCTGTGCTTTCATGTTCTCTGAATTCTGAGATTTGTACAGTTTAAATGATATTATTGTAGACTATAATCAGTTGTGCAGTAATCTGTTTTGCAGTTCAGAAGTAATCATAACACAGAATTTTCATAACATTCATAAAAAAAGTAGACAAGTGTCAGGTTTTCTGAAGTTGTGACATTCTCATTCAGTCTCCAAAACCACTGTATAAGGTTTAGAACTGGAATTTTAATAACATATTGCAAGTGAACATTGTTGCTAAAATTGCAGCCAGTTCTCATGACTATTAGGTAATACTAATTCTCAGTCACTATAGTAAGACATACTAGTAGGTATCTGTTTTAATTAAAAATAAATCTGCAGAAAAAAACTTAGTGGGTTGGGTTTGGCATAATGTTTAAGGTGTTTACCTCACAGACACAAGGAACAGGATTTGATTCTTACCTCTGAGTTGGGAAATTTGGCTAGGTTTAAAATGGGAACGTGGCACCACACTAATCAAGACTGACATTGGACTGAAAAATTACTTTAATAATGAGCGCTTTTGTCTTTCACATAAAACCTTCTTCAGATTCTACTCCATAAAAGTAACACCCACATATATATGCACGTAAACACATAAACCCGCCAATAAAATTCAAAATGTATTCATCATGTGACAGCCGAGCCTTCAACAAGGGATATCCCACTTAATCAGTAATGTACATTCAAGTGGACATATGACACTTTAAAAGTGATAAAATTCATGTTTGAAAGGTAAATAGATAATACACAAATAAATAAATTTATTTTATTTTACATTTGTTTACCAGGAAGATCCGACTGGGCAGGTACCCATTTTTGCAAAGGCCTGGACAGAAAAGCTCCACATAAAAAGCAAGAGAATTTACAAAGTAGAATATAAGCAGAGAATTTACATATTAGAATACTTACATGTAACAATGATTTATATCATGGATTATACAATGCTAAAAAAAAAAATAAAAATAACATAAATGGTGAAAGGAAACCTTGAAACAAAATGGCGATCATAAACATGCTAGTAGCTCAATAGGAGGTAGATTAAAGTAGTTCACACTGTCAGTCTTTTCTGACAGTTGAGGTACACATATTGCAGTACAATGGTAGGATTAGGGTTTTAAGTTTATTGAAGGAAGAGTTTTTTAGTAGTTTTTAGTTGATTAATTAGTAGGTGTGCTGGTAGTAGGAGTTTAGTGGGTGAAATGAGATTATAGAAGGGCAGAAAGAGTCTAATTGGTACAGTTGTTAGAGGTCAGCTTGGAGTGCTGCATGAACAAAGCCTGGAATTAGGTGAGTTTTATATAGCTGTTTAAAGTGAATAGAGTTTGTTGTGGATCTAGTAGTGAGTGGGAGCGTGTTCCGGATTTTTTCCACTTAATTTGAATGAAGAGAGCCTCCTGCTGTATATGTCACCTTGGTGACTTTTAGTAATGACTTATGGGTGGAGAGTAATGTTTGGTTGTTGGAGTAAGGTACTATTAAGTTCTGGATAGCTGGTATTTTTTCAGGCTGGTGAAGTATTTTATGCCACATTAAGAATTGGTTAAAATTTAGTAGTGGAGGTAGATATAGCCAGGAGAGTAGTGTGACTTGTGTGCTGAGTCTGTGGTGAATTTTGCTATCTTATAGAATATTTCAAGTTTTTCAAGGTCTATTTTTTAAGACTGGTAAGCATGGGTGAGGGGTAAAAGAGTGTGGATAGATGGTGGGATCTAGCAATAGCTAATCTAGTATTGTTGGCTAGGAATGTTTTGTTGTTGTATAGAGTTTCTAGCTTTTTATGTATCTTTTGTTTGCAATATGTGTTGATCGAATCTCAGATTAGTGTCAATTACCATTCCTAGGAGTTATGTGTGGAATTCTGGTGTGATTATTGTGCTGTTGATGGAGATGATAGTGAAGGTGGGAGGGGGATCTGGGACTCTGGTAGGTAGGAAGATCATAAGCTTGGTCTTTTGGGGTTTAGGATGAGTTGTAGATTTGTGAGACATGATTTGATTCTGGTGACAGATTTTTCTGTGATGTCTTGGAGTTGTTGTATATTAGGGGCAGCACATATAAGTCTTGAATACTCTGCATAGTGGATCAGTAAGGCTAGTGAGATGGCAGAACTAAGATTGTAGTTGTTGTCTTTTGGCTTTTCCCGGTTAGGGGTCGCCACAGTGGAACTCTGGTCCGCTAATGATTGGCAGTAGATTTTCACGAATGCCGAGGTGCCAGCTCGACGGTCAATCTTCAACGAAGGCACGCCCATTTACGCATGTCTTTCGAACTCCCACTCAACCGCGGGGAGGACATGCAGACTCCACACAGAAGGCACTCCCCGCACTCCAACCGAGAATCGAACGGGAGAACCTCTTGCTGTGAGGCAACAATGCTACCGCTGCACCACTGCGGAAGTGCTCACCACCGCGGGGTGGCAGAACTAAGATTATTGGTGAAAATACTGAAAAGAAGAGGGTCATGTATGGACTCTTGTGGAACTCCAAATGTGACTGGTAGTAAGGGGGAGAGGTCTTGTAACCATTTCACTGCTTGTTGGCAACCTGGTAGATAGCTTTTATAACCAGATGATAGCTGTGGGGCTGCGATTTAGGTTATTGAGAGCAGTCAATAGCTTGGGATGGGATACTGTGTTGAAGTCCTTAGACATATCCAGGAAGACTGATAAAACCATTTTACCTTCATTTTTGTAATGATTAATGGTGTTGGTGAAACTGATAAGGGCAGTTGTGGTACTATGGTTATGTCTAAAACCATGTTGAGATTTGGCTAGGAAGTTGCTTGTTGAGAGATATCTATTAAATAAATAGATAAATGCTTAGGATTTATTATAAAGTTAAAAATGACTATGAATGGTCAAAAATTATCTGTGAAGTACTTTTAACTTGAGCAAACAAGCAATTGACACCTGTTCATTGAAACTTGGACAGCTATCCACTTTTAAAAGCAATTGCCAATACAGCTCATGTTTCTCAAGGAGCAGTGTTCATCGACCCCCCCCCCACACCATCATTCAGGGGTATTTACTCCAGAACTGAAAACTTGAAGTCATGTCCTGGGTTCTCTTGTACATGTTTAAATAGTGCCTTAGTATTCTTTCACTTTCTGATGTATATATGCTTGTAGACTCTTTCCTTGAGTCTATGCTCAGTTTTTCCAATGTAGAAGCTAGGGCATGATGAGCAAAATGTGCAATAAACCACCCATGGTGTATTACAATTAAATGACCCCCTGATTTTAACTACATTATTATAAATAGTTCACTTTTTGTTTACCAGAATGTATTTACATTGAGCACAATAACCACACCTCTTCATGCCATCATGTTCTTTTTGCAATGTCCCAATAGATATTCCCAGACCTTTTTCCAAGAAACTTTTAAGATTTATCCCTCTCTGATATACCACATATGATTTTACCCCCACATTCTCTCTCTAACACTATGATAAATGCTTAGAATAGGCCAGTTTTCACCAAAATATCTTTAATGAAAGTACTATCCACTGAGAAAGTAATGATGAATGTGCTTCTAAAATGGCCTTGATTGTTAGGATGAGTAACGTTCAGGTTATCCTATGCCCTATTGTTGCTGATTGTATTATTGAATATATTCCAATGATTATGTAGTATTGTTGCAAAAACCTTTTGTTCCATTTATTGATGACCTTGTATGTACATAAGATTGTCAATAAAATACACCGGATACCCTCATTTCCTAAACAAATCATTTAACACAAAACACTCATCCCAAAAGGCTTCATTGAGGGTAACCATCCTGGCAGCACAGACAATCTGCCCTTTGACTACTGCTCCTTTTTTGGGGGAGTGGTTGCTAGCTGGAAAAATGTAATAAACTGTTAAAATATGTAGCTTTTCTATGGATTTTCGACAAAACATCTGGTTGACCATGCCCTTGATTAGACAAATTTTTAAGTAGGCTATATTATCATCATGGCTTGTGTATGTAAATTTGAGAAAATCTATACTGCTGTTGCTGTAGTCTAAGAACTTAGAAATATTTTCCTTATCTCTATCCCAAAAGGATGAAAATATCGTCCAAGAAGCGTGTATAAAACTTACAGGATGAAAAAAATTCAGAAGTAAACATGTATTTCCTCTCCCATTGAATAATAATGATGTTAGCAAACAACCCCCCACATGCTGACCCCATAGCGACTCCCTTTTTCTGTAAATATAGTTGTTTTTCGAAGCTCAAGTAGTTGTTTTCCAATACAATCTCTGGCAAATTCACATAGAGATTGATCTGGTCCTGTTAGATACCCTTTTCATATAAGAATTCAGTGAACCATTCAACTCCCAGTTGGTGTGGTATTACTGTATACAGGTCCTTAACGTCTATTGTAATACATGTGTAAAAATCCATGAAAGGTATCAAATCCACCTTTCATAGGAATTCCCAGGAGTTGTGGCACACATGTTCCTCTAGCAAAAGTAATAATTTTAGTTTTTCATCCAGGAATTTAGCATAAGGGTGAGTAATGGATCCTCAAGCATCCACGATTGGTTGCTCTGGGGGTTGTTAGATATTTTTATGAATCTTGGTCACCCCAAAAATGGAGGGGGGTCATGCAAGTAATTACGTTCAAATAATTGTTCTTCGCCACATATATTTCTTTGTCAGTAAACAAGTCCTCCAGATTTTTCTTGATTTTCCTGTATGCACCGTTCAATTCATTGATAGATACACTACCGTAAGTATCTTCAACCAAAAGTTTTCTCATCCTATTAGAATAATCAGTCTTTTCCATGACAACAATCCCACCCTCCTTATCTGGCTTCATAATTTGAATCTTAGAATTATTCCTAAATTCTCGTAATCTACATTTTTCATCAATCATAAGATTACTGTAATTACCACATTTAGGGGTCAAATGTAAACCTCTCCTAATATCCAGCTCGCACATCTCTCATACAATTGGGTGATTAAATGTATAGGGGATTAAATGTACTAGATACATGCAATGTACTCAGTGCCTCATCCATATGTTGGAACATCACGTTGAAGTTTAGCATATGCACATATTGCTTGTGCTCCATGAGTGTATTTGCCATGTCTATACATTTATTTGATATGAAAGTTAAACCCCTTGTGAACAAGTCTCAACATTTCATGTCAATCTGGCAAGAGGAATAATTATAGACGTTAAAATTCCCACTGTCATTTTTTACAAAAGACATTGCTAAACATTGCAGTTGCTGGTCTCGTGTCTCTGTATGTACTGCCAGGTCTGGTTCCTCTGTGTCCAGTTCTGGCTTCTCAACCCACCCCTCCATGGGGACTTGGTGTAATATCTGGTCCTAGACAGGTTGTTGGAATATTGCTGCTTCTCCCTGATTCATTCCTACCTCCTCAACTGTGGCTCTTCAACCTGTTCTAAAAGGTCATTGTTTCCATTAAAATTATTTAGTGCTGGATTTTGCTTGTACTTTTAATTCACCAATTCACACCTTCCCTCCAAGTTTTGCTGCTGGTTACTGTAAATAAATCTGGTACCCCAGTTTTATGAAGTTGGAGGTGGAGAGTATGGCTGTGGTTCAATAGTATATAGTCTTGCAATCCTATTTCTGAAAATGAAATACTCATAGAAGATGTCTCTAATTTGGAAGGCCTAGATAACCTCTTATGTAAAGAGGATAAATTTAGAAAAATGGGCTAGATATCTTACATACAGGCATATTTATTTTATTTATTTATTTTATTTTATATTTGTTGACTGGGCTAGTCTAGCTGGATACATATCCTTTTTCAGTAGAGGCCCGGGGAGAAAAGCTCCAAGTATGATAAGGTTACTACATACAATAGTTAGAATAAAAAAACAAGCTTAAAAATACATTTTGAAGCACAAACTGATTGTAAAGAGAGTACAAGCAATTTGAGTGATCAAAGTTACAAAGTCTTGGTATAGGTTTTAAACAGCAATTAAGTCATGAGTTATAAGGTACAATCAGCACAAGTTCATACAATATTTGACAAGAAAAGCAAATTGGCAAGAAAAACAAATTGACATTCACTTAGTCAAAGAGGGAGAAGGGAGTAGGCTGGAAGATATAAATAGAGAAGAGTTAGCTTGTAATAATTAGAACTATGGTGGGGCAGTAGCCCAGGAGGTAGGGGAAAAAGGGGCAGAGAAAAGAGAATAAGAATATTTAGTCAGGCATTGAGCAGGGACATAGCCAATGTATTTTTAGGTGATCTTTGAGGTGTTTCTTAAAGAGTGGAGTAGATGAAAGAGAGGTTAGTGTTGTAGGAAGGTTGTTCCAGATTCTGCCCACCACATTGGTAAAGAGTGAGTCCCCAGCTTTGTTATTAGATTTAATGTTGGCAATTAGTAACTTGCTAGCTGAGCATAGTGTTGTAAGATTTTTATATGGGGAGATCAGGTTAGAGAGGATAGGAGTATTAGTAGGGTGGTACAGAAATTTTTGTGTGATTACAAGTTGATTATATTGTAGTTGGTTTTGTAGTTCTAACCATTTGAGTTGTTTGAGGTTGAGACAGTGGTGGGTTCTACAGGGAGAGCCAGTAGCAAATCTGACTATATTATTATAGCTAGATTCAAGCTTGGTAAGATTGTGCTTAGATATATTGGTATAAATGGCAGAAGCATAGAATAGGGTAGAAGTAAGATGAGCCTGGGCAATGGAAGTTCTAGCCAGTTGTGTAAGGAAGGGTTTGATTCAATACAGAGAGCCTATTTTTTTATTGATAGTTTGAATAGTATTATTGATCTGGTCATCAAAGCTGAGGTTGTGATCAATGGTTATACCCAGAAGGCGTGCAGTAGGATCAGGGGAGATACAAGTTCTATTATAGGAGTTAATAGTGAAGTGGATCTGTGGTGATTTTTGAGTGGAAGTGAAGAGTAATAGTTTGGTTTTCTTGGGGTTGAGGAGGAGACATTGATCAGTAAACCATTTTTCTACAGAGTTAAATACCATTTGAGTAAGGGTTTGGAGAGAGGATGAGGACTTGGCAGTACAGATTAGAGTAGAGTCATCAGCGTATTGTATGCAAGTGGCTTGTGGAACAATAGTGTAGAGATTGTTAATAAAGATAGAAAAAAGAAGAGGGCCTAGGATAGAGCCTTGAGGGACTCCAGTGTTCACAGGGAGGGGTGTGGAAAGATTGTTGTCCCAGAGTACTGCTTGATGTCTGTTATCTAGATAGGATTTAAACCAAAGAATAGCTTGTGGGTCAAGAAATTGGGCTTTTAGAGTACTGATAAGTAAGCTATGGTTGACCATATCAAAAGCTTTTGATAGGTCTATAAACAGAGCAGATGAGAGAGAGTTATTGTTTTGATTTCTGTTAATACAGTCTGTAAAGCTTAGTAGGGCAGTAGTGGTGCTATGAAAGGGTCTAAAGCCATGCTGACAGTTAGCAAGTAAGTTGTTATGGAGCAGGTGTTGGAGTAGTTGATGGTGGATACATCTTTCCATTATTTTGGCTAATGGAGAGAGAGTAGAGCAATTGGACGGTAGTTGGAAATGTCAGTGGATTTACCTCCTTTATGCAAAGGGATTATATGGGATACTTTCCATGTGGAAGGGATGGTACCTTCTGTGATTGTTCTGTTTATAAGGATGGATATTGGATAAGCTAAGGGTTTGGCAGCTACTTGAAGGTATTCTGCTGGGAGGTTATCTGCAGATGGAGTACAAGGTTTGAGTTTCTGAAGGAGTTTACAGATAAAGGAAGTTGTAACTGGTTGTAACTGTAAGAGGGGAATAGAACTGTTTGTATTCTGTAAAGGAGAGAGGGTAGTGGGTGTTAGTGTTTTTGTTAAAGTTTGAATAGCTTCAGTGAAGTAGTTGTTAAAGGTATTGGCTATTTGCAAAGAACTATTATGGGGAATAGAGTTTGGGGCTGGAGTTCTAGCCTGCCCTGGTTTGAGAAGTTTATTAATGCCTGACCAAAACTTTTGAGGGTTGTTAGAGTGTGATTGTTGAAGTTTGGAATAATATTTTTTTTTGTCTAACAAAATGTCTTTTTTGGTAGCGTTTCTTAATTGCTTAAAGTATAAGTGGTCAGCAGTGTTCTTTGAGGCTCTCCATTTGGCCCATATTTTGTTCCGTAGGAACATTTTCTCTCTGGTTAGTTTTGTGAGCCAGGGGGCTATTTTAGTCCTTACACGGGAAGAGTGGATGGGTGCGTGGCTATTTAGGATTTGAAGGAATGAAGTGTTATAGTAAGAGACGGCTTCATCCAGTTTGAGTTGCTTTAGAGGTGACCAATTAAAGGCTTTTAGTTCATTTTGAAAGTTTTCTGCTTGGAAGAATTTTTTTGAACGAAAGGTGACCATGTTGTAATTATTAGAGCTGTGTTTTTTTTTGTTTTATTATGAAGGTTAGTACATGATCACTAATGTCGTCTGGGAGAGTTCCAACTTTATAAGTATCTGGATGACTGTTTATAAGGATCCAATCAAGAATAGTTTCCTTTTTGCTAGGTTTATGGAATCTTGTGGGGGAGTTTATTATTTGTGTGAAGCCAAATAGGTTTATGTGGGTGTTTGGATTAGGGGAGTTACATGTGGTCCAATCTATGTTAAAATCACCAAGTACTGTAGTTTCCTGAGGTAGGAGAGTAGATAAGCTGCTAAGAATGTTTTCGAGAGTGGTAATATTATTATCTGGAGGGATGTAGGAGCAGATTATATAGATAGATTTAGCGCTATTAATTTGAAGTTTGACAGTAAGAGTTTCAGCATTGGTATTTGAGGGTAATAACACATCAATGGGTGTAACAAGAAGTTCAGATTTATGCAAGATGGCTACACCTCCACCTTTTTTGGATGTACGGTCGGATCTTAGGATGTTATATCCAGGTGGGGTTATTTCTAGGTCATGAGTAGCGGGTTTTAACCAAGTTTCAGTTAGGCAAAGGATATCAAATGCATGAGCTTGTAAAAGAGCATGCAGTTGGATAATCTTGTTATTAATGCTACGGATATTGAGTTGAGCTATTCTGAGTGAGTTTCCTGATATTATAGAGGAGGAAGCATTGTTGAATGATTGTTTTTGTAGATTGTCATGTTGTGGTATTGGGCCAGGATTAGGATGAATGTCTCCACCTATTAGAAGGTTTAAAGAATGTGTCAATGCAGTTTTTATGACTTTATAGTACTTGGGTAGACTTATCATGTTGGGGAAGTAGGTAATGTGGGTATATCTGTGAAACCTAGGCAGTAGGTAGGCTGAAGTAAAGGTAATGTTGCTGTGAGAGAGAGAGTTGGGGTGTGTAGTTGGTATAGTTTGATGTTGAGGGGGTACTTTAAAGAACATAGAGTAGTGTTCATAGTAGGTAAGGGTATAAGTTAAGTTAAGGAATGTTAATGAAGAAGACATGAGTAGAGAGTATTTGAGGATAGGTGTATGTACATAGGCCATATTGTAGTAGTATGGTAGAAAGGTTAAGTAAGTTATAAGGCAGGCTAAAGTGACAAATTATGTGGGGAAGTAAGTTATATAGTATGATAAGATAGTTAGAGGAGGTTTGGGGGAGAGTAGGTATAAAGCAGTAGTGTACAGATGATAGAGGAGGGGGATTAGGGGTGGAGTTGATAAGTTCAAGTGTTAGGTGATAGGTTCAGAGGACAGTGGGTGTGGCCAGATAGGTATAAGTTAAACAGCACTGGGGGTGAGTGGGAATTGGTGGTAGGGTAGGGGAGTGGAGTGAGCTTGCAGGGCGAACGGAGCGGGTCACAGCAAGTAGAGAAGGAGACAATCAGTAAGCAGTAACAACCCAGAGAGAGAAGGTGGAGCAGGTAAGAAGGTTTCAGTAGAGCAGGTATGATGGAAGACTAAGGGTAATAAGGAAGGCAGAATAAGGAAATTACTAGTCTGCAGAGGGTAGGGTTGAGAAGAGTGCAGAGAAGGAGCAGGAAGAGGTCGATTAGGAGAATAGCTAGGCAGTAGGGCAAGGGGAAAAAAAAAGAAGGAAAAATAAAAGGAGCTGAAGCTAGTAGATTGAAAAGAAAGTAAGGGGTCTAGGCTAGGTTAGACTGCCACCTGGTGGTCAGAGTTAGTATAGCATCAGGTGACTAAGTTCTGAAGTATAGCAAGTAGGGAAGGGTAAGCTAAATGACAGGGAAGCAGTATATAGATGATAATGGTCCTAGAGAGGGGTCTGGCTGCTGGCTTTCCTGACTCAGGATATAACAATCAGTTAATAGGGATTAAAGAAACGAGAACAAATTTGTTTACAACAAGGGGCAATGATAGTACATACTTTGCCAAGTACTATTCAATCAGGTGAGAAGTACTGGGACAGCATAAAAAGGAAGGTCCAAGTTGGCAGGCTGGAGGTAGATGAGAGAATCCTTAGTAGTCAGGCAGGTCCCTTATTGCAGGGTAGTGGATAGAAAGTTTGCCAAGTACTATTCAATCAGGTGAGAAGTACTGGGACAGCATAAAAAGGAAGGTCCAAGTTGGCAGGCTGGAGGTAGATGAGAGAATCCTTAGTAGTCAGGCAGGTCCCTTATTGCAGGGTAGTGGATAGAAAGTTTGCCAAGTACTATTCAATCAGGTGAGAAATACTGGGACAGCATAAAAAGGAAGGTCCAAGTTGGCAGGCTGGAGGTAGATGAGAGAATCCTTAGTAGTCAGGCAGGTCCCTTATTGCAGGGTAGTGGATATAAAGAGCTAAGAGAGTGATACCGGGTCAGGTGCACACAGCAGCCGGGAAGCCGACTGAGGAGTAAAAGAGCAAAATGATACTTTCAATGTCTTGCAGAAATCTCCAACTCAGGAGCAGGAAATTAGACGGTCTCAGAATACATGCTCCTTGAGAGGGATAGTACAGGGAACTGTACTAAGGTATAATGGTCACAAGACATAATGGCCTTAAATTTCTTATGATTTCTATGATCCTGTGTACTTTTTATGTTCTCTTACTCAGAAAGGTCTCTCAAATGGTATGGTGGCTGCTTGCTTGAGCATTTGTGTTGTTTGTGCTTGGTTGTTTATTTGGCAATAATGGAAAATACTGGACCTCTGATAGGTGCAAATCCAGAATACCAAGTGACATGGTTATGCAAAGCCCAGTGTTCTCCATTATCAACTGAAACTGTTACTGCCACTAAACATGATAAAAGTAAAAAGCTATTTCATTAATGATGATTATATCTTCCTCTGTGATATTAATTACGGAATTTCTTAACACTAAATGTGTAACCTGTCCTTCAAATGTGGAACAGTGAGGAACATGGACTTTTGTTATAAGACTCAAAAGGAGGACTGCTCCTCATAATGACACCATTTAAGAGGTATGAGTAACAATAATGAATTTTCTACCCATTATTTTTAACTTTGCCTCTGTTTATTGAACAAAGCTGAGAGCTGTGGCCGAGATAATATGTAGCAGTTCTTAGATGTTATGCAACTGCCGTAATGTTCTGAGAACTATGCAAAAACACTAGTGGGGTCTAGTGTTCTCCATTATCACCATTTATTTTTGTTTCTTACTAAATATCTTTGCTGTTTTGGTCATGCATTAACATTACTGTGCATTAGTGAACACTGCCAAATTTGCTCCTTTTGTTGTATTACCTGTGATCATAGCAGCTGATGTTGATCTGTGGTTTTGTATTCTTTCTTATTGCTGTGACTGATGGTGTATTTTTGCTGAACCTGCACCCATACCTCTCAACTGTCCAGATTTTCACAGAACGTCCAAATTTTGCCTCCTATTTTTGGTCTGCTGGTCATAAAATGTATGGTTTTATGACAAATCATTGAGGATTGACATGACTAAATTATACAAAATGATACACATTTGAGTTTTAGACTTCATATCTTTCAAAAATATGTAATAATGTGAAATCTGTCATTCTAACAACTTTCTAAGTTTATAGGAACAATATTTAAAATTTGTCCCTATTTTTGTGCCTCGGTTCCCCCATTATTTTTGGCTTTGTCCAGATTTCTTGCACTGAGAGGTTGAGAGGTATGCCTGCACCCATAGTATTATTGTTATTGTTGAGTCTTACTGTGATTTGTACTAGTTTGAGACCTGTAGTTTGCTAATGCCCATTTAGTTTTTCAGTGGATTCAGCTGATTCAGCGGAAATGTTTGGCATCCATGAAGACTACTGATGGTTTTGTTTGCATTTGGCACTGCAAGGCACAGCACAGTCCATCATTAACTCAGCTGCTTCAGCTGCTTTTCATTTGATGGATTTTATGACAGTTTTAAGATTTTGCTGACAATGGACTTATTTTTTTTTTAGTTATTTAGTGTTACTGGAATTAGGGAAGCATCCTAATGAACCTGGCATTTCAGCCACTTCTTTAATGTAAGGATTTATGCTATCACTGTGCAGTTCTTATGGTTTCTTTTCTGAGCTCTGTTTCCATTACTTTGTTTGGAATGAGGGCTGAAGACTCTTTAGAACATTTTTGGACCATGACCTGTTGCAAAGTGCCTGCTGCTTTTGTCATCTTAGATATTAAAGCATTTTTTAAACTTTGATTAGCTTGCTTTAGAGAAACCTTACTGCAAATAAGACCTTGTTGTTTATTCCGTGACCAGTTTAGGCAGAAGATACATGCTCAGAGAAGATATTGTCTCCATTGGGTCATGTGTTTTGGTTATACTGAACAGAATTCTAATGGAAGATTGCATTCCTTGAATGACCACTGGTGTCTTCTCTCTGTTACTGTGAGTTTTAATGTAGCACCATGTACAAATTATTGCAAAACAATTCTTGGAGTGAGCATCTCACAAATTTTAATAAAGTAGTACTGCTCAGCAAAGTTTTTTTTTGTTTTTTTTGCCTGCTTTTAACTCTGGAGCCTATCCTCAGCAGTTTTTTTGTGCATCTCACAAATTTTGTTTACTTTCATCACTTGCTTTGCTGGAAATCGAAAGGCTTTTATGAGGATTGGTTTTAGAATAGTGTTTATAAGTGTTTTGCATATTTTCTTGTATATGTCAAACTCTTGTTATATAAACTAATTTGCATAACATTTGGTATTTATTGTTTGCTCTAGCTGGTTTATATTGATTGGATAGTTTTTGAATTTAATGAATTGATAATAATCACTCTGGTTTAACTTGGCTATTTTAATATCTGGTGCTATTTTTGATTGTTTTTTTTTTTTTAATTTAGATTATAGATAAATGACTGTACCTGCACCACCCCATGTTGAACTATATGAATTTGTGCCATAACTCTCTGCTGCACAAAACTTAGTTACTGTACTATTATCAAAACTATGCCATCCTCTATCGTCTAATTTTCTTTAGCTTCCTTGTGTCTCCTCCCTCCTTCTTTTCCTTGGGCTGCTCTCTCTAACTCTTTATCTTGTCTTCCTATCACCTAGATTTTATAGCATAAAACCTGACAACATATGCATACTGATGATATTGCCCTGCATGCACGTCCCTTTATTTAAAAAAGTATTAATTTACAGCCCATGTAAATGCAATTTTTAATTGAAACTGTTTGCAAATGATATAACTGATGTGAAGGATGTCTGAATAATGGAACTGTTGTTCATGAATGAAACTGACTATAAATGTTTAAACAATGCAAATGATGTCCATGATATCTGCATAATTGTGACTTTCTCCCCGGGCATCCACTGGGCACTGCTCAGTTATACTTTCCCAGAAAACAAATATCACTAACTAAATAAACAAATAAAAGAATAAATAATGAATAAATATAATCAGAGCTGGATCATGGTCAAATGGGGCTCTAGGCAGGGTAATGAATCCCCCCAAAGCTATAACAATATCCCATTACTTGGCTGTCTGTTTTCAATAACTGTAAATTATTTTTCAAACTTGTCAGTACACATACTATTTATTTTTTCACTTTTGCAATGATAATAGAATTTGGATTTAATTTAAAATTACTATTTCAGATTTTACAGCAAAAACACTGACAGCCATTTGCTAAACAAAACAAAGCAATCCCACATTGACGACAGACTTAGCAAGAACAACAATAAACAACTCTTCCCTTGAAACTCACATTTCTTGAAAATGCATTTGGCTATTCATTTTACTATATGACTTGTGCTGGGACTCATAGTCAAATATCATATAGGAAAGCACTAATTACCTTCTATGTGAAGGATACAGGAATTCAAAAGACAAATGTGCAATGTATTTGCTAACAACTTGGGAGAGCCCACTGGATGCACATGTTCTTTTCAGGGGCAGCCTAGGAGCACTATAGTGTGAAGTGACTTGGTCGGTCACATAGCAGAGAAATAAAGGCTGAGGGAATAAAAATCTCTACTACAAAAGCAGTACGTAGCATTTTTTATTCAGATAGATGGTTGGAGCCAAACACAATGCATTTCACACTGGTGTGTTTGCAAAAAAATAAAATAAAAGGTGAATTAAAAATGTATTCATAGTTAAAATATTAAAATTAAACTTATAGACTTCATGCTGTCCACTTTATTCACAGCCAAATAATAAAGACACTATCAACAATCAACAGAACAAGGAAACCAAGGATCATACCCAAAGAACATGACTCATATGATGATGTTCCTGTTTACTACAATCAGTTCCTTCCTTTACAGTATAACTGCTGTGGGTTGCAGGAACCAAATATTTATGCACACACACAAAAACAGCAATTACACCCACTTGCATGACTGTTCAACGTAGATAGTTGCTTGAGAACAAATGAATGAATACAGTCATAAATAATTGGCCAAAATGTATCTCAGTTCACTGCTGCCAAAACCATACAGTGGAACCCATTGCAAACTTCCTCTGGCCTCTCAATGTCTTAACTCAAATCAAAGACAAAGACCCAAAAATCAGGAAGAGATTTTACATGTTTCTTTTATATACTTAAAAAATTGCAAGAATAAAAATGCTTTGAATTAGCAATCATTTTCTGAAGAATACTTCTTCTTTCGGCTTTCCCCAGTTAGGGGTCACCACAGCAGATCACCGGTCTGCTCATGATTGGCGGTGAAGTTTTTACGGTGTCGAGTTGCTATGCCGGCGCCCAACCATCCACCGAAGGCACGCACATGCACACACTCACACCTAGGGCCGATTTAGAGTGTCCAATCCACCTACAGCATGTCTTTGGGATGTGGGAGGAAACCGGAGCACCCGGAGGAAACCCACACGACCACAGGGAGGACATGCAGACTCCACACAGAAGGTACCTCAGCCGAGGATCGAACCAGAGAACCTCTTGCTGTGAGGCATTTTCTGAAGAATACAAAGTTCAAAATTCATGCCTGTCATTAAATGACTGCAGTTCACAGCAATTTGTCAGAAATCTTACAAGGGGTAGACAAAGATACATCTCAACTTTTATGCTCAAGAATTCTGGACAAAGCCAAAAATGGGACAGGGGCACCAATTTTAAATTCCATTTTATTTTATCTAATTGCTGACCAGGTAAACTCAATGAACAAAATGTCTCTTTTCAGGGGTGACCCAGGAGCACTGTCTGAGTTCCTTACTCAAAGTCACACAGTAGGCAAATGGAGGTTGAAGAATTCAAACCCTGTACTTTTGACTACAGGAATCAGTTTGTTAATAGCTCAGAGTCATAAATGCTGGATACCCCCAATTAACTTGAAATACATTTTCTGAAAAATAACTATGAAACTCTAATGACTAGCATTCTTGAATGACTGTTAGTCTTTGTGATTTATCAGAAAGTGAATAAGTTATGGAAGGTCTGGTATTAGTGCAGTAGACTAAGGCTCTAATTTCTTAATGGCTGATTCCTGTAGTAAAGGGTATAGGGTTTGATTTTTCATAGCTCCATTTGCCTACTCTGTGACTTTGAGCAAGTCACTTAGACAGTACTCCTACATATATAAAAAAATGCCTTTTCTGAGAAATAGCAACAATGCTGTGATGATAGATATTACTTACTAATTATAATCCCTATTGCTTACCTGAATTTTCTGTACTTATATTAGGGCAGTCCATCTGGAGGCAATCATAGTACGCAAGTTGCTGTAATCCATGGGCACACAGTTCTTATGGAAACAATCATAGTTGTCAAATTGCTGTAATCCATGGGTACATATAGTAATCATTCTGGAGGACACACATGCTCACCAAGGCCATAGACGAAAGGAAGGAAGTCCACACAGCCTACCTTGACCTTGCAAAAGCCTTCGACACAATACCCCACTCGGGCATCATAAATAAGCTCACCAGCTTAAATATCAACCCCCTATGCCACAAGATGGGTTGCAAACTGGCTTAGGATAGAACCCACATGGTCAGAATTGCAGGTGCCATGTCAGACTCTAAACCAGTTACAAGTGGCGTCCCACAAGGCTCAGTCCTGGGACCGCTCTTGTTCGGTATATATTTCTCTGAGGTACTAAGTTTGCAGATGACTGCAAACTGGGGGCCATATTCGACTCGCCGGCTGACACAAGCATCCTCCAAAAAGGTCTCACAGAGACGGATAACTGGTGCCAGAGCCATGGGCTAAAGCTAAATGCCAAAAAGTGCATAGTCATCCCCTTTGGGAAAAACAAAGTGACCATAAATTACCACATAGGTGGTAATCCATTAAGTATGGAAGAAGTAATTAGGGATTTGGGGACCCAAGTAGATTGCAATCTCTCCTTTGACAATCACATTGCCAAAGTGGTTAGAAAGACATTCTATATAGTCCACCTTATCACAAAGAGGTTCACATCTAGATCAAGAGAGGTCATTGTGCCCTTCTACTCATCACTCATCAGGCCCATAATTGAATACAATGCCCCATTTGGGATGTACCTTACCCGACACCTGCTATAACTAGAAAGACCCCAAAAGTACCTCACCAAGAGGATCAAGGGACTCAAACAGATGCCCTACGCAGTTAGGCTAAAGAAACTCCAGCTCTACTCAGTTGCTTACCGCCTACTCAGAGGCGATCTGTGCCTGATGTATAAAGCCATGTCCAACCCAGAATTAATGGACATGCTCCACCTCAAGAAATCCAAATCCATCAGAACTACACGCTCCAGTGACTTAAACCTCAGCACAGAAATAAATAGAACATGCTGGAGGGACAGATTCATATCCCAGAGGCTCCCCTCACTCTGGAACAAAATCCCAATCCATGTCAGACAGAGCCCCTCAATGACCCTCTTCAAGAAGAATCTTGACGTTTGGATGGGAGATTGTAAATTTACCCCTGGGATCTCTTCTGTGTCACTGCTAGACAGAGGCACGGTAAACTAACCTTAAATGGGCTATCTTCTGTGACCTACTATACAGAGGCACAGTCAACTAATCTAAGAATGGTGGCAAAAGCCAAACACACTCTGGCTAGGCTTGTAAATGCCCTAGGGAAGATAGCTTAGTATCAACCTATGAACCTATGAACCTATGAACACACACAAGTAAGCATACACACTTGTAAAACACGACTAACACACCGCAAAATACTACTTCTTCAAATCTGCTAATTGGACAGTGCCTCTGCTCATTGATTTATCTCCTGATTCAACACAAGTATCTCCAGCTCGCACAAATAATCACTCACTCACTCACTCACTCAGGTCAACAGGACAGCACTTCAAATCTCCTACTCAAGAGTGCAGATGTCTCAGTGTGGGCTTCAGCATATTGAGCTGAACTTCTGTGCATGAGTGCTGGTGCATAATTGGATGAAAATATGTGAATGTGTGCATGTTGATGGAAGGCAAGTGCTTTGGATCTTAAATCTGGCTAGTAGCAGAGCAGTTTTTTTGGATGGTATAAGAGATTTTTTTTTTACAGCCAGGCAGGGCCCAGCAGCCAGCACTAGGCCCTAGGCAGTTGCCTAGGATGCCTTGTGCTGGATTTGTCCCTGCTCATAATGCTTTGAGTCTGGTGTGTCATTTGGATAGAAAATTGGGGATGAATCTGTTAGCTGCCTTTCTGCCATTTTGCCATTTTGTATGCTATAAATATTGCAGTTTTAATTTGAATGTTGGTAGTTATTGTTGAAAGAGATAACTGGATAATGGTTGTCGTGCATAGTGACATGGTATTAGAACCAAGATATTTTTCATATGAAATGACCAAACAAATGCCATACAGACTGAAAAAGTGTGCCAAACAACTGAATAGATGTGGAGTAAACTAATTTTACCCAAACTGTGTATTTTACATCTAAACAAAGTCATTGCTCTTAATTATCAGCTGCATAGCCTGAAATAACCAAAAATTTATGAAAAAAACAGTCAAGTTTAACCCACCAGAACTTTTAACATCATAAGATCTTTTGTCTGGCCATCACAGATGCAGAAATGTTCATGTTTTCAAATCACAGCCAAGCGGGATAAAGAATGTGAAGAAATCCAGGTAACACATTATGGTATGGGCAAAGAGGTAGAATTGTTTGCCCTTCATTTTTTTTTTTTATTTGTTTTATAAGGGCCGAAGTGCTAAGTATGAGTCAGTAGTAAGTAAGATCAGTGAATATTTTACACCAGAAAGAAATAATCATGAAAGGGCACACTTTCACAGGTATGTTCAAGGTAAAGGAGATTCACTTGAAGCTTTCATTTAGTGCTGAAGTGAATTGTCTGAAAATTATAGGTTTGACCAAAGAAAAGATGAACCAATTAGAGATAGTCTTGTTGATTAAGCTGGCTGATATTGTGTCTTAAAACTTACAGTTAGAAATCAATTTAACTTTGGAAAAGGTAATTCAGGTTTTTAGAGAAGATGAACTATTTATTAAACAAAATTATAACATGAATGCCACAAATGATGTGTGGGAGGTAAAATGAAAAGAAAACAGAATATTTAGCAAAGAGTGTGATACTGGCTAGACTAAATGTATGCAAAAGAAGCAATGAGTGCAAGCTTGGCAAATGCATGGGGTATAACTATTTATATGCTCAGTCTGAGCAGTGTGCTGCACATGACAAAAGGTGTAAGAAATTCTCAGGATAAGACATTTTTCTGTTGTTTGCAAAACTAAGCTAATGAAGGAAGTAGCCAGTGAGTATAAAACTGAGAAAGGTGCTTAGAAATCATTTCCTGGGTTTATCCCGATTCAGGGATTGCTGTGCCAATTATTACGTCAGAGCAACAAGTCAAACTTTTGGCTCATGAAGTTCCAGTAAGTTTTATTACTGTTACAGGGGATTATGTTGTCAAATTGTACTTATAGAAGCAACGCAAAGCATTTACAGTTGCATGAAGAAGAAATGGAAATATATAGCCAGGCAAGCTAAAGGGCATGGTAGATTCTTACCAGTGTCCGAGTAGAAGGCGCATTAGTATGAATTCAGGGATTATGTGCTGGAAGGTCTCTTCATAAATAATTTGATCAACAGAACTGTAGCATAAAGCTGGGACTGATGGTCAGAATAAATAAAGTTAATGTGGATTTGTTTGCTGAAATGGGTCTGATTAACTGTGAGCGAATAAAAATAAAGCTAAAGCCAGATGTTATACCAAAATCTTTGACCATACCCAGAAGAGCAACATTTCCAAATCTTTCTAAAGTACAGGCCAAACTCAAATGTATGCAAGCACTTGATTGTGACTAAAAGTGTAACAAAACCACCTGAATGATGTGTACTAGTAACTTCAGCCATTAACAAAAATGTCAGTGTAAGAATATGTCAGGTTATGACAGAGAGAGAGAGAGGGAAAGAGAGAAGTTTCATGTGGGTTTTGGCAGATACCCCTACAGAAAGACAGCCAAAAGCTAACAACCTTCATTATTCAGTTTGGGAGGTTTTAGCTCAAAAGACAGTGATTTTATATGACTTCAGCACCAAATATATTTCAATGTGAGATGACCAATCTTTTGATAGGAAATTCCTGAAGAGTTTGTTGTTGCCATAGATAATGCACCGGAGCTTGGTTGGGATAAAGAAGCACGTGACATGAGATTGGGGGCCATGTTCCATACCATTAAAAACTCAGATTTGAAGTTGAATAGTAATAAATGATGTTTTGGGAAGTCTGAGATCCTATATTTAGGTCACAGCATCAGTGTTAGTGAAAAGAAACCAGATTCAAGAAAGATCAAGGCAATAGCAGTGCTAGAAAGTCCAAAATGTGTAACTGAACAATGTCAAGCCCTAGGCATAATAAATTGTTCTGGCAAATTTGTACTAGACATGTCCACAGTGCTGCATCCACTGACAGATTTACTAAATAAAGATGTATTGAGGTCCTGGTCCTGGGAGAAAGTTCAACCTCAAGCTTCCAGCAAGATTAAACAAATGCTGCTATCTGCTCCAGTGCTTGTCCTTTATGGCAGTATGAAGCTAAAGTCATGCATGCTGATAACAATAGTTATGGTCTAGATCTTGCTTTATTCCAGATGAATGGATACATTTTAAGACCTGCTGCCTATTGCTCCAGAATGCTTACTATTCTGACCATGATATTCAAAAATAGAAAAAGAGTGCCTTGACACTTTGTGGGCATGTTAGACGTTGTCCAGATACCTACTGAGCTTAGAGTTTCTAGCTACAGACTGACCACAACCTTCTGGCTCCATTGATTAATTACTATGATTTGGACAAAGTTCAACACAGATGCCAAAGATTGCTTATTAAACTGAATTTCAATGTCAGAGCAATCCATGTGTCTGTAAAGCAATTAATTGTGGCTCAAATGTTGTCCAGAAACCCAGTATTTCACCAGCCATAATCAGATGCTGGAGAAGACATTACTGCCTTTGTGCAGAACATTATGACAAATCAACCAGTTACTACAAAAAGACCAGAAAAGTTGAAGCAAGCTGCCAAGCATGACAGTGAGGTGAAAACAATTATTAGATACTTAAGGGATGGATGGCTTAACCATTGGGCACACACAAAGTATACTTTGTACAAATGCTACACCATCAAATTACAACTGTCTAAACTTGATGGATTGCTATTGTGACTATATAGAGTTAGTGTGTCTTCTTCACAGTGTGCAGAAGTCTTGAAGCAGATACATGAAGGACACCAAGGACTTATTAAGTGTCATGAAAGAGCCAAAATGTCTATGTGCTGGCCAAGCATCAACATGGACATTGCAAAGCTAGTTTGAATACCATTCTTGTGTTACATACATGCCATCTTGCAGAATGGGTTTGAATGGAGATATGATAAGTCAGCAAGCAAAGGAGAGTAGTATTGCTGAAATTGAATTCATCCTCAAGTCTTGGTGAGTACCTTCACGAGGTGGACACTGTTTTTCACAAAATCTCACCAAGGTGACACTGATATATAGACTTATATAGGCTGTATTTTATATAGCATATATCATGGACAGAAGTAGGTCAAAAATAAAAAAAGATAGCTGGGTGCACAAAATCCAGGACAAAAAAGTGCCCAATCCTGGTAGGCACACTGGTGCCAGGACTGGACAAAATAGTGTAGAATCCTCAAAATATGGAAACATTCCTACAATAGGGGCAGACCAGGCCCAGGGAGAGGATGGCCCTCCTGTTGTAGAAGGAATTAGCCGTCCACAAAAATCACAAAAACTGATAGGCCAAAAAAGAGCCATAAAGATGACAGAGTGGACTATTGAGGATAGGAAGGAAATTATGTATTGTTACTATTATGCAAAAATCCCAGAATTACCATGCATAAGATATACAAAAAGATTAAGAGAGAAATTAGAGGAAAGAAAAATACTTCCACAAGAAAAACTGTCAGAAGCTTCAAATAAAAATCTGTGTTCACTAATACAACAGATTTGTGAAAAACATTCTATAGACCAAGAAACTTTGAGCTGTTTGGAAAAGGAAGCATCTGATGAAGTGTGAGAATATAAACAACAAAACCTATAGATTTTTGAAAAGTATAATACAGAAATATGGACACGGGAAAGAAAGAGATTTGATATGGTGCAATATTTAAGCAAAGTCGAAAGCCAAATTAATCAATACAAAAAGGCAGCCCCAAAGATATTCGAAGAGAAATAGAGGCAAAGGCATCCAGATATGGAAAATTTCACAATAAAAAAATAATATCACAAAGAGGGAATGTAGAAAAGAAGATTAGTAAAGTAGAAGGTAAAAAATAGAAGTTGAAGTTATGGAATGTCTGCAAAGTGAAGGATTTAGTATAGAAGGTCTAACACAAGTTACATCACAGCATGATGGAACGACTCCCCAAAGTAAGGAGAAACAGGGCAAGCGGAGATATCTGAAGAAGAAATATTGACATGGCAAAGAAAAAAGAGATTTAATATGGTGTAATATTTATGCAAAGGAGAAAGCAAAACTAATCAATACAAAAAGAGCAGGACCAAAGATATTTGAAGAGAAATACAGGTGAAGTAATCCAGACATGGAAAACTTTACAATACAAAAAATAGGAAGACAAACAGGAAAAGTAGAAAAGAAGATTAGTAAAGAGAATTACTGGCCTCAAACAAATGCCCTACACTGACCGCCTCAAAAAACTCCAGCTTTACTCTGTAGCATATCGCCTACTCCGAGGTGATCTCTGCCTAACATATAAAGCTATGTCAAACCCAGAGCTGTTGGACATGCTACACTTAAAGAAATCCCAATCCCTCTGAGCTACACACTCTAGGGACCTAAACCTTGTCACCACAATAAACAGGACATGCTGGAGGGATATATTCCTGTCCCAGAGACTTCCTATACTCTGGAACAGGCTACCCATCTATGTCAAGCAAAGTTCTTCATTAGCACTCTTCAAGAAAAATCTTGATGAGTGGATGGGAAATAGGAAATACACCCCAGAGATCACTTCTGTGTCTCTGCTGGACAGTGGCACAGGAAAATAACTTTCTTGGGTGGCATAAGCTATGGAACCTTGCTAGCTAGGCTTACGTAGGCCCTTGGACCGATAGCCTAGTACCTACCTATGAACCTATGAACCTATAAAGAAATAGAAATTGAGGTTATGGAATACCTGCAAAGTGAAGGATTCAGTGTAGAAAATCTAACTCAGGAAGCACCACAACAGGATAGAGCAATAGACATGCAAGTTAAGGAGAAATCAGTGGAACAGAAAGCAACTAGTCAGTTGCCATATGAAGATATTTTGGAGCCTTCCACAGGAAACCAGTATAAACATTCACTTAAAGCTGGACAGCATGGGAAGGAACAGGAAACTGTGGCAACTCTGATGCAGTCAATATTGAGCAGTGATAGGCCAGTGAGTTTCCATATGACAGAGCAATGGATAACACAAGATGAAATTGAAAAGAATGTGCCACAGCAAGATGCTATAGAACTTTCTAGAGAATGCCCGCAGGAAATGGAGAACAAAAAGTGTGCCCTCAGCTTAGAAGAAAAAGAGCTAAGAGGAGTTTCTTGATTTAATACAGATAGATAAACATATTAAGATCAATGAAAGAAATAGACTGCAGGAGATCAATAAAACCCAGAAAGTCAGACGTTTGATAAAACAAATGAACACAGTAATTAGGACTGTGCATAGAGATCCATGTGATATAATAGAAGTAAACAGGATATTTTACTGTGCAGCTAAATTAATAACAGATAAAATTCTACCACAATAACTCAAGGTAGTGAGGGAGAGAGAGGGGGAGAAATTGAATACCATCATGGAAGTACTGAATAGAGAAAACTATAAAGCAATCAAGACAAGAAGTGTCACTGTTAGAAGAGTATAGAACAGGGAACAGATCAACAAAAGTACTCAGAAAGATAGATGTGATAAAAGCAATATGCAGTATTATAACAGATCAGGATTTATCATGCATTATTGCAAATAATTAATTGAAAATATCAGTACATGCAAAAAAGTTAGAATATGCACAGATAAATAAAAGGAAAAGTAAAAAATAAGCAATTTATTGATAACCCAAAAAAGCTTTATAGAGAACTGGGAAACAAGGTAAAAGGAACTGAAAGGCCACCAAAAAAAAAAAGAAATAGATACATTGGGAGAAGTATGTATGAAGATCCTGTGGAACATAACAACGATACTAAATGGATGGAAGAAGTAAAACGTTTAAAGGTGCAGGATACGAAATGGGATGAAGTAGCAGTTAGACTGAAACAAAGTTAAGAAAAGCCTCTAATTGGAAAACTCCAGGCCCAGATGCAGTACCTAACTTCTGGTTAAAATTATTAACATCTTTGCACAAAGATTTGGCCATGAATCAGAACTTTTTATATGCATACCTCGAACAGACACCAACCTGGTTAACAACAGGAAAAACAATGCTCCTACTTAAGAGTGAACCTGTAAGCTACCCTAAAAATTATAGACCAATAACTTGTTTTCCGACGACATATAAACTATGCATTGGAATTGATGCCGACAAGAGTTTATAGTCATTTAGAAGAAAACTCAATTATGGCAATAGAACAAAAGGTAAATAAAAGAAAGTCATATGGAACAAAGGATCATTTGTTGTTAAATAAAGTCATAGTGTAGAACTGTAAAAAGGGGAAGAATCTAAGTATGGCATGAATAGACTACAAAAAAGCATTTGACAGTATCCCACATTCATGCATAAAAGAATGCTTAAAAATGTATAAGATGCACCTTACACTGATAAACTCCATCACAGCGACCATGAAACAGTGGCAAACCACTTTGCAGTTAAGCAATGATAAAGGGCAAATTACTATTCCGGGCATAAAAATCCAAAGGGGGATATTCCAGTGTGACTCTCTGTCACAGTTGACCTTTTGCCTTGCCTTTAACCCATTAAGCTGTCTGATTATCAGATTAGGTCATGGCTATAATATGACTTCCAGAAAGCAACAAAGTGTAACAACTTTTCATTTTCTCTTTGTTGATGATTTAAAACTGTATAGCTCATCAGATGAGAAACTGGAAGCACAACTGCAAGTAGTCAAAACTTTTTTTAGGTGATATAAGAATGGCATGGATTCACGAAGCCTCCATGTAAGAGTTATAACTCTTACATGGAGGCTGCAGTTAAACGGAGTGATGTCAGCATGCTTTGCATATTCATGAGAGCATGCTGAATCACACCTAAGGCTAACACGGTCCATGTAAGACAGTAGGGGGCGTGTCCGTAGGCTGAGCCCTGCAAGCGGACACGCCCCCAGAAGAGTAAAAGTGCCCAAAGTAAACACCCACGACAGAGTCCACGGAAATGTGAATAAACACAACACAACACATGCCCCCACAGACTATGAACAGAAAATATATAAATGAACATGTTATATATTTTTTTTAAGTTGTAAAGATGTTTGCCCGTGAGTGCGCTCGTTTGCGCGGGCGTACCTGTAGCGCAGCCACAGTTAGCAGTCAGTGGGAAAGCATATAAAAACTAAATATGCAAAGCAAGCCAAGAAGCAATAGCGTAGTGGTAGAGACGTCAGCTGAAGAGCAGGCATTCATGGTTCTAGCCCCCACAACACCAAGTTTTATTTTTAGCAAAATAAGCACGAAACAAGTCCCTGACAAACATGTACACATATAAAATCACATTTTATGTAAAATGTAATGAAATAGTCCATTTATTTTGAAGAAATGTGAGGTAACAAAACAATAAAAAATGCCAGACGTGCCTATAGCTGAGCTACAGTTTAACAAGGTGAGTGCATCTGCCCGTAGGTGAGCAGTAGTTTAACAGGTGCAAAATGAGTGCCCGTAGCTGAGCAGTGGTTTAACAGGTGCAAAATGAGTGCCCGTAGCTGAGCAGTGGTTTAACAGGTGCAAAATGAGTGCCCGTAACTGAGCAGTGGTTTTACACGCTGAGACTGTGTGACCCTAGCTGAGCTGAGTGTAATATGCGTGCTGACAGCCAAATGAGGTGTAAAACAGCACACCCCGTTTGCGCGGAGCTACGCACCGCGCCAACAAGCTAACCGACGGGCAACATTGAGCAAGCTGTAACAAAACTGCCTTTACACAGACACACCCCCTAGCCTGTCTAGACACTCATAAAATCTAAAAAGCAGTGGCCAGGTTCGAACCCAGGATACCATGCACCATAGTCAAGGTACTGAACCACTAAGCTATGACAGCTGTACTCAGAAATGCAGTAATAGCAAATATATAGGAATGAATAGAAAGTGGAGCATGACAAAGCAGGTTTTGTGAAGTAGATACAATTCCAAAATGGCCAATCACAGATAAGTGCGGGAAAAACGGCATATATAAGCCCCATAGGCGGGAATACACAGCATAAACGATTGTAGAACTGACTTGCAGCCAGAATGTCAGGTGTAGGTGAGGGTAGTTGCTTTCGAGCACAGAGGTGGGGCGTTGAGGAGTCCAGATACATGGTCTGGCTCCTAGTCCACAATCATGAGGCCCAACTCATGCAGGGCCAAGTCCTGTGGGGAGCATATAGGGCTGAGGCGTGGAACCAGTTGGCTCATGATCTTACCAGTGCCACAGGGATTCCAAGGACTGGTGAGCAGGTCCGTCACCACCATGCGGACCTGAAGAGACGCAAGCAGGACCAATTGAACCTTTGGATACAGGAGGCCCGGCAAATGCCCAACGCCCCTACATTTAATTATGTATGTAAGAAATTAAATTAGCTGATATTATGGAGATGTGTATTCCAATATTACTTCATTTATATTACAGCTGCAGGTGTCCGTTCTGCGAACCGCAGAGCCTATGGCGATAGGCTGGTGCGGTTGCACCACCAGGCAGGTCAGTAATCCACTCCCAGTAAGTGTAAAGAAATATAAAAGTATGACAGTTAGCAAAAGAGTGCAGTGTAGTCACTAAGTAATAAAATGTGCAAGTAACAGTGTAAAAGTGTTTGCAAGTATTGCTTGATTACAAAAGTGTGTTGCAGTCAGAAATCCAAACAGAAAAATGAAAATATCTGAAATAAAGTCTGAAATTAAGATGCCCCACCCCTAGTATCATAGTGCACAACCTGCAGCAGGCTGAAAAGTGCAGCTGCAGAAGATGAGCAACTCGCATATGTGAAATATATCCCTGTTGAAATACTGAAACATGACAGAAGTGAGACTGCTGGAAAGGATTGTAATAACTACAGGTAAAACATGTCAATAAAGCCTAGAAGTAAGTACCATCCTGAATAGTAAAATGAAAACAAGTGAGAGGGTGTGAGAAAGAGTTATGAATCCACCAATAATGTAGTAATAACCCCTGTATAAAGTATACAGCAGTCAGTACAGAATGAAATGAATGTGACAAGTAGAACCAAACTGCGAAATGTGTCCAAAGTGTTGCTGCAGCTGGAATGTGTATCCCAAAATCTGGATATGTTGCTCTCAGTCTGCAATATGCAGATAGTATGATTGTCTGAAATATCAAACATCCACAGTTGTCTATAGCTATATAAAGCAAATGTAGCAGGATGATGTAGCTGAACAAAGCCAGATATGAACGTGTATGAATAACAATAAAATGTATATTGATGTAGCAGTAACAGTCCTATCACCAAATTGAAGTAGTTATCATATACGAAACTGTAGTTAGAACAGTAGTGTGTATATATCTGTAGCTATTAGAAATGTACAGCATATGTATTGGTATTCAAGGTGTTAATAATATTTTCTTCACCCCACCCTATAACCACATATAATCCATTCCACGTGAAATTGGTATGTGCAATCACAATTAACACCCCTGGACATTTGTCCTGTTGGGTCATAAATATTTGCATGTCCGTTGATGCATCTGCCCTGTTCATACATCCAAACCTGATGGCCTGTTGCCATCAATCAACCCTGCATGTTGTTGGACTGTGTATTGCTGTTCAAATTATGCATGTGTTATGCTCGCTGTTCAATGGTGTGAATATCTGGGTGTTTAGTTAATGGGAATACTAATGCATGCTGTTACAACTAATTGCGAATGGTATTGTATGTTACTAACCCAAACTGTCATGACATAATGCAAAACATAGGACGACAGGGAAGGCGGGTTCCAGCAGACCCACCTCTCCCACCTCAGCTGACGAGTGCACCTGGCACTAGTGCCCAGTCTGGACCCTCCTCCGGTGGCCCTGTGCCACCTGCGGGTGGAAGCGCTGCAGGGGATGGGGCCCGTCCCCCCTCTGCAAGCGTGGCTGGAGGAGAACCACCACTCACCCTCCGTAGCGTCCGGACTGTGGTGCGTAGGGAGATCCGGGACTCTGTTCTTGAGCCCCTACGCCAGCTTGAGGCACAGGTGGCACAACTTACGGGCATGCCTGTTGCCCGGCCTACACAGCCCCCAGCACAGCCCCGTCCTGGGCAGTGAAGGAACAGTGGCAACTGCCCATGGGTGGGGATATCAGTTCTACTGTTGCCATCTGTGGGCTCATGGGCTCTGGATATCCAAACCTCCGTCCCCGTCAATTGTGTAACCCCCCCACATGTGTCATACACTGCCCCTGTATGCATCTTGTTTGTCTTGTCTGTTGTCCTACCCAACCTACCTCCCCAGCTATACTGACTTCCTTCACCTGACATACCACTCTCACCTGAAAAAAAAAAAAAAAAGGGGCACTCTGTACCCACAAAAAAATTACGCCCCATACATAGCTGCCCATTCTGCACATATGTCTACCAGACATGGAAACTATCAATTACAATTGGCTGTACAACTAGTATTATTGTTGTCCTTACACCTCTCTCAGGGGTGGAAGGTATTAAATGTCACACCAAATTACAAACATATGCACAGCTGTTGCTGATGAAGAAATGGGCAGCTATGGGCCTTACTTACATCCCTCCTGCAAAACCCAAGCTTGTTTCCCTACTGTCTTACCCTCTTTGTGACCCCTTTTTCACCACTTTCCTGTCTCCCCATTTTCATTTCTTTCAAAGAAAATAGCGCGGGTGTGCGCAAGAGTAAGCACGTTTAAGCGGTTGTAAGTGGGTGTGCGCGTGTGTGCATGGAGCTAAACGCCATTGCGCATGCGTGAGCTCCGCGCAAACCAGCGCTAACCCGGTTACAACTGCTTAAAAGTGCCTTAGGCACTCTGATTGACCGGTCCTGTAGTCAGTTCAAAAGCAAAATAAAATCCCACTGTCAGTCCCGAACCCAGGACCTTGGAAACAGTAGCCTGCATGACTTACCACTAAGCCATGACTCTTATACAAGAACATTGCGCTAAAATAAATATATTATGTAATAGTAGGAATTAATGTAAAGGGAATATAGGATGTGTAGTACACAAAGCATGTCATTTAGAATTACTGTCAAAACTAGTGGATTTCCATAATAGTAGTGTGTGAACAGAAACAGCCATGCTAGTTGGTAGCTAGTAGGTAATAATGTCACTGTAGCACCTTGCAAGCCACACACATACTCACAGCAGGATAATCACTGCCCATACCCCACAACCTCTTACAGGAACACATCCGGACCAAGTAATAAAATATGTGGAGCAAAGGGCCAAAACCAGGGACACATTACAAATAATGTTACAACAAACTCAGACAGTTCAGAGAGTAACAAGTTCTGCATTTTGTGGGATGTGTGGAAGGGTATGAAGTCTGAAACTTGAATGTTTGTCACTATATTCTGACTTGAGCCCAGAGTGATTTGCCATAAAAAGCTGTGCATGAGATATTGACCAAAATATGAGGCAGAAATGTGGACAACCTGCAAATATTTGTACATATGAGAGGTCTGACACCACCATATTTGAATAGTTAAGAGCCTAGACATAGCAACAGTGAATGAGTTACAGGGATGCCCCACAGACTCCATGTGAAATGTACAAACAGTAGGCAGAAAGGTGTAACAACACATGCAATGGTAACTATGGAGTCCTGAAAGGATGCACCACTTGCATGGCAGAAAAAGTGTAGTAATACATATGCTCATGCTAGCCCACACTCACAACTGCAGCATACCAGACAATTTAATGGGTGTACCCCACTAATATGTACCATTCCATGAGGCAGATAACAGATGCACCTGAGAGTCTCTGGGGCCTGCTCAGCAGCATACTCAAATGCCCTAATAGATGTCAAGGCCCACACCATGGCCAGACCACACTGCATGCTGTAACACCCTAGCAGATATAGCAAACATTCCAAGGTGTGAATGTACATGGAAAATAGGAAAGCCACAGCAGCACACTACAGTCAGGACACCTAGCAGGCATACAAGTAGTGACTGTAAAGGGCAAATATTGAAGCCTTAGCAACAAAGTGCAAGCAAAAGTGCAAGGAAAGCACACACACACACATTATCAGTAGTAGTAGTTGTAGGTGTCAGTGTACATACACAGTTAGTACAGGAAACTGGAGAAATGAATGGAGGAATGTTAATCTACAACACAGCTGGAAATATGAGAGAGATACCAACCTTTACACTCACAGAACATTGTCCACAGCATACCAGCATAGTCCCTGCCCTTAAAATCTGAAAGGGCTATGCCTATCTCAATACCTTTTTATAGCACTGTTCTGAAATCACAGTGAGAACTGCAATCAGTACACAACTGGCTGCATGCAATTAGCAAATGCTGGCTAACAATTGGTGCAGAGGCCATCACATGGACATATGCAGATACCTACAAAAGTATGCTGTACTCCCAGTCCACTGATGCAATACTTTCATTGCACCCTGAGGAGGACGTGAGAGACAGACAGAGAGAGAGAGAGACAGAGACAGAGACAGAGAAAATCGAAATTAAGCAGACACAAACAAAACTGTTCAGCAACAGCCACCTGAAAGCTGACAACTGGAAAGTGGAGCAGCAGGACAGAAAACCAGATGGCAACACAAGCAGCTGTGACAAACACAGGTAATGTAAAGTAATACTATAAAGGTCTGCATATTGTGAACCCTCCATATGTGTCATTGGTCTGTATCCATATGTATATGAAGATGTGCAAAGGGCAGGGGACATACAGCAACTATCGGTGAAGGCTGTACATACATTTGTATGTAAGAGCATCTAGGTGCACATATCAATGTAGGTTGACTGTAGGTTGTAGTGCAATGTACAATGTAGGTTTCACAGTTATGTATGTTTAGCAGTATGTTAGTGTGTGTATACAGAATGGTAGACAAACATGTTGCTATACCTGTCTATCATATGGATACGTATGTATGTCAGAATATGTATGTATGTATGTATATATATATATATATATATATATATATATATATATATATATATAATATGCATATATGTATACATACATAGAGAGAGATGTAGGAATACATAGACAGATGTAGATAGATAGAATATGTACAAACATATATGTAATAGACACATACAGATATAGATATATGTAGATACATATACATAGACAGACTGATCTGACTATCTACAGGTATGACTGTATATGACGACCTCAACACCCCTGTCCCACCCCTCTGTCATTCTCACCCCTCTGTGCCCTCCATATCTATAGCAATATATGTACATCAATATATATATGTGTATATGTATACAGACATATATATATATATATATATATATATATATATATACATATAGATATATCTATATATCTATATATATATATATATAGAGAGAGAGAGAGAGAGAGAGATGTATATATATTCTGAGTGAGGCACATGTGTACAGATGTATTGCAACAGGTGCCTGGTGACAAAGGCATGGAGTGAACACCAGTGTCAAAACCAAAGTACCATACCCCATTTCAAATCACCTACACCAGTAACCACCAGATATGTGATTGGCTGCCCACCACTGCATGTGTCAGGGGTGAACAGGGTCATACATGTGTACAATAGTGCCCCCAATGATATTCACAGTGGCACACTATTCCTGGAATACCTGCACATGGTATGTGTCAGCAGACATGGTGTGTCAGCTATGGACATGTAGGTCAGTGTACCCTTCCACACCACATAATGGATGCCATGGTATGTACCTCACATGACAGCTACAGATATGGAGAAGGACACAGTGACATGTACAACACTGTGACAATGCACTCAAACACATTACCAATGCATAGTGACTGACAGCACCACAGAGTAGTAAGTCAGAAAAAATGTAGCCCAAGCCAAAAGAACAAAGTCCAGCACAACAGGACCCGGAAAGCAACAACTAAATATAGTATTGTAAATCCTTTGTGTGGCCAGTACCAACACAAACGCAGCTTGTTAAAAAGCTTTTATTAGATCTCACAATTCAAAACCAAGCGCTTTCTCCCAGTCACTACCGGGCTTTCTCAAGGTAAAACAGTTTAGTAACTCATACCATTTCATTTATACTTTAAACAAGATCACATGTTTCAGTTAATTAATACTTGTTAATACTTTAAAGTGAAATACAAAAAATATATAAAAGGGTGAAATTGTAAAAGTGTAAAAATGTAAAGTTCATGTAAAATTTTTGTAAAACAATCTTGTGTCAAAAGGGTAAAACAGCACTATTATGTTGGTTGACCATATTCCCAAAACAAATAAACATTCCCCCTTTTTTTTTTTTAAAACTCCAAACTTCTTCCTGTTTTTGTTTTTGTGCTTTAACTTTTAAAAGCATGTCATTAAAGTCCTAATACAAGCCCGAACAGACCTCTATTAGATTATATGCCTCTTTATATGCCAACATTGTCCTGTACCATTGGGAAAAGGAACATGTGTTTGCAAGTAGCTGGTGTCAAGAGATTTTGTACTACAGGAGGTTTTTAGACGATATTTGCATCTTATGGAATGGCAGTGAACAGGATCTTTTAGAGTTTTTGTCCCATATTAACAACTCCACAACCTTCTTGAGATTTACCCATGACATTGATAGGAATGAGCTACATTACCTGGACGTCACCTTATATAAAGATAACATCAATCATTGTTTTCAATCAAAAATATTCAGGAAGATTACCTACTCAAACTAATTTCTGCATTTTCAAAGTAACCATCCTTACAATCAAAAGAAAGGTATAGTAAAAGGGCAGTTAATAAGGGGATCAAGGATGTCTAGTACTTTGGAGGCCTTTTGTGAAGAGATCAAGATTTTAAAGAGCTTTTTTCTTGAAAAGGGTTACCCAAAAGACCTTATAAATAAAATGAGTCAAGAAGTTAGTAAGGGGAGGGACAGATTATACCCACCCTTGTTAGGAACTGCTTCGAGCATGGTTCATTCAAAAACAACAAAAGACAGTTCTAACCTTAGAAACAGTTTTATTTACACCTACGCAGCTAATTCCAATGAATTTGAAGAGGTTATTCAAAGGTACTGGCCTGTGCTCACTTCACATGATGACACAAAACCCTATACCACATCCTGCCCTCATTTTATTAGAAAAAGGAACAAAAATCTTAAAGAATTACTTGAGGTTAAGCAAGACATTAAAAATGATAATATTAAGAAGAAACTGGGAACTTTTCCTTGTGGGAACTGTAGACAATGTCATGCAATGTTAAATGGGGGAATTTTATATTTGCCTTCTAGGAAATTTAATTACAGACCCCAAAAATACTACAACTGTGGGGTGAAAGGTGTGGTTTATCTTGGGTTTTGTGAAGAATGCAAAGGGTTTTATGTTGGTAAAACAGAGCGGGTTTTAAGAAGAAGGGTGTATGAACACCTGAATGACATCAGCAACCATAAGGAAAGCAATGCTTTTTATAAACACCTGTTGGCATGTGAGAATATACGTTTAAGGTTTTTTGTTCTTGAGCAAGTTGCCCCTGAAGTTAGCAACTGGGAAACCAAACTGGAATACCGTGAACTACTTTGGCAACTTAAATTGGATGCTAATAGGTTTCCCGGTATGAATGAGAGCATTAACATTAATAGTGTTTTAAAAATGAGACAAGCTAGACTGTAAAGTTGGAAATATTCTGTCTAATAGAGGTCTGTTCGGGTTTGTATTAGGACTTTAATGACATGCTTTTAAAAGTTAAAGCACAAAAACAAAAACAGGAATAAGTTTGGAGTTTTAAAAAAAAAAAAGGGGGAATGTTTATTTGTTTTGGGAATATGGTCAACCAACATAATAGTGCTGTTTTACCCTTTTGACACAAGATTGTTTTACAAAAATTTTACATGAACTTTACATTTTTACACTTTTACAATTTCACCCTTTTATATATTTTTTGTATTTCACTTTAAAGTATTAACAAGTATTAATTAACTGAAACATGTGATCTTGTTTAAAGTATAAATTAAATGGTATGAGTTACTAAACTGTTTTACCTTGAGAAAGCCCGGTAGTGACTGGGAGAAAGCGCTTGGTTTTGAATTGTGAGATCTAATAAAAGCTTTTTAACAAGCTGCGTTTGTGTTGGTATTGGCCACACAAAGGATTTACAATACTATATTTAGTTGTTGCTTTCCGGGTCCTGTTGAACACCACAGAGTACACACATACTACCCACATAGAGGTTACCACTCCTGGATTTACATACGTAAGTCACACCCATGACAGATGTCCAACAACCATAGTAACACCTCACACCATCCACAACCTAAATGACTGCTGTGTATCGTCCATGCCACTGCAATAGAGAGCACATCTGGAGGTAAAGGTTCCTACCCACAGATAAGACATACCCTGCAATAAACCACACAGTGTTAAGAAGCAAGACTCCCCATGAGTACATGTCACACATACCCCTGCTGAATGTTAGTCAGATAGGTAATATGCCATATGAGTCACCCTGTGTAACTGTGTGACAGCAGCAGGTACCATCACACCACATGTGTCACAATGGTCAGGGTAGCAGAACAGTATGCTGCTGTAGTCCCAGGGGCAATAGCATATTGTATAGTATTGTATTGTAATGTATTGTACTGTGTTGTATTGTATTGGTATGTTGAGGTGCCTCCTTCGTGGAGTGGAACCACTGCTGCTGTGCGCCAGTGTACAGGTACATATCCTGTAGTCAGGCTAGTGTTACATAGCACTTCTATATGTGTGTTTAGCTCCTGTCAGAGTTTATGTAGCATGCAACTGGGGATACCATCAGGTCCCAGTCATGTTGTGTATTCTACTTTCCTGAGGGCGGCTCTCACCTGGACATCTGTGATGACAGGGAGGTTACAGTCAGCTGGGATAACTATGTCTTATTTTGGGGGTGAGGGCGGGGTGACACCTGCACTGAACCTGTCTGCCACAATGTTGTCAATACCTGTGGTTTTAGTGAAATATTTGTTGTTGTGTACTCACTATGGGCATAGAGGAGGGATTCTGACCAGGTTGCTAACATAACTGAAGAAGGCCTTCTGGTTATCTGTAGTGTCCCTCTTGATTTCCCTCTCAAAGTTGCCCATGTATGTTTGTATGATGGAAAATAGATCCTTACTAGTGCTGCTCAGACATGCCTTCCCTTTATGGAATTATGCTCTGTCTTGCAGTAGCTGCCATCTTTTGTAATACAATCTGTCTATGGCTGGGGTCCACCAGACAGGATGCTGTCCCTTTGTGGAGAGTGTCTTGGTCATATATGGGATTGCATGATCCATGCATTCTCGGAGATGTCTGTAGAAAGCATTTGTGTAGGGGTCAGCATTGTGGGTTGTGTCTTCCACTGGGCTGAAAGGATACCATGTCACTGTTACAAAGTGTAAAGTTTGCATCTGCAATGTTATTCACTATAGTCGTTTGTGCTGGTGGTGGAGGTGGGATATGTATATCCAGGGCAATTACCGTGTGGTCAGCTCACAGTAGTTGATGATGTAGGCCATACAGTACCTAGATACAAACCCCCAGAGTGAGGAGGTGCTCTGGACCTGAATCAGTGTTCTGACTGCTGGGGTTTGGTAGTATGTCGTATGGAGTGTGCCAGGTACTGTTGCACAGTTGCTGGCTGAGCACTGATACCTGGCCATTTACATGTGTATCCACCAATAGACAGACAGATGCTATATATGTGAGATATGTTGTATCATAACAGTCGAGTAGCATGTGTAGTATGTGTTCCAAATTCTGCTGACATATATTGCTGATATCAGGTTATTTTCTTTTTCAGGTACATGGCTCACCCGCGAAATCCCGCCTACTCCGCAGCTGAGGATGAGGAGATACACCAGAGCCTAGTGCGGGATTATGCAATACTCTTTTCCCGCACCAGCCAGAATCAGCAGGAGAGGGCTGCACTGTGGCAAGACCTGGTCCGTCGGGTAAATGACATAGGCATGCCTAATAGGACATATGAGCAGGTACGACATCACTGCAGTGATTTAATCAGAAATGTCCATCAGTGTGCGTCGGATATCCACAGGCAACAGGTCACCACAGGTGGTGGGGTGGCTACACATCCCCCACTCACCAGACTGGAGGGACTACTCATGAGTGTAGTGGCTTCAGTCCGCCAGCAGCAACAACAGCAGCAGACATGCATTATGATGGAGGCTGGAGCCACGCAGCAGCAAGACTATGAGCGCGCAGGTAATATGCCATATATATAGTTGACTAATGTGTACACTGGTAGTTAATGCATGTGTGAGGTGTGTCCTTGGTTTGTAGCTGTCACCATAGTATTTAATGTGCAAGTGTGATATCCTCAATATTAGCAGCTGACCTGTGAAAGGCGACTGTTGTACTACTGACCTGTATCATACTCAGTAACAATGGCACAGTTGTGCCCACTGACATTAGTTTCTTCACGTCTGCAGGTCCCTCCGGTGTAACAGCAATGCAGCCTATCCATGCTGGTGAGTGTGTATTGACAATACCTGTAATAGTCTTGATAGTAATAGTAATATTAGGCTCACTTAGTAGTGCTCTTTGTATGCATGTAGGTGTGTCTGTGTCTGTGTGTTGATATCACACATACTGAGTAGTGTACAATTGTGTGCAACTGTGTGCATGTGTGCATGTGTGCATGTGTGCACCTGTGCATGTGTGCATGTGTGCATGTGTGCACCTGTGCATGTGTGCATGTGTGCACCTGAGCATGTGTGCACGTGCGCACGTGCGCATGTGTGCACCTGTGCATGTGTGCATGTGTGCACCTGTGCATGTGTGCATGTGTGCACCTGTGCATGTGTGCATGTGTGCATGTGTGCACCTGAGCATGTGTGCACATGCGCACCTGTGCATGTGTGCATGTGTGCATGTGTGCACCTGTGCATGTGTGCATGTGTGCATGTGTGCATCTGTGCATGTGTGCATGTGTGCACCTGTGCATGTGTGCATGTGTGCATGTGTGCACCTGTGCATGTGTGCATGTGTGCACCTGTGCATGTGTGCATGTGTGCATGTGTGCACCTGTGCATGTGTGCATGTGTGCATGTATGCACCTGTGCATGTGTGCATGTGCGCATGTGTGCATGTGTGCATGTGGGCATGTCTGGACCTGTGCATGTGTGGATGTGTGCATCACTGGTAATGTGTAGACATTGTAAACTGTGTTTCCTGTTTCCCTCCCACAGGTTCTGGTGCTGCTCTGGTGTCATGCAGCAGGGAACCTGAATCAGGTGCCATGGGTACTGAAAATGATGACATCTGTGTAATGGCACAGGAAGGTATGCCAGGGTCCGTCATTGGTCAGCCGATTGACAGTACACAGCTGTCAACCCCATCAATGCGCACAGTTATCCTGCCAATACACCCTTTGTCACCAGTGTCCCTAGGTGATGGACAGCATACAGTGGGCATTGACCAGGGTAATGTGGTATCTGTGGCACATGCCTTCCCACACAGCAGCCATGGGCATGGCCCAGAGATGGTACCACACAGACAGATGTCCAGGGGTTCTCGTGGGAGCATCCATGGGCGTACTGCCCCTGTCAGATGTGCCCACAGAGGTCTTACAACCTCAGCTATGTTTCGGGCTGTCATGCAGGCACAGTCACGTATGGAACGGTACACCAGACAGGGTCTGAGGGAGCTGACAGCATGTCGCACAGCCATGACTGACAGTATGTGTGACATTGCGGCTGCCATCCGTAATTTCACCGATGTCATAGACAGACGTTGTGGGGACATATTAGACCGGTTCCACAACTACATGTCCATGAGCCAGGGTGATGGTGGATGGTTGAGGCGTCAACATTGGTGTATGCCAGCAACAGCAGCAGCTGGCAGTCATCGCGGATGACAACAGGGCCGCGGCTGCCACCGTAGTACCAGCAGCAGCCCCAGCAATGCTGGGTCTGTGCTGTCATCAGACCGCCCCAGGAGACCACATGCACGTGGCTCTGGCCAGGCCCGACAGGGATCTGTGTCCAGTCAATGAACACCTGCTTCTGATGACAGTACCCAGTCTGGGTTGGTACCGGATATGGTCTGTAGCACCCCTGCAAGGCACAGGTACCGTGTCCGTGGCCAGAGACACTGATCTGTATGACCTGGCAGGTACAGTCTGTGGTTGTCCACAAACACCAGTATATGGCAGCCATGAGGTGGAACTGTGTGCATCCATACACACATGCGAATTGACAACACCTAGGGCTACCGCATACATGCACACACTGCATCAACATTGCCCCACCTTGCACTGCTGTCCCTCACCAACACACATACACATACATGTCAATTGGTGGTACCGGTGGCTGACTCAGGCATACCAAGTTCACACCCTGTGCATATGATGAAACTGTGCCACCTCCTGCAATCTGTAACATCAGTGCAGGTACAGGTTAACATGTTGCTGATGCACAGGGTGACTACATAGACGTGTAGTAATAGTATCATGTTGTTAACAGTACTGTGTGCTGAAATAATTGTGGGTATAAAACAGCATGCCTGATGCAGTAAGGGTGTGATTGTCATGTACTGTTGTCTACACCCATGGTAAGTACCATAGTGTATCATCTGCACATGTTGGCATACTGGTGGTAAGGATGTCAACGGAAGCCTACATACATAGGTAGCACAGGGGATAAGGTAATGAATGTATTAATACGCAATGATGGACATGTAAACTGCAAGTGGCATCTTGCCCACACTGGACTCTGCAATGTGGATGTTTGAGGATGTTGATATGTGTGCAGTACTACACGACTGGTACAGGACACACAGGAGCACCCTAGCACTGCAAGCTCACATCTTATACCATGCTAGACAGCCCCAACACACAAAACTAACTGTCACAGGAGGGAGAGTCCCCATACATGTCAGGGATACTGTGGAGGCAGGCCAGGTAGCATACATCCTACTAAGTATGGAACCACTGAGTGAAGGCTCAGTGTCTGTTATTTGACATGTGTATTACTGCAGGTATGAGCACATGGGTTTCCATCCAGTTATTGTACATCCTGACAGTACATGATCTGTACACTTGTGTGTGCTGAGACTGGACCCTAGCCATCTGACCTGTGTATTTCCATGTACATGTGCATAGTGCCTACATATTTGCAGTGTTACCTACTGGAAGTGGTACAGCTTGTTTGTTGTACAATGTACTACATGCAGCCCTTCTTACTGTAGCTGTGCTTGCATGCATGTTTGCTTGCAATTACCCTGGAATATTGATCCCACCTGCAATGCATAGTTACAGAGCTTCTGTGGACTCCTAGTGACATCTGCATAGCTTACTATATGTATGTCCATGTCTCACTTGACAGAATGTCACTGTTTGTCCTGTTCACATGTACGTTGCCTGTGACACATTGCATATGACTTACCTGGCATTTGTCTACGTGAGCAGTCATATATGCTACTGCTAACTAATCACAGGCACTACACCCTCACATATTCATCTTCTGTTGAACCACCTGCTTCGCTAGGGATGGCTTGCACCTGCCACCCCTGGGCTTTCAGATATTGGCAAAGGCTCTTGCTACCCCCATAGTGCCTATGTTAGGCAAGGCTCAAATGACAACCCACCTTCATAGGTATTACAAGGGATAAGAAACTAAGAGTAATGCTACCCAACGCCAGAAGTCTAAACCTCAAGATGCATGCACCCGAAACTCTCCTTGGCATGGAGAACATCGATATCTGTGCAGTAACAGATGCCTGGTTCAGGGCTACTGAGAGCACCCCAGCACTACCAGGTTATACCTCATACCATGCTTTTCAGCCCCAAAACTTGGAACGAACCACAAATGGAGGGGGAGTATTGATATTCATCAAAGATACCCACACCTCCAGGTTGGTGGCAAAGCACCAAGCATCAGAGACTATCCATGTGCAACTAACAATGGGTGAAACTGCCTTCCAGGTTGTAGCCTGCTACAGACCATCCTCCCAAACCCAAGAACTGCACTCGGCCATTCTGTGAACAGTGGACATATGAAGGTCTCTCCAAACACCATTATATTGGGCGACGTCAACTACCCAAACATAGACTGGGAGCATGACTCTAGCTCCAACACCCTAGGCCAAAGATTCCTAGAATATATGAGCTCAAATGCTATGGAACAGCTTGTTACCACTCCCACAAGAAGGGGAAACATACTGGACCTGATCATCACCAACATGGGGACTCTATGCTCCAGACCAGAAGTGTATCCCTCACTGGTAAGATCAGACCATAAACTAATCTCACTGGATATTCACATCCCGACCCCACCCCCTGCCCAGAACACCACAGTGAACAACTTCTCTAAAGCAAATTCACACTCCTCAAAACTGAGGTGGAAACCTTCAAAGCCCCTGGGCCTGTGGAAACTACAGACCAGACCGCAGATTCCTCTATAAACGCATTCTATGGATGCCTTCAGGAATGCATGGATCATGTGATCCCGAATAAAACCACGACCCAATCCTTCAAAGGCAGACGTCCTGTCTGGTGGACCCCAGCCATAAACAAACTACACAATAGAAGGAGGAAGCTACTAAATGATACAGCAAAATCCCAAAAAGGGAAGGCATCACTGATCAGTATTAGCAAATAACTACAGGGACTCATAAGATTGTCTAAGGCCAGCTTCGAGAGAAATTGCACAGGACACTAAGGATAATCACAAGGCTTTCTTTAGTTATGTTAGGAACCTGGGTGGTAATTCCCAGATATGCTCAGAGGTAGTCCAAAATGTCAATAGAAACACCAAACCCACAGACATTGCCAACATTCTAGCTGACAGATTCAGCGCAAACTTCTCCCCCCCTCCACACCGAAAGTGCAAATATGTATCCCAGCAGAGTGCTGCCCCCCTGACATCTCAGATGCTCAGGTAAGAGCCACCCTCTCCAAAGCAATACACACTGCATCAATGGGACCAGACAGTGTCCTGGGCTGTGTCCTACATGAACTCCAAGACGTGCTACAACCAAACATAAAACTACTGTTCAATCCCAGCCTTACTACAGGATATGTGTCCAAAGAGTGGCATACAGCAACAGTGGTCCCTCTACAGAAAGGTGGTGCCTCAACGGATCCTGGACACTATCGCCCCATAAGCCACACTAGCTCGGTCTGCAGAGCTATGGAAAGGTTCATCATGGACCACATAAATATAGATATTGGGGACCTACAGACACTGGTTCATACCCAGTTTGGCTTTGTTAAGGGCAGATCCTGCCTCTCAAACCTGGCTGATTTCTTTGAAACAGTCACCAAGGCCATTGACGAGGGGAAGGTGGTCCACACAGCCTACCTGGACCTCGCAAAAGCCTTCGATACAATACCCCACTCGGGCATTCTAGAGAAGCTCACCAGCTTAAATATAAGCCCCTATGTCACTAGATGGATTGCACACTGGCTCAAGGACAGAACCCACATGGTTAGAATTGCTGGAGCCATGCCAGACTCCAAACCAGTTACAAGTGGTGTCCCACAAGGCTCAGTCCTGGGACCTCTCTTGTTTGGTATATATTTATCAGAGGTACAGGCCAACACGGAAGGACTGTGGCTGACCAAATATGCAGATGACTGCAAACTGGCCGCCATAATCGACTCTCCAGCCGACACAAGCATCTTCCAAAAGGGCCTCATAGAAACAGACTACTTGTGCCAGAGCCATGGCCTCCAGCTGAATGCAAACAAGTGTATAGTCATCCCCTTTGGCAAAAACAAAGTGCCCACAAAGTACCACATAGGTGGTACTCCATTACGTATAGAAGAAGTAATTAGGGACCTGGGGACCCAAGTTGATAGCAATCTCTCATTTGACAACCACGTGGCCAAAGTGGTTAGAAAGACATTTTATATAGCCCCCCCCCATCATGAAGGGATTCACATCTACATCAGGGGAGGGCATCGTGCCTCTTTACTCATCCCTCATCAGGCCCATAATTGAGTAAAATCCCCCTGTTGGGATGTACCTTACCAGACACCTGCAGCAACTGGAAAGACCCCAAAAGTACCTCACCAAGAGGATCAAAGGGATCAAACAGATGCCATATGCTGACCGGTTAAAGAAACCCCAGCTCTACTCAGTGGCATACCGCCTGTTCAGAGGCGTTCTGTGCCTAATGTATAACGCCATGTCAAACCCGGAATTAATGGGCATGCTGCACCTGAGAATATCCAAATCCCATCGGGCTACACGCTTGAGAGACCCGAACCTCAGCACTGAAATAAATAGGACATGCTGGAGGGACAGATTCATAACCCAGAGGCTCACTTCACTCTGGAATAAAATCCCAGTCCAGGTTAGGCAGAGTCCCTCATTGACTCTCTTCAAGAGGGATCTTGATGAGTGGATGGGATATTGTAGGTTTACCCTGGGTATCACTTCTGTGTCACTGTTAGACAGAGGCACAGTATACTAACCTCAGAAAAGGGCATGGCAAGATATATTTACAATGGATGGCGACAGCCAAACACATTCTGGCTAGGTTCTTAAATGCCCTAGGGCAGATAGCCTAGTATGAACCTATGAACCTATGTACCTTGTTCCCCATTGGCCCTATGTGCTGTTAATCACCATGGCAATCAGAATACTATGGTAGCATGTGCAAAGGTCAGTTGTCAGTCACCTCTATGGTACAGTTGTGGAATATGTGGGTCATGTGGCAATGTCACAGCTGCCACATGTACACATTCAACCCTCTCCCCTACACATGGATGTACAACACATGTATGAGATGGAACCACATAGCCAAACTGGGGACTAAGCACTCTGAACCCAGTACTGGCATAACCTGTCAGGTGGCATGCAATACTACAGTGACTACAATACCAGTCTGATGTAGACCTACACTGACAGCAATACAAGCACATGAACACACTGGGCCATTTGTGGAGCCTTAGAATAGCATCCTGCCTGAGCGGCACACACCTCTGCAGCTGGCACACAGGCATACGTTATGCCTGAACACATCACATAACACATAGCACACAAATCCTGTGTGCCAAACAGTCACAGCCTGTACGGCTAGACAACACACCTGCCACAGTTGTGTTAGCTACCTTTATTGTCCGGTACAGTGTGGTCATGCTCACCAGGCTGGACAAGGTGAAGGTCACAGTGATATGCCCATGGGGCACTATGGTCCACCACATAACACAAGCATACAGGTCAGTCAGAGGCATGGACACATATGACTCAGTCATTGTCCATGCCACATACCTTCTCCTGCTGTACTTGTAGGGTGCTGACATCATCAGTGTTTAGAAAGGGGAATGTGCATCCTGTAGTCTGTTCTCCTAGTTGCCAAAAGGGATAGTTCCCTCACACAAAATTGCACACACACTAACCCCCCTCATCCAAACACACACACTTGTAGGATTTAAACCCCTACCTGACTACGTTATGATACTCGAGACGGACGCATTATCAGAGCGCGCTATTCGCATTACTGGGAGGTTTCTCTTCTCCTGCTGTACTTATAGGGTGCTGACATCATCAGAGTTTAGAAAGGGTAATGTGCATCCTGTAGTGTGTTTTCCCAGTTGCCAAAAGGGACATTTCCTTCACACAGACCAACCCCACTCACACTGAGCATTTGCAGGATTCAAACCCTATCTAACTATGTTATGACACTCAAGATGAACGCATTAGCAGAACACGCTATTTGCATTTCTGGGAGGTTTCTCTTCTCCTGCTGTACTTATAGGGTGCTGACATCATCAGTGTTTAGAAAGGGGAATGTGCATCCTGTAGTGTGTTTTCCCAGTTGCCAAAAGGGACATTTCCTTCACACAGACTTGCACACACACCAACCCTACTCACACACTGAGCATTTGCAGGATTCAAACCCCTACCTACCTATGTTATGACACTCGAAACGGACGCATTAGCGGAGCGCGCTATTCGCATTACTGGGAGGTTTCCCTTCTCCTGCTGTACTTATAGGGTGCTGACATCATCAGTGTTTAGAAAGGGGAATGTGCATCCTGTAGTGTGTTTTCCCAGTTGCCAAAAGGGACATCATTCTCACACAGACTTGCACACACACCAACCCCACTCACACACTGAGCATTTGCAGGATTCAAACCCCTACCTAACTATGTTATGACACTTGAGACGGATGCATTAGCAGAGAGCGCTATTTGCATTACTGGGAGGTTTCTCTTCTCCTGCTGTACTTATAGGGTGCTGACATCATCAGTGTTTAGAAAGGGGAATGTGCATCCTGTGGGGAGGCAGACGCCAAGCACACTCTGGCTAAGCTGTCATTCCCTAGGGCAAACAGCCTAGTGTTGACCTCTACACCCATATGTTTAATTGTCAAATGCACATTATTTGTTGCTGATAGACTGTTTGCAGGTCTTTATTGCCATAGCATTCCCTGTTTGTATGAACAACTTGTGTATCTGTGGAAGATGTTTGCATATGGGAGGGATCCACTATATCACGTATGTCTCTGTAGTCATTTAACTGTGTGCACTGGGCAGATTGCTGTAATGTGGTTGGTTCCTGGAATAACACGTACAAATACCAGATATGTGTGGCCAACTGCTAAACTGAGATTTGGCCTAAGTGTGTGAGCATGCCCAGTTCAGCCTTCCCATGGCATGTTGTCTGACATATGTCTCATTTATCAAAGTGTGTGAGCATGCCCAGTGTGAGCTTTCCATATGTTGAACTCTGCAGCCCACCACATTTGTGGATGAGTGTGAACTTCAACAAAAATCTCCCGTTTATGGATGTGTGTTGTGTGTCATGTTGTGTAGTTACTGTCCAACTGCTTTGTGTGTGAACACAACAGGGATTATACTGTGCCTGCAGGGTTTGCATGGGATACTTTGCATACAGTTGTCAACAACCTTTCATACTGACCTAACACTGTAGTACTGTATAGTGTACTGGTTCAGTACTTTGACTGTGGTGGACAGTATCCTGGGCTTTAGTCCTATCACTGCTTTACATTTCCATAGTGAGCACAACAGCCTGGTTAGGGGCCAGTTGTGCACATCTGACCATGTTGCATTATGTTCAGATATGAACTACTTAAACCAGGCTTGTCCAACATTGGTAGTGTATTCCACAACATAGGTGTACATTTGCAAACACTAGCGATGTGCCCTAGGCCATTTCTAATGCTAGTCGGAGAGTGTGTTTGTCCTTGACACACATTGTAAGTGGAGTTTGCCATGACATATGTCATGGTTAGTATACTGTGCCTCTGTCTACCTGTGACATAACAGTGATACCCAGGGTAAACCTACCATCTCCCATCCACTCATCAAGATTCCTCTTGAGGAGAATCGATGAGTGACTCTATGGATAGCATGTACTGGGAGTTTACTCATGGGTGGGGTGGCTTCTGTGTTATGGATCATGCAGTACAGCTTGTCCTATGTATGTCAGTGCTGGGGTTCAGGTCTCTCATGTGCATAGCTCACTGCCATTCAGATTGTACAAGGTGCAGCATGTTTATTGATACCAGCTTGGACATGGCTTTATACATCAGGCACAGCTTGCCTCTGGGTGGGCAGTATGGCAGTGTGTGTAGCTGCAGTTTGTTTAATCAGGCAACACATGGCATCTGTGCAAGCTCTTTGATACTCCTGGTGAGGTACTGTTGGGGACTTTACAGTTGATGGAGGTGTCTGCTGAGGTACATCCCACAGGGGCTATTGTAGTCAATTGTAACGCTGATGAAGGATGACTGCAAAGCCACAATGACCTCCCCTTATCTAGATCTGACAACCTTCATGATTAGGTGGGTATATGGTATGTTTCTGTAAACACTACAGCCACATGTTTGTCCAATGCAGGATATCTATCACCTTGTGTCCCCAGGTCTCTCATTACATGTTAAGTACGTAATGGGTTAACACCTATGTGGTAATTGGTGGGCACTTACTGTATATCCACGGGGGTTGACTATACACTTTTCTGCAATTAGCTTGCTGACATGGCTGTGGCACCAGTTGTCTGTTCCTATGTGGCCCTTTTGTGGGATGCTTGTGTCAGCTGGAGGGTCACATATGGTGAGCAGTTTGTAGTCCTCTGCGAACATGTTCAGCCACAGTCCTTCCATGTTGGCCTGTACCTATGGGACATATATACCAGACGAGGGAGGTCCCAGGACCAAGCCTTGTGGGATGCCAGTTATATCTGGTTTGTAGTCTGACATGGCTTCAGCATGTCTGACCATGTCAGTTCTGTCCTTGGTCTGGTTTGCAACCCCTCTACTGACATAGGGGTTTATATTTAAGCTGGTGAGCATATCTATAATGAACACGTAGGGTATTGTATAGAAGCCTTTGCAAGGTCCAGCTACGCTGTGTGGACCACATTGCCCTCATCAATGACCTTAATGACTGTTTCATATGAATCAAACATGTTTAGGGGCAGGATCTGCACTTAAGGTAGGTCACCAATATCTTTATGTCTGCGGTACATGCTGATCCTTTCCATAGCTGTGCAGACCGAGCTTCACAGGATTCTGGGGTGGTAGTTTTCAGTATCCATTCAGGCAACACCTTTGTTGAGAAGGACCACTGTTGTTGTACACTGCTCTTTGGGTACATATCCTGTGGTAAGGCTGACATTGAGCAGTAGTGTGATTTGGCATTCCATTCTTCATGGAGTCCATGTTGGACTCAGCCCAGGACACCATCTCATACCATTGCTGCTGTGTGTTTTTCTTTGTAGATGCTGGCTGTTACCTCAGCATCTGCAATGTCAGGGGGCCAGCAGTCTGCTGGGATAGATATTTTGCATTCGGGGGGGGGGGGTTTGCACTGCACCTGTCAGGATGTATGTTGGCAATATGTGTGTGTGTTTGGTATGTTGTTTGTAATATTTGTGTGATTCAGAGCATATCTGTGAATTCCCAACACGGTTCCTAACATCAGTTGTGGAAGCCTTGGGATTATCCTTAGTGTCCTGTGCAATTTGTATCCTCATAGGTTCATAGGTTCATACTAGGCTATCCACCCTAGGGCATTTGTAAGCCTAGCCAGAGTGTGTGTGTCTTTCGCCACCCCTTGCTATGTGAATATTATGGCCATTTATGATTTGCTTTGCTGTGCCTCTGTCTGGACGTGACACAGTGAAGACCCCCAGTGTAACTCTACGATCATCCATCCACTTGGCAAGATTCCTGTTGAAGAGTGTCAGTGAGGAGCTCTGCCTAACATGGAGTGGGATTCTGTTCCAGGGTGTGGGGAGCCTCTGGGTTATGTATCTGTCCCTCCAGCACATCCTATTTCATTATGTGTTGAGGTTGACATCTCTCACTCTCACAGCTCCGATGGCTTTGAGTTTTCGGGGATGGAGCATGTCCATTACTCCTGTGTTGGACAAGGCCTTGTACAACAGGCATGCAATGCCTCTGTGTAGGCAGTATGTGACTGCATTCAGCTGGGGTGTCTACAGCCAGGCAGCATATGACATATATTTGAGACCCTTTATCCTCTTGGTGAGGTACCTTTGAGGTCTTTCTAACTGCTGCAGGTGTCAGGTAAGGTACATCCCAAATGAGGCATTGTACTAGATTATGGGTGTGATAAGAGAACAGTATAGGGGCACAATGACCTCTGTTGACGTAGATGTGAATCTTTTCATGATACGGTGTCCAATATAGACAGTCTTCCTAGCCACATTGGCAATGTGAGTGTCACATAACTCCACTTGTGTCCCTAGGTCCCTGATTACTCCTTCCATACATAATGGTTTACCACCTATGTGGTAATTTGTGAGTACCTTGTTTGGTATTTGATGGGACATTCATACTGTCCAGTGTCTTCAGGACGGCTGGGTGGGGTTCCTGTGTGTGAGAGTGTGGTCTGTAGCATGCTACAGACTGTACAGCAGTCTTGCCTACGGTTAGTTGCACATGGGTGGACTCCAATGCCTTGTGCATTGTCAGTTACCTGGATATATGGGTGTCTGTGCTGAATATGGATACTCACCCTCCTTTTATGTTTTGTTCCAGGTTCTGGGGCCATGACACATGATATGTGGTATAACCTGGTAGTGCTGGTGTGCTGTCAGGAGGCTTGCAGCAGGTTTCTGTCACTGCACAGACATCAATGTTCTCCATACTGGGGATGGCCTCGGGAGCATGCATATTGGGGTTTACACATCTGGCATTGGTCAGCATTACCCTTATGTTTCTTTCCACTTATGTTTTGTAGGGTGGTGGGTTAGTCTTTTCAGCCTTGCCTACGAAAGGTTCTATGGAGGTGGCAAAAGCCTTATCCAATATCCAGACGCCCAGGGGTAACAGGTGCAAGCCATCCCTGGAACAGCTGCGTGGCTTGTCAAGCTTGACATCCCAAGCAGACAGACATTGGATCCCCTTGGAATGACACCAGTAATTGTGCCACTTGTTATAACTGATCATTCCGTGTTTGTACTGTGGCATCATTCTTGGTGAGGGTAGGATGCTGCAAACGGTCAGTGTCATACCGGCCTGGACTACATAATCGGAGAGCTCATCTATGTCTCTTTTCATGTAGTCCGGGGAGGTACATCTCAGGTCATTCACACCAGCATGGACTATGACTGCATCTTATTCCTACTTGCTTTGGGGTGACCTGCACACTTGTGTTATGTGGCGTATTGTAGCAGCCTACAGGCAGCTTACTGTACCCTTTCACTTGTTCAGTCTGGTGTGCGGGACAGCAGCGTGTCTCACTATGGAGTCACCTATTACAACTGTATCAGGCATGTTGTTTCTCCTTCTGGCCTGTGACTGTTTGGCACACCAGCTTTGTGTACTATGTGTTGCATGTGCTATGTTTGGAGGTTGTTTGATTGGGTGTCTGCTTTGGAGGCCTCTGTTGGTGTGGTGTGTTTGTAATTCGGGCCTCCGGGAATGTTTTTCTGTGTTTATGTCTTTGGTTTGCAGTTGTGATAGGTCTATGTGGGACTGGGTTTGTGGTGTGTGTGGTTACCTTCTCCTCCTGACTAGTTTTGGGAGTACTGAGTTGAGGGAGCTCAGCCTCCAGTTTGGATAGATGGTTGCATCTCTCACATATATTTGTATTTCTTGGGGGGAGTTAGGGGTTGTCTGTGTACTTGGGGCAGGTGTAACATTGCCTCAAGATTCACAGATTCAACTTGTTGTGGCTGGCCTTAGTGGATTGTATGTGTGGACATATTTTATTGCCATACTACTGATCAGTGATTACTTCTTTTTTTATGTTTGCTCTATCATGTAGTAGCTTCCTCATTCTCTTGCATGGTTTGGTTATGGCTGGTGTCCACCATGCCAGATGCCTGCGTGTATGGCATTGTGTCTTGTTTTAATTTAGGATTGCATAATCCAAGCATTCCTGGCAGTGTTCATGGAATGGCTGTATTACAGGTTCTGAGGTGTGGCCCATATTTTGCACCTGCACAGGACCTTTAATGGATTCCACATCAGTTTGGAGGAGTGCAAATATTGCTTAACACATGTTTTTCACTGTGGTTTTCTGGCCAGGGACTGTGGTCAGGATTTGTATATCCAGTGTGATTACTCTATGGTCTGGTTTTACCAGTGAGTAATACACTTCTCGTCTTGCCATCCAGTACCCATGTTGCTGATTATCACATCCAGTATGCTTACCCCTCTTGTGGGAGTGGTACGTTGTTCCTGGGCATTTTGGTTTATGGATTCTATGAACTTTTGTCCTACAGTGTTGGAGCTAGTATAATGCTCCCAGTCTATGTCTGGGTATTTTCAGTCACCCAATATAATGTGGTTTGAAGGACTTGATATATTCATGTATTCCAGCATAGGCCAGGTGCAGTTCCTGGTGTTGGGACGGTAGTCTGTAGCAGGCTATAAACTGGGGGGCAGTTTTAGTCACTGTTACTTGACCATGGCTAGTCCATGCTGCTTCTTGTTGTGGTACCAACATGGGGGTGTGGTTATCCTTGACAATTATTGCTACTCACCCTCCTTTTGTAGCTTGTTCCATGTTTTGAGGCTGTACAGCACAGTATGAGGTGTAACCTGGTAGTGTTAGGGTGCTGTTGTGAGCCTTGACCCAGTTTTCTGTTACAGCACAGATATCAACATTCTCCATACTGGGTGAGTTTAGACTGCATGCATCTTGCTGTTTAGACTTCTGGCATTGGGTAGCATTACATCTAGGTTCTTATCCCTTCTGATACCTATGGAGGTAGGTTTGTGTTTTGAGCCTTACCTATTCAGGGCACGCTGTGGGTAACAACAGCCTTTGCCAGTATCCATACGGCCTGCACTGATAGGTGCACGTCAGTCCTAGCAGGTGGGGCATCATGTCATGCTCAGCATGTCATCCCAGGCTGGCACACATTGGATCCCCTTTGACTAACTGTGATACGTCAGCCAATTATTGCACTTGATCATCTCATTGTCATATTGTGGCATGATGCTTGGTGAGGGTAGGATGTTAGTCACGGTCCTCAGGTGTGCATATAGTACATGGTGTTGCATTACTTAACACATGACATTCATGCCTCAGGTGGTGCTGCAGGGCTGCCTCTGTCGGATGCACATATTACACTCCCTGTACATGTTTGTGAGCAGGTCATGTCATTTTAGGCATCCCTGTTATTATTTGAGTGAGTCAGAGGGGGTATCATTCCCAGGGTTCCTACTGAGCCAGTGTATGTGCTATGCTTTGCCTCTTTGCCAAGGCCAGGGCATACTGGGCATGCCTCCTTTGGCCTACTGGGGCAGGCTCAGGTTGTTCCTCCTCCGAGTCACGCTCTGCCTGTGATGGCCTTGGCAATGGTGGGGGGCTGTTTGGCCCAGCCCTATGCTGGTCCTGCTGCAGCTGTTTTCGCAAGATCATATTATGTAGCATAGCACATACCATGACTATTTGGGTACATGTAGTTGGTGTGTACTGCAAGGCTCCACCAGATGTGTCCAGACACCGGAACTGTGACTTGAGCAGCCCAAACACACACTCTATTACATTACGTGATTGTGCGTGTGCCTCATTATGGCGTTCCTGTTCAGGTGTGTGTGCGTTTCTGATGGGTGTCATCAGCTACGGCTCCAGTGCATAACCTGCATCCCCCACCAGGTGTCCGTGTGGGATGTCCCCATTGGCAAATGTCTGGTACAGCTGTGTCAAATGCCAGATGTGGGAATCATGGTAGCTCCCAGGGCAGCCAGCACACACATTCATTATTATGCCCTGGGCATCACACACGACCTGGCAGTTGATGGAGGGGAAGCCGTTGCGGTTAATGTAGGCCCTACCCTGCTCACCGGCTGGTGCTTTGATGCGTATGTGCGTGCAGTCTATTGCACCCACTACCTCAGGGTATTCCGCTATTTGCTGGAAGAGACGCATATTGCTGGCCAATACCTCATGGGCATTGGGGAAATATACATAATCACCGACATGTGCTGACATGGCATCCAGGAACTGGTGCAGTACCCTGGAGGGTGATGCCTGTGATATCCCCATCATATCACCAGTTGGTCTCTGGAAGGTACCTATTGCTAGTATTCTTAGGCCAACACATACCTTGGTTTCCACTGGGATGGGTTCCCCTCTGTTGGTTCTGTGTGTGAGGCGTGGCCTGCACAGCTCCACTATTTGCTGCAGGGGTTCTCTGTCCACTCTATAGCGCTCTACTATCTCCAGCTCATGTAACCCGTGGTAGGTGATCCTGGGCCTGTACACTCTTCTCTGTCTCCTCACTGTGTGTTGTCTGGCACCATCTGCATTGTCACCACCCTCAGCAAGTCGCCTATGTCTCATTATGACAGCTATGGCAGCCCCTAACATTTCTGCTCTGAGTTCAGCTTTTTCAGTTTTCACTTCTAATAGCTTACTCCTGTCTTGCAGTGTCTCTTGAGAGAAACATCCTGCACTGCTGTTTGCAGAGTTTTAAGTGCTGGGCTGGGCTACTATTCTGCCTCTGTAATTGCCTGCTTCTAATTGTTTTCACCTGCTAGCTCCAGCAGTATTCCCTTGTAGCTTCCTACTAATTCTGTTGCTTCCTTTTTCCTTTCTGTTTCCTCAGGGGGGAGCAGCGTGTATACCAGCAGAAACACGCTCACGGTGGCTTACACGTGCGCACACATGCTTACACGGTTCAGAATCTGCTTATTTGGGTTAAACTGTGCGCACACCCGCGCAAACAGTGTTAGACATCTAGCAACACACTCCCACATGCTCAGTCTGCCTTACACGCGCGCACACTGTCCTACTCGCGCTTCATGGCGCACACACGTGCGCATGCACGCCCAGCAAGAAACTTTGGTGTAGGCAACAGTGTACACCTTCCATTTCTTGACTTTCCCATGCTTATGTTGTGGCACTCCTCTTTCCATGATATGTGTCTGACATCTGTCATGTAACTCTGAACTCCAGTGAACTGCATTTCTTTCTGCCATTCCCCCCTGTGATGTCACCTATCTCCTACTGTGTTCCTCTCCTTTCTGTAACTCTTACACTACTCAGAATGTGCTCATTTGCTATGTGACAGTGGAATTCAGTATCCTAACACTCATTTGCATCAGATTGCCTACTAATGCTTAGTTACATGTCTTAGACTCAGCTTCCCCCCTTAGCAACCACTACACGGTGGCCATGTTGTTTTTGGTCTGCTGATCCCTGCATTGTAAATCCATGTATTGCATAAAACCCACATTTGTGGGTTTATAACCTTCATTTTTATGTTTTATACAGCATCAGGTTACCTTGCCAATGGCCACATATTTGGCCATTGGCATGCTGCCTGACACATATGCACCCTTTATTTGGAGCTGACATGGCTCCATTGTGGTTTTTGCAGAAACGTACTCAGTTGTCAACTGAGTACATTTCTGCAGCTAAAACGGCTCTTACACGGGCTGCTTTGGGCTTCCTGGATCGCTAATCAACCTCATTTGCATGCTATTCGGCTGCAAGTGAGGTGATTAGCTTATCCACGCCCACTCCATGTAAGAGACGTTTTAGCTGGTCTCTTACACGGACTTTGGGCTGTTCCTGGATCGCGAAGGCTGCATGGAGTCTTACACTACTCTTAGACTCCGTGCAAGCCTTCGTGAATCCTGCCGAATGTCTTTTAGTCTTGATAAATGTGCAAAAGCAACCTATAAAGCAGGAAAGCTGCAGCACCAAGAAAACATCACTTTGGGACAAGAATGTAATATAAAAGAACTTGAGCAAGAGGGAGTGTATAAATATTTGGGAACTGATGAAGGATCAACAGTAAACATAAACAAATGTGAATAAAATGTAGTAAGAAATATTTTAGAAGACTTAAATTAATCCTGAAAACAATGTTGACATCTAGGAACAAAATTCAAACTATAAACCAATTTGCTCTTCCTGTTCTAATTTACAGTTTTGGAGTGATTGACTGGACCCAAAAGGTGTTGGATAGATTAGACAAAAAAACAAGAGGGATGCTTTATGCTCATCAAATGATTTATAAAAATCATTGCATAGCAAGATTATATATTCCCCATTCTGAAGGAGGTATGAGCCTCCTTGAAATTGATTACATGTATAGATCTGCAAACATGGGACTGCGTACATAGCTGCTGACCTGACAAAACCCAATCATAGTAAAAGTTTTGAAACATGAGGAGAATAAATCTAAGATGACTTCCCTTCTTAGTCTAGCAGAAGCATATCTGCATCAAGCGGGAATGGAAATCAAACCAGAAGTAGATAAAAATCAGGCAGTAACTGAATGTGCCAAAAAATAAAAGACAGAATATAAGGTGAAGGATCAGATGAGAAGGCAAGAAATGTGGAAAATGTATAAATATAGTTGCAAATATAGAAAACTCCTGGAAGAACCTCATGTTGATTAGGACTGAATGCAGGAATGGTTAAGGAGAGGCAAATTCAAACCAAAAGATGAATAGTTAATATTGCTGTCCCAAGATAGTGGGCTACATACACAATGGTTTAAAAAGTCCATTGAACTTGTGGGAGAAACAGACAAATGTAGGTTTTGTAAAACAAACTTGGAAACAGTTGCACACCTTGTTGGTGGTTGTGATATACTAATGGGAAAATGTATACTGAAAGGCATAATAATGTGTCAAGACTGTTGCACTGGGGATTGTGCAAACATTATAATACTGAAGTAGATGAAAAACACTGTAAACATGAGCCACAAAGCATCATAGTAAATGATGGTCTACATCACATGGGATCACCCATTACCAACAGTTCAAAAGATAGATGTGAGATAACTAGATGATGTGGTCCATGAAAAGAAGACAAAAGTAGCAGTGATCATTGAAATCCCTACACCCAGTGCTTACAGTGTTTATGTACAGAGAGGCACAAAGCCATAAATCATCAGGATTTGCAGGCAGAAATGAGAGCAATGTGGAAGAAAGATACCCAGACAGTTCCGATAGTAGTAGGAGCAACGGGGTCTTATAAAAAAGAATCTACAATCGTATTTAGATATGTTACCAATACATGCAACTCCATACGAATCGCAGGAGGAGTCATTACTAGGCACATTGTGGGTGCTGCAAAGTGCACATCTGGCTGACATCAAAGATTGAAACAATAATAATTTTACAAACTTAAATCATACTTTGACTTAGGAATGGGGTCCATTCCTATCATGGTATTAGAAACCCAAAAGATTTGGAAAAATTAAAAAAAAAGAGAACATTTACTGACAACTCCATTACCGCAAAGCCCTTGACAGAAAATAGCTGCTGAGTTGTGCGAGTTTGAAGGAAAGAGCACTACTTTATAGTACGGGCTTATTAGTCTTCAGAAATAAAGAGAGTACATGTACAAACCATGACTAGCCAACAAATTATTACCAGATTTAAGAAAATGTTTACCTGATATGGCATAGTTGCCAAACTAATGACAGACAGATTGTTTAGCCTGTTTCAAAAAAAAAATACTCTCTTGTTCGTTTCCCACCTTTCCTAGCCAGTCCATATCTCAGGCTTTGCTTGTCTCAGGACTTTATTTTCTGTGTTCAGAGCTATCCAGACCTTGCTGTGGTAGAAGCAAGTCCTACTGCTTACCAGTGGGAGTGGTGAGCATTGTACTGCCTATCTAATGCTAGAGGAGGGGTTTCCAGCTCTGAAATTGTAATTCTATTAGCCTTTTTGGGCTGACTTCTATCCCTTTCAACTTTCTGGCTTAAACACGCATGTGTTTGCACATTTTTCACATCGTGCAGCACTGTGAGGCTACAGTTAAACTATTCCAGGTGCCAGAAAGTCTGCTCTTCAAATTTTCCCTTAGAACTAGCTGGTTTCTCAATAGTAGTGCTAAAATCTGAACCCCTGTGACTAGTACTTGCTCTAGAACCTGCTGGAAAGCACTAGGAAGCCTGAACCTGATACAAGCACTCAATGCTCCTTGTCAATAAGGAGAAATTAATCGTAGGCACTAAACAGCCTATAATTGCAAAGTACCTTGCAAAGGTAAGTGAAAACAGCTCTTAAACTTTACAAAAAAAGCACCTAAACAGGCATGTCCAAGGGTCAGCTTCCGGTGATTTCTCCTGTCCACCTGGTGAATCTGGGCATACTGGGGTAATGAGGCAACTGCCTCATGTACACAGACAATCCTCTCCTCCTACCACCCAACACTACAACCTGCGAGAGATGCACTTACATAGCCAAACTGGAAGCAAAGCTCTCTCCGGCCAAGATTGTGCTAGACAGCCAAGAGGAGATGGTTAACACCTGCACTACACCTCTAGCAACTCATAGCCCTTCAAAACCCACACCATCAACACCCACACATAGCAACACTAAACCCACATATGCGGAGGCCCTTAACATTAACCTGCCCAAGCAACAAGGACCTCTGAAGCTGAAACGCAAACAAACACCAGTCACAACCAAAGTGACACATAGCTCACAACATCAGTGTGCCACACAACAACAGCCCATAAGGCAAGAAAATGTACCCAACACTTTAGTCATAGGTGACTCTATAGTCAGGCACACTGATGTCCCACTCACCAGGCTGAACAAGGAGAAAATTACAGTCAGCTCCCTGTCAGGTGCCAGGATCCACCACATAATGCATGAACTCAGGTCACTCCACAACAAGTACAAATACGACTCTGTCATTGTCCATGCTGGAGTGAATGACTTGAGACGTACATCCCTGGACTACATGAAAAGAGACATGGAAGAGCTCTTGGATCATGTGGCCCAGGCAGGTATGACCCTAGCCCTGAGTAGCATCCTGTGTTTGCCCAGAATGATACCACAGTATAAGGACAAAATGATAGACTTCAACAATTGGCTAAGCTTCTGGTGTCATTCAAAGGGGATCCAGTATTTGTCTGCCTGGGAAGACATGATCAACAAACCATGATGCTTTGCCGGAGATGGTCTGCACCTGTCACCCCTGGGATTCAGGTTACTGGTTAAAGCTCTTGCCACCCCTATAGTGCCTTTTTTAGGCAAGGTTCAAGGGATAAAACCACCACCATAACAGATACAAGCATGCAAAATCTGAAGGTAATGCTACTCAATGCTAAAAGTCTTAATCACAAAATACACTCTCTCGAGGCACTCCTAAAAATGGAGAACATCGATATCTGTGCAGTAATTGAGACCTGGTTCAAGGCTCCAGAGAGCACCCCTGCAATACCAGGCTACAACTCTTACCACACTTTTCGGCCACAAAACCAAGACCAAAACACTAAAGGTGGAGGAGTGTCCATATTCACCAAGGATATTCACACCTCCAGGCTAGTGGCCCAACACAATGCATTTGAAATTTTCCAGGTGCAACTAACACTAGGTAAGACTGCAATCCAAATTGTAGCTTGCTACAGATCCCCCACCATGCCCCAAGATTCTCACTACACCTTTCTAAACATACTGGAAAATATTAAGATACAACCAAACACCCTAATACTGAGTGATTTCAACTACCCTGCCATTAACTGGGAAAACTACTTGGGTACCAACTCCTTTTCCCAACGGTTCTTGGAATTCATAAATTCCAACACCCTGGATCAACTAATCGATTGTCCAACCAGGAGCTCCAATATCCTAGACCTGGTCATTACCAACATGGGAGATAGATGCTCCACACCAGTGGTCACCCCCTCATTGGTCAGGTCTGACCATAAGCAAATCACCCTTGACATCCACATCCCACCTCCACCCCCCAGTAAGGAAACCTCCTTAAAAAACTTCTCCAAAGCCAACTTCATGCTACTGAAGTCAGAAGTGACAAACTTCATGACACCCATGAAGATGGGATCTAAAAGTTCAACTGCAGAATCCTACACTAAGGCACTGTACAAGCACATCCACTTGTGCATGAATCATGCCATCCCAAATAGAATCAAGATGCTCTTCTCCAAAAAAAGGAAGCCAATCTGGTGGTCCCCTGCTATAAACAAACTATACAACAGAAGGAAAAGACTGTTGCAGAAAAGAGGAAAATCCCAGGATGCAAAAACTCCCTCACCAGCCTCAGTAAGAAGCTGAGATCCCTCATAAAATCCTCAAAAGCTAGTTGCAAAAATAAAATTGCCAAAGATTCCAAAGACAACCACAAGGCATTCTATAGTTATGTCAAGAATCTAAATGGCAATGCTCAGATCTGCTCTGAGCTACAACAGAATGACATTAAATATACTGATCCCAAGGATATTGCCAATATCCTGGCAGATCGATTTAGTGCCAACTTTACCCCCTCTCACCCCCTAAAAGGCACATCTCAATACCAAAAGATTGCCAAATTCTGGTAATCACGGCCACACTGGTAGAAACTGACTCTCCAAAGCTAAGAATACAGCATCCAGGGGACCAGATGACATCCCAGGCTGTGTACTACATGAACTACAAAATTAACTGGCACCTCACTTAAGTGTCATGTTTAATCATAGCCTCACCTCAGGCTTTGTGCCCACTGAGTGGTGCACAGCTGCAGTTATCCCACTCCACAAGGGGGGATAGGTTCATAGATTCATACTAGGCTATCTGCCCTAGGGCATTTATAAGCCTAGCCCAGAGTTTTGTGGCTTTCGCCACCCCTTTAGTTTGAAGGATACTATGCCCATTATTTTGCTGTGCCTCTGTCAAGCAGTGACACTGAGGTAATCCCTGGGGTATACCTGCGATCTCCCATCCATTGGTCAAGATTTCTCTTGAACAAAGCCAGCGAGGTGCTCTGCCTCACATGTACCAGGATTTTGTTCCACAGCATAGGGAGTCTCTGGGTGATAAATCTGTCCCTCCAGCACGTCCTATTAATAACCGTGTTAAGGTTTAAGTCTCTTGCCCTTGTAGTTCTGATGGATTTAGATTTTTTGAGGTGAAGCATGTTCATTAATTCCGGGTTGGACATGGCCTTGTATGTCAGGCACAGGTCACCTCTGAGCAGACGGTAAGCAACTGAATAGAGCTGGAGTTCCTTCAGTCGGGCAGCATAAGACATATTTTTGAGACCCTTTATCCTTTTGGTGAGGAACTTTTGGGGCCTTTCCAATTGCTGCAGGTGTTGGGTCAGATACATTCCGAATGGGGCATTGTACTCAATCATTGGTCTGATGAGTGATGAGTACAGGGGAACAATGACCTCCCTTGATCTAGATGTGAATCCCTTCATGATCAGGTGGGCAATGTAGAAGGTCTTCCTAACTACTTTGGCAACGTGAGTGTCAAACGAAAGGTTACTGTCAACCTGGGTCCCCAGATCCCTGATAACCTCTTCTGTGCTTAGTGGATTGCCACCTATATGGTAGCTAGGGGTAACCTTGTTTTTCCCAAAGGGTATGACTATGCATTTTTTGGCGTTTAACTTTAGGCCATGGCTCTGGCACCAGTTTTCCGTTTCTATGAGACCCTTCTGAAGGATATCTGTGTCAGATGGGTTTTCAACTATGGTGCCCAGTTTGCAGTCATCTGCAAACTTTGTCAGCCATAATCCTCCTGTGTTTGCTTGTACTTCAGAAAAGTAGATGCCGAACAAGAGTGGGCCCAGGACTGAGCCCTGTGGGACACCACTTGTGACAGGCTTGGAGTCTGACATGGCGCCAGCAACTCTGACCCTGTGGGTTCTGTCACTTAGCCAGTTTGCAACCCATCTTGTGACGTATGGGTTTACATTTAAGCTGATGAGTTTTTCAATGATGCCCGAGTGGGGTATTGTGTCGAAAGCCTTTGCCAGGTCAAGGTAGGCTGTGTGAACTGCCTTGCCCTCATCAATGGCCTTGGTGACTGTTTCGAAAAAGTCAACCAAGTTTAAAAGGCATGATCCGCCTTGGATCCCGGGAACTACCGTCCCATCAGTCTGACAAGCCTGATCTGCAAATGCATGGAACATATTATCATGCAACTTATAAACAAAGACATTGGCAACCTTCAAACACTGGACCCCACACAGTTTGGGTTTGTGAAGAGCCGATCTTGTCTTCTGAATCTGATTGACTTCTTTGAATCAGTCTCCAGAGCTGTGAACGAGGGTAAGGCAGTCCACACAGCCTATCTGGACCTCGCCAAGGCCTTTGACACCATCCCCCACTCTGGAATCATAGATAAACTTACTAAGCTGGGCATAAATCCCTACGTCACTTGATGGGTTGCCAACTGGCTTTCTGACAGAACCCAGACTGTAAAAGTAGCCAACTCCAAATCCAGCTCCAGACAAGTGACAAGTGGAGTACCTCAGGGTTCAAGTCCTGGGACCACTCTTGTTTGGCATCTACTTCTCTGAAGTACAGGCCAACACTAAGGGACTCTGGCTAACAAAGTTCGCAGATGACTGCAAACTGGGAGCCATTACTGAATCCCCAAATGATGTGGATATTCTACAAAAAGGCCTTACAGAAACAGATGCCTGGTACAAGAGCCATGGGCTCAAGCTTAATGCCAAGAAATGTATAGTTATCCCCTTTGGAAAAAAAACATGTACCCATGAATTACCACATAGGTGGCAGGAAACTAAACATTGAAAGTGTGATGAGAGACTTAGGGACACAGGTGGACAGTGGTCTCACTTTCGATAACCACATCACCACAACAGTCAGGAAATCCTTCTATGTGGCACACCTCATCACTAAGGGCTTTTCATCCAGAAAAAAGGAGGTCATTGTCCCACTGTACTCATCCCTCATTAGACCCATTATAGAGTATAATGCCCCATTTGGTATGTACCTCACAAGACATATGCAACAGCTGGAAAGGCCACAGAAATACTTCACTAAAAGAATCACAGGCCTAAAGCAGATGCCATATGCTGACCATCTAAAACAACTCCAGCTATACTCTGTGGCATATCGTCTACTCAGAGGCAATCTCTGCTTAACATACAAGGTCATGTCAAACCCTGAGCTGTTGGACATGCTCCACTTAAAGAAATCCCAATCCCTCAGAGCCATACACTCCAGGGATCTAAGCCTTGTCATCACAATGAATAAAACATGCTGGAGGGATAGGTTCCTGACCCAGAGACTCCCCATACTCTGGAATAAACTGCCCATACATGTCAAGCAGAGTGCCTCATTGGCCCTCTTCAAAAGGAACCTTGATGATTGGATGGGAGATAGGAATTTCACCCCGGGGATCATGTTAGTCGCCCTGCTAGACAGGGGTCCAGAGAAATAAATATTGTGGGAAGAAATATCCAGGGAATTGTTATGGCTAGGCTTGCATAGGCCCTAGGGCCAATAGCCTAGTACCAACCTATGAACCTATGAACCTAAGACAATGATGCACATTTTATATCTACTAACTTCCAGCAATTTGTTGAGGACTGTGGTTTCATACATACTATGTCAAGTCATTATCTACTTCCAGTGTAGCTGCTGACAGTCCAAACTGATGAAATGATTATTTGTCCGTTTGGTTTTCACAGGTCTCTTATGTACTACCTTCCTAGTCTGCACAATATGACTGGAATAAGCCCTGCAATACTACTGCTTAAAAGACAAATTAGAATAAGTATTCCTATGTGAAACCCAAACTTGAGCCAAAAACTATTCTGCCTGAATCCTTCATGAAAAATGATGACTCTTACAATATTCCACTAAAACTGTACCTGAACTTCAACTAGACTAACAAGTGCACATTAAAATTGAGAGTGAAAGAAAATCAGTAATAGCTAGTTCTGCAAAAAAAAAAAAAAAAAAAAGTTGAACCAAGGTCCTACATGATGCATACTAAAGGTGACACCCTTGGGAGATGCCACTTGAAACATATCCATGCTATTCCGGAAGAGATTCAATGTACAAACCATGAGGGTCATGCCTAGATGTTTGATCCAAGTATGATGAGATCCTCAGCCAATCAAATTGCTCCATTTTTTTTTCAAAAGCTCTACTGTAGCCTGTCATCTTACATAAGGTAGAAATCATGAATCTAAATTGTGCTCCAGACTGTCTCAAACTAAAATTTCATGACACTAAATAATCCTCTTTCTAATACTACTCAGACTGTTCTGCTGACAAACACTGAATAAAACTTGAAATGTTTTAACCGTTTGTCTATCTCTTTTTCCTCCATAGGTTCTAGTCCAGTGTAAGCAATTCAAAGTAGAGAAGAAGTCTGACTAGTTGAATACTTCTGTGACTATAATCATATCCAGGAGGTAGACATGTGACTGATTTATCTTTCTTGGTTATAAATTCAGTTGTGTGTTACTGCTGAAAATTGCTTAACTACCTTAAATGGTGCTACTTCAAAACAACTGCTTGTCAAAAATTGTGAATATGTTTTAAAGTATATTCGTACAGAATCTGCACTGGAGTCAAGGATGTTAAACATGCATCAAGCGTTAATCTTCTGGGCATCAGGCTTTTCTCTTTTTGGGAGTGGTGAGATATGATAATAAAAGGTGTGTAGAGTTGTAATATGTATGTTTGTATATATCAGTGGATATGTAATATAACTCTTTGTCTTTAGGAAATTCATATACCTACAAGGTTTTGAGTGTGGTGTGCAGGGAAGAGGAAATGAAGCTGTTTACTGCCTCCCTGCAATACCGCCATTTTGTATGTTATTAATGTTGAGGTTTTACTTTGAATGCTGGTGTCCAGTGCCATTGTTAGTAATTCAGAAAGAAATAATTTCATAACATTTAGTGTGGACTGTTAGTCTTAGGACATTTTTAACATATGAATCAATGTTGCAACAGACATTTATTGTTATATGTCTTCCAACGTATCACTAGTGCTGGATTCTACCCTAGTACACACTCTGGCCTTGGTCCCCCTGTATGGGTGTAGAGGTCCAACAGATGGGTGTGGAACTAGTTTCTTGGTCCAAGTACCTACTGGTTAATTTCAGTATGAGCCCCCAATAATCTTCTCCTACATTCTCAGGTGATCCACTATCATCATTTAAACTGAGTATGTATGAATGCGTTCAGGGTGCTAGTAGATTTACTTGCTGTTTTTGTGCTATGGACAATCGTGACAATGTGGCTCGATCTTATTCTTGCACTTGGACTCTTTCTTTACTTCTTGATCATTTTGCTTCTGAAAATGTTTGCCTATTGTTTATAAGCATAGTCTTAAATGATTTAAGCATTATTTAGGTGATATAAAAAAGAAAGTGCCCTGTCTTGGGTTACAATGGCAGGTGATTGAGACAGATAATCTTATAATGACTGTCTATTATAACATCTACCAATCTGAGATAGCCCTTAAGAAGGCAAAGTTAGCTATCTATTTATCTATCTATCTATATATATAGGGTCTATACCGTATAGACGAATGATTAAATTCTCAACTTACCTTTCATCGATCCATATATGTCGAAGCTGCACATTGTCGAATGGCCAAATCATCGATTACTTTCTAAGGGAAAGAAACCAGTTTGCTGTTCTTTTTAATCCGCCCTTTTCCTGACTGTAGTGCGATCTCAAGAGTTTTTTCTTGGTGACCCTGTAATGCCAAATTTTGTTTCTCTAGGAATTAAATTTTCAATAACTTCCTGATTTTTTTTTTTTTTTTATCAATAGTTGCCGCACAGTTAATCCTAATTTCCAGCTCATTCCACTGTGTGAATTTCTGAATGTGGGCCACACTGGCTATATGATCAAATATTTTAGGATTCAGTTTCCACCACATACTGAATCCATCCACAGAATCAAAATTGGAATAACTTCTCTCCGAAAACAAACAAAAGCATTAAAGAGCTTCTTTGGAAGGAGAGTAAATCAACCACAATTGCAACATTTTTTCACCATTTGGTAGGGTTTGAAAAAAAAACAGTTGCATGTAAGTTTTCTGTTTCGTCCTTTGATTGACACATCTTGATGAGCAACTTCACCGAAATGTGAATCTAGGTGTTGATTCATACACGCACCTTGACTTACCAGTAACTTCCATTTGTCATCATTAATCTTGCTTGGCAAAAGACCAACATCTTTTAAGTTAACAGATGGAATTTTTGGTTTGTCACACACTTCATCTCTTGAAGTTGATGGACTACTTAAACTTAAAGTTGGTTTTAATTCAGAAACTGCTTCAGGTGGTTCAGATGCAGCAGTAATAGCGGTTTCTTCACGACTGAGGTATTTCAATAGTGCACCTTCATTCTTTTTTAATACTTCTTTCCTTGCCTTTCTCTTTTTTCTAAAAGCAGCACCACTCTCTTTTCTTCTCTTCATCCTGGGAATGTGATTAGATTGACACCTGAGAGAAAGAAATATTACTACGTAATAGTAAATAAGAATGACAGTCATTAAGAATAACAACAACAGGGAAGAATAAATGACCATACGCATTTTTGGAATGCAACAAGTCCAGATCTTTTAACAACTTAACACAATTGTTTCACATTGCAGTTAAATCTTTTTTAGTAAAATAATAATATTAATGTCGCATATATTGTACTAACTGCTGTTTAAATGGCTTTCATGTGCTACATACTACCCAATTAACAAAAACGGTATTAGAAACCCAAAACATTTGGAGAAGTTAACTCATTCCCTTCGGTACAGCTCTTTTGAGTGTGTGCATTTAACCCCCAGTGGGTGTGGCTGAAGCCTTTAAAAAATGAAGTTATCACTTTACAGTTCTAGAAAATACTCCTTGAGACAGGTCAGATATCAATATAGTTGTGTTTGCCATCACATATGTTTCAAGACAAAATATCCTGGTACCTTGTAAGTAACATGGTTTTGGAATTATTAATGCAAATATGAACAATCAATATTTGATGCCCAGAGGAGCAGTAGGCGTTAACTGTAGAAGACACCTGGAGGAGCACTTCGCTGTAATGAGTTGGGACAGCCCATGCAGTATCAGTATGCAAGGCATTCCAGGTTTCTGTACATAAGTAAAAACAAGCTCTTTACGGTCTCACATGCCCCTATAGATCCATTTTCCCTGGTTGCTGTAGGATACCACTGTCAACAGCCTACCTGTTCATGCAGATAATAAGCTGATCAAAAATACAGAAAATCAAATACAAACTATTTTAATAGTGTCTGTAGACAGATGGCTACAAATGCTGTACTGTACATATACATACATTGAATGAACCAGACATCTTTGCTGACAGAGACATGCATAGGGTCCTCTAGGCAAAGTACTGTCATGACTGCATAAACCACACAGTCGCAGCATTGTACTGTACAAATGTTGACACATAAGTGCCATGGAATCTTTCCACCTGAACCATAGTTCTCAACCAATCAAGGACAAATCTCAAAAGAACCATGGAGTAGGACTAAACTAATCCAAAAATAATCAGGGACAGTCATACTCTTAAAGTATTTGTAGTACTATAATTCACTTGAGACTTTGAACTGACAAAATAAGAGAATGTGAATTAATATGTAAGCTAAATTCATGTGAAAACACTCGGAATACATATAGCCATACTTCTCAACCTCTTAAGAGGAAGAAATCTGGACAAAGACATAAAATTGGCACAAAGGACTAAAAATAGGGACACATGACAGTGATTAAATCTGGGCCATTTTTGCTGTGTTTTTAGCAAAAACAAATACATGAATAAACAGACATATAAAACGAGTAAATAAGTAATTCTGATTACAACACAGTTTATATTACATGCACACACACACACACACACACACACACACACACACACACACACACACACACACACACACACACACACACACACAGACACACACACACACACACACACACACACACACACATATGCTATGCACACTTTTGTCTTTTTTTAAGTATGTTGCTGCTGCTCTTTTCGAATAACTTTTGTACTAAAGCCAAGAACAAGGTCTGATTGTTAAATCTCTTCTCCATGAAAAAGCTCAAAAGCCACATGCTTCATTTTAGTTAAAACTGTAATGAAAATGTTCATTTTTACTGAACAGCCTGTTTTTTCCCTTGCAATATTATGTTTTAAAAGACCACATTGTATTATAAAGTCACAGTAGTAGCCAAACTTTTCAAATTAAACATATGATATTTTGAAATCACTAAATCAAATTCATCTATTCATGTGACATACAATCAAATGTTTCATTATATATTTAAAAAGTCATCGAAGATTTTTGGCCCAGTACAGCCTGCCATAAAAGTGGCAGCAATAATCTTTCTGAATAACTGTGCTTTTTACATAAAAAATGAAGACCTAATTTTCAGAAGGCTGCATGTAAGCTCTGAGCAGTCAAGCCTTCTGATGAAGTGTGTTAAGCTATACAAAGCATCTGTTTAGATAACAATAAATCAGTTAAAAATCTCTTGTAGCACTACATGTCCTTTAATGTATATTCTTCCCGGACCCAGGTTCCCACTGTTTTTCTAACACTGCGAACCATCATAGGGGTCGCCTGATGGCCTGCTGCTGTTGCATGTCTGCATGTGCCATTGTGTGCAAATCAGCCAAATGGAAAGCCACCACAGCACCAGCTGACTTCCACCTTTCTGAGTCAGCCACCAGGCCAAAAAAAAATATCTTCTCGTTAATTAAAAAGGTTGAACGCCCCTCTCAACCCCACTAGTTTATGCCACTGATTGAAACCCACATTAAAAGAAAACGCATCTGGCCAGTAGTGGATAAAGTTTACCTTTGGGAAGTTTTCAAATCATAGGCCTCTTGTATACATTATATTTAGGACCATGCAAACATACATGTGTTCTTTGATTCACCTTCCTGATTGTATTAAATTATATTCCTTATATAATACAGCACACTTATAAGAACGTGTTTTAAATTTCTTTTGAACATTTTTCCAGTAAGCAATGAAACAAAATGTATGTACCAATAATGACAAAAACTGCCCAATTTAGAACATTTCCATCATAAAAATCTACTCAAACTTCTGTTATTACAATCCACCGGTATCAGTAAATATCACAATTTCTGCAGAAGTAAGTCATCTAAATAATTCCACAATAAAGAGATATATAACTAATGAAGAGGTTGCTACTAGGAAATAACTTTATATTTCATTGTTTCATGTACAAATAAAGTGCTTGTTGCCCTTGAAAAATAAATTGCCTATGTTACATTAAAAAAATGATAAGTTAGTAATATTGCAATAGAGAATGGATGACAAACTGATAACAGGTTTGCAGTTACTATGTATCTCCTCCACAGGAGGACATTCTCATAGGTTCATAGGTGTTTACTAGGCTAATGACCACATGGGCCTTTTTGGGCCTAGCCATGCATCCCAAATATCTGAGAAGTTCTGCTACCCTTGATAAGTGTAAGCATGAGTCTGGGAGTTGAACCATTTACAGATTACCTGTGCCCATTAGAGACATAGGTGCCACACCAGGGATGAATTTCTAGTTTCTCAGGACTGCGGCAGCCACTCCCTTTAAAGTACAACACAGTATAGTATCAACAATCTATCTACATAATGTGGGAGTAGAACCCACAGCCTTCTGTATCAAAAGCAAGTATATTACCTGTTGTGCTACTAACAATGCAAACAGACTTGGCATAAGCAGCACTAAGCTTCTCTTCCCCTGTAGCTCTCAGCTCCTTGTAAAATCCACTTGACACTCAACTATATATCTCAAAATTGCAGCACAAGAAATCTAGAAAAATCCAAAATTTATTGGGGGGGGGCATGTGTTTCTTGAATGATAAGAAGACTGAAACTTAAATGATTATCATTATTTAGTGAATTCAGTCCTCACTGATTTGCCAGAAAACCACAAATTTTAAGAGGACCAGACCAAAAATATAACTCAAACATTTCCAGACATTCTGTGAAAATTTTGACAGTGGAGAGACATGGACTCAACTCCTTGAGAGCTATGGACTCAACTCTTTTAGTGGGTAGGGAATTCAGACTCATGTTTCTTGCACCCAAGGTACAGGGTTTAAGCCTAAGTAATACTAACCACCAGGTATACCTAACTGGGGCACTTCACACACACACACACACACACACACACACACACACACACATACACACACACACACACACACACACACACACACACACACACACACACACACACACACACACACACACACACACACACAAACACACACACTAGTGTTCATGGTGAATGGCTCCCTATTGTGCGGGTGGACAGAACAGGACATCAATGGTCTGTGCATGCAGATGTGACCTGAATGGACTGGCAGGTCACTACCCCCTTAGCTACATCTTTGCTTATGAGTGCAATCACCTTGGGCCAGAGTTACGAAGGCTTGCACGGAGTCTAAGATTAGTGTAAGATGGCAGACAGCCAATGTGTCTGCCGAGCGATCCAGCAACAGCCGACAGGGGCGTGCATGAGAGCTTCTAAAGCTACTCTTGCATGGACAATGTTATGGTATACAAATTACCTCATGTGCTGCTGAAAGCTATGCAAATGAGGTAGATTTGTGATCCAGGAAACACTAACCTGTCCGTCTAAGAGTAGTGTTATTTGCAGAAATGTACTCCGTTGGTAACGGAGTACCGTTCTGCAAATAGCTAAATGGAGCTATGATAGCTCCAAATAAAGGATGCATCTAGTTGAGGAAGCATGCCAATGGCCAAATATAAGGCCACTGGCATTTGCAAATGTTGTAAATCCTTAAAATCCATTTTTTCCCGATCTCTGATGTTTCAGCATAGCGCCGCGCAAACGTGCTGCGCTTTAAATAAAATGAAAAAAATTGAAAAATAGCCAAAAATGGGCATTTTCACTAAAAAGCTTGTTCTGCCATGCAGCTGAATGGCAGGCTGAAAACTACATGGCCACTGAGTAGTGGTTGCTAAGGGGGGGAAGCTCAGTGTGAGAGATATAACCAAGCATTAGTAGGCAATCCTATGCAAATGAGGATAAGGTAGTGAATCCCAATTTTCCCTGGCATGTGAGCCATGTCCCTAGAGTGTAAGTGTAAGAGTAGGGGAGTAGTAGAGTAGAAGATAGGTGACATCATGAGGGGGTATGTCTGAAAGACTGTAAGCTTATTGGAGCACAGTGGCTTGTGTTTGTCCTGAATTGCTCAGGATTGCAAGAGGCGTGTCTACAGTTGTCCTAGCTGAAAATAAGAAACCAAAGGCGTACACTGTGGATATATCTGAAATTTCTTGCAAACGTGCTTACACTGTGTGCGCGCATGTGTGCTTGTGTGCACGAGTGTGCGCTTGTTTGCGTGGCACTGCCCCTTGTGGAAACAGAAAGGGAAAAGGAAGGAAAAGAAGTACTAGGAAGTTAACCAAGGAGAACTAGAAGAGCTGCCAGGTGAAATATATCAGAATCAGCCAATTACACAGGCAGTAGACTAGCCCAGCCCAGCACTTTCAACTCTGCAAACAGCAGTCTACCCTGTTTTTTCCCAAGAACTCTGCAACACTGCAGTATACAAAGAGTGAAAACTTAAAAAGCTTAAGTCAGAAAAAATGTTAGGGGCTGCTATTGCTATCATAAACCAACATGTACAAGATGCTGAGGGTGGTGATGTTGTGAATGCTGCTTAGCAACCCACAGTGAGGAGACGGAGAAGAGTGTACAGATCCAGGGTAACCTACCAGGGGCTACATGAGCTGGAGATAGTGGAGTGCTATAGAGTGGACAGAGACCTCCTGCAGCAAATTGTTGAGCTGTACCGGCCACGCCTCACACACAGAACCAACAGAGGGGAACCCATCCCAGTGGATACCAAGGTATGTATTGGCCTACGCATACTAGCTTCAGGTACCTTCCAGAGTCCAACTGGGGATATGATGGGGGTTTCACAGGCATCAGCATCCAGGGTACTGCACCAATTCCTGGATGCCATCTCAGCACATGTCGGTGACCACTTATATTTCCCCAATTCCCGTGAGGCATTGGCCAGCAATATGCGTCTTTTCCACCAAATAGCAGAATACCCTGAGGTAGTGGGTGCAATAGACTGCACCCACATACACATCAAAGCACCACCCGGTGAGCGGGGTAGGGTCTACATCAACCACAAGGGCTTCCCCTCCATCAACTGCCAGGTCATGTGCGATGCCCAGCTGTACCAGAGATTTGCCAGTGGGGACATCCCTGATGGTCACCTAGTGGGGGGTGCTGGATATGCACTAGAGCCGTTGCTGATGACACCCATCAGGAATGCACACACACCCGAACAAGAACTCCATAATGAGGCACACGCACAAACAAGAAACATTATTGAGCATGTGTTTGGGATGCTCAAGTCATGGTTCTGGTGCCTGGACATATCTGATGGAGCCTTGCAGTACTCACCAACTACATGTACCTAAATTGTCATGGTATGTGCCATGCTACACAGTATGATCGTGCAAAAATAGCTGCAGCAGGAACAGCATGGGGCAGGGCCAAACAGCCCCCCACCATTGCAAAGGCCTGCACAGGCACAGCGTGACTTAGAGGAGGAACAACCTGAGCCTGCCCCAGTAGGCAGAAGGAAGCGTGCCCAGTATGCCTTGGCCTTGGCAAAGAGGCAATGCATAGCACATACACTGACTCAGTAGGAACCCTGAAAATGACACCTCTCTCTGACTTGCACATGCAATAAAAGGGATGCTTAACTTGACACTACCTGTTTTCAAACATGTATAGGGAGTGTACTATGTGCATCCGACATAGGCAGCCCTGCAGCACCACCTGAGGCATGATTGCCCTATTTTCAGCAATATAAAGCAGTGCTAAGCACATTTTACCACTATTTAGCATATTTAAACACAATTGCACGGAGCTGCGCACCGTGCTAACTAGCGCAACGTTGGGCAACATTGAGCAATGTTGGCCAAAGTCAGGCAAGGTTGGGCAAAGTTGAGCAAAGTCAGGTAAACAAGCTCACATCTGATTTACTGTTCCTTAAATAGTCTGGTCTGTCCAGCAGGAAAATAAAAAGCAGTGACAGGGCTCAAACTCAGGATACTGTGCACTATAGTCACAGTACTGAGCCACTAAGCCATGACAGCATTTCACTGGCACAGACACAGCAGGACAATTGTAGACTAACGCAAACACAAACAAATGCTGTATCATACCCTCTGAAGAGGCATATGAGTAACTTCCCCCCAGGCCTATGCAGACAGATAACAACAGGCCAGGCAGTATGATGTGGGTTGGGTAGGCTATGAAGTCACAAACTAATATACATGAAATTGGAAGCTAAGATCTGTAGTACAGTAGTATGCTCAAGCCAGTACGATAGGCAACAGTACAGACTGAAATGGAGTACCTGAAATAGCAGTGCAGGCCTAGCAAATGTGTATAAGTGTCAGGTGAACCCCTCATCCTATGTACACCCACAGTAACAATCAGGTGTGCCCCCGGGTACAAATGTACAAATAATAGCTGTCCCCCTTGTATGTAGAAATGTTGATAAGTCTATGCAAAGTGACTCATGGAAGCCCTGCAGGCACAGCGTGCTTCCTGTCGATGTACAACACAAAGGTGAGCCCTGAAGTAAAAACCAACTTGATTTTTCACACACATATAGTATATATGTTCATACTGGGCATGCTCACACACACAAACAAACTGAGCAAATTTCAGTCAGCAACATACTGAAAGGTCATACTGGGCATGCTCACACACTTAGGCCATGTCTGAGTACAGCAGTCGGCCACACATATCTGGCAGTTGCAGTTCTTACCCCAGAAACTTGTCACTATTCACCAATCCTGCCTTGTGCACACAGTTATATGAAAACAGACCCATATCAAATATTGGACTCCTGTCATAATCAAACTATGTACTACAAGTACTTAAGTTGTTCAAAGAAAGTGAAAATTCAAAGAAGATCAATAAATCTCCCATCAGTATCATCAATAAGCAATGAGCACTCCTAACATTATCTAATCCATGTTCTGGCAAAAATATTGTCAAAGAGTCCATAGAGAACCATGAAGCTTTCTTTCGCTATGTCATAAATATCAATGTAAACTCATATATGTTCTGAGTCAGTGCAAACTGTAAATGAATACATGTACATGACTGACATTGCCAACATCTTGTCAGACAGATTCATACATACTTACCCCCTTCTCACTGAGAAAAGGGCCCATTATCATACCTGGAGATTGTGAAAACCCAGAAATCACATATACAATGGTTAAACAGCTCTTTCCAAACCTAAAAACACGGCGTCTATGGGATGACATGGATTCCCTAGCTGTGTCATATGTGAACTCCAAAACAAACAGACCCTGCACCTGAACAGTCTGTTGAGACTCACCCTCTGTACAGGATATGAAACTGTTGAATGGGTTACAGCAATGTTTGGCACACTCCACAAGTGTTGGTGCACAACAGACCGTGGGAACTATTGTCTTATAAGCCTATTAAGCCTGATCTGCAAGGCCATGGAGTCCATCATGATGGAACTTATAAACAGAGCTATTGGGAGCCTGCAAACACCCAACCCTACCCATTTTGGTTTGGTCAGGGGCAGATCATGGTTCCCAAACCTGCTAGACTGTTTTCAAGGCAGTTACCCAGGACATACATCAATGAAATGAGCTACACATGTCCCACATAGACCTTGAAAAGCCCTTTTCCAACATCCCAGACACCTGTCGTATCCACAAAATCAACAACCTGTGCATGAATATGTATGTCATCTGATGGATTGCCAACTGGGGCACAGATAGATCCCACAAGGTAAGAATTGTGGTCTCCTGTTCAAGCTGATAACAACTGCTGTCCCCCATGGCTCAGTCCTGGAACCCCTCTGTATACTTTTCAGAAATACAGTCAAACACACGAGGGCTATGTTTAGCAAAGTTTGTGGATGACTGCAAAAAAATTGTCATAATCAATGTTTGGGACAACAAAGACATCCTTAAAAAGGGTCTCAGTCAGACAGATGTGGTGTCAAAATTATGGCTTCGAGCTACAGTCATACAAATACCACATAGGTGCCAACATCCTAAATATGGAGGTGATAATAAGGGATCTATGGACACATGTGGATAGTCATCTCTACTTCCAGAAACACATTCACAAAGTGGTTAGAAACTCATGCTATGTGTTCCCACAAACTGCCAAGGTCTTTGAATGTAGGTCAAAGGAGGTTCCCTCTACTCATCAGTCATCAGACCCATCACAGAGTACCACAACACACTTGCGATGAATCTGACTAGGCACCTTCAGCAGCTGGAAAGACCACTGAAGTATCTCAATAAGAGGATTACTGGCTTTAAACAGTTGCCCCATGCAACAAGACTAAATTTAACTCAATCTGTACTGTGTTGCATATGGTCTACTCAGGAGATCTCTGCCCAACAGACAGGTCCATGTCCAATGCAGAACTGATGTACATGTGCTATCTGAAGTAAACCCAAGTACACTGTACCACATGCTCTAGGGATATCATCATCATAACATTAAATAGAACATGTTGGAGGGATACATTACTAACTCACAGACTTCCCTTGCTTTGGAACAGACTCCCAACCAACATTAAGCCGAGTCCTTTACTGACACTCTTCCAGAGGAGCTTTGATGAGTGTATTTGAAACTGAACTGTCACACCATGGATCACTTCATCAGCTCTACTACACAGAGGCCTAGGGAACTAACTCCATGGGTGGTGATAGCTGCACACTCTGGCCATACTTATATATGCCTTCAGGCAGATAGCCTATTACCTACCCATGTACCTATATATATATATATATATATATATATATATATATATATATATATATATATGTGTGTGTGTACACAGTATAATAAGCCAAAGATGGATGGGCAGAGATGTGTGTAAGAGGGTGACCAAGACAGGGAGCCATCCAGGACTGTCCCACCCAGCACACATCCCAATGGCACGAAAGACATGAGGTGCACATCTCTCCCACTGTACATAACAGCCACCAGTATCTGTAAGCATTACAGTGTATGTGGTCCATGTGCCTGCTGTACAACATGACTGTATAATGAAGTACACATCTACTATCTGTAGACATGTACCTGTCATATAGGTTCATAGGTATGTAGTAGACTATCTCCACGAAGGCATATATCAGCCTATGCAAGTTGTGCAGCTTTCACCACACCATTGGGTAGTCTCCCAAGGCCTAGTTCTAATAGTTAGTACCCTAAGCCCCTTTATAGTGGGGCTGCTGATGTGATGCCTGGCATGAATTGTCTGTTTCCCATCCACTCATCAAGGTTCCAATTGAAGAGTGTCAGTGAGGGGTTCTGTCTGATGTACATTGGGACTCTGTTCCACAGTAAGGCAAACGTCTGGGATGGTACTCTATCCCACCAGCATGTTGTATTCATCGTTGTGATGTGGTTCATATCCCTGGAATGTGTAGGGTGACTCAGTGTTCTTATCTGTAGATGGAGCATGTTCAACAGTTATGTGTTGGACATGGCTCTGTATGCTAGGCAGAGTGTGCCTCTGAGTAGGTGGTACGCAACGAAGAACAGATTTAGTTTTACCAGTTGTGTTGCATAACACAACTGTTTGAGGCCAGTAATCCTCTTGGTGAGGTACCTATGTGGTCTCTACAGCTGCTGGATATGCCAAGTCGAGTACATCCAAAATGGTGCACTGTACTCAATGATGGGTCTGATGACATAAGAGAAGAGTGCCAACACTACCTCTTTGGATCCTGACGCAAACCCTTTGTTGAGTAGGTGGGCCACATAGGATCTCCCAATCACTTTGGCAACATGGTTGTCAAAGGAAAGATGACTATCTACTTGTGTCCCCAGATCCCTTATCACCATGTAATTTTAAAGGGGGTAACACCTATGTGGCAGTTTGTGGGTATTTTGTTTTCAACAAAGAGGAACACTATGCATTCCTCCACAGTGAGCTTGAGGCCATGATTCTGACACCACATATCTGTCTCATAGAGTTCTTTCTGGAGAATATGTCTGTCTTCCGGGGAATCTATTATGGCAAAAACTTTACAGTTCCCAGCAAACTTAGTCAACCACAACCCTCCTGTGTTGGCATGTAAATTTGAGAAGTCTATACCAAACAGGAGTGACCCCAGGACTCAACCCTGGGGGACACCAGTTGTTACTGGTGTAGAGTCTGAAATGTAGCCAGCAACTCTTAATGTGTGGGATCTATCTGTGAGCCAGTTTGCAATCCATCTTGTGATGTATGGATTCATGGCCAGGTTGGTGAGTTCATCTATGATACCTGACTGGGGAATGGTGTCAAAGGCCTTAGCGAGGTATAGGTAGGCTGTGTTGAGCTCATTTCAATCATCTGTAGCCTGGGTAACTGTCAAAGAAATCCTCCCAGTTCAGGAGGCGTGGTCTGCATTTGATGAAGCCAAACTGGGTGTGCTCAACTGTGTGAAGGTTCCCAATCTCTGTATTGTTGACTTCCATTATGATTGGCTCCATTGCCTTGCAGAACACACTTTTCAGGCTCATAGAGCATGAATGCAAAGGGTTTTTTGTAGCCCCACCCCTGTGGAGTGTGAAGAACGTTGCTGTGCAACATTCTATGGGTACATATCCTGTACAGAGCATGTAGAGTGAGGTGTAGGTATCCTTGATGAATATGGATACATCCCCACCCTATATGCTATGATCCAGGTTCTGATGCTGGAAGGTATGGAATGAGTAGTATCCTGGTAGTGCTGGTGTGCTCTCTGGAGCCTTGAACTAGGTTTCTGTTACTGCACATATATCAATATTCTCCATACTGAGAAGTGCCTCGAGTGTGTGCATCTGGAGGCTGAGACTTCTGGCAATGAGTAGCGTTTAGCTCACTTTGTGGTTATTTATGTTGGTTACGGAGTTTGGTTTATCCTGCGTGACCGGTGTTCCACACCTGAAGTCAGCGCCTCATTGGTCCCATCTGACCATAAGCTAATTACCCTACATATCCACATTCTGGACCCACACCCCCATTAATGAAACCATGTTAAAAAAATTTCTCCAAAGCCAACTTCATGCTTCTTAAGACAGAAGTGCTGAACTGCAGGACACCCATGCAGATGGACAATACAGTTACGACAACTGAATCCTTCACAATTGCACTTTATAAGCACTTACATGACTGCATGCATTGTGCTATCCCAAACAGAACCAAGACACTATCCTCCAAGAAAAGGAAGCCAATCTGGTGTTCCCCTGCCATAAACAAACTGCACAACAGAAGGAAGAAACTGTTGCAAAAGAGGGTAAAATCCCATGAGTGAAGGAGCTCCATGGTCAACATCAGTAAGAAGCTGTGATCCCTGATAAAATCCTCCAAAGCTAGTTATGAAAACAAAATCGACACTGATTCTAAAGACAACCACAAAGCATTCTATAGCTATGTCAAGAATCTCAATGGCAACACTCAGATCTGCTCTGAGTTACAGCACAATGGCACTAAATATACAGACCCAACTGATATTTCCAACATCCTGGCAGATAGGATCAGTGCTAACTTTACCCCCCTCTCACCCATGAAAGAGCACTTCTCTATAACCGAAGACTGCAAAGTTGCTGACATCATGGCTGCACAGGTAAAAAACACTCTCCAAATCCAGGAACACAGCATCCATGGGACCAGATAACATCCCAGGCTGTGTTCTACACAAACTACAGAATGAACAGGCACCACACCTATGTACCATGTCAGTCATAGCCTCACCTCAGGCTTTGTGCCTGCTGAATGGTGCACAGTGATGGTTATCCCACTACACAAGGCGGGAGCCACCACGGACCCCAGGGACTAGTGCCTCATTAGCCTGATGAGCCTGCTCTGCAAGGCCATGGAATGTATCATCATATAACTTATAAAAAATGACATTGGTAATCTCCAGACTCTGGACCACAACCATGTTGGGTTTGTAAAAGGCAGATCATGTCTCCTAAACCTGATAGATGTCATTGAAGCAGTCACCAGAACCGTAGACAAGGGTAAGGTGGTTCACACAGCCTATGTAGATCTTGCCATGGCTTTCAACACCATCCCCCACTCTGGAATTATAGATAAACCCACTAAACTAGGTATAAATCACTATGTCACAAGATGGGTTGCCAACTGGCTCACTGACAGAACACACTGTGAAAGTAGCAGACTCCAAGTACAACTATGGACCAGTGACGAGTGCAGTACCACAGGGTTCAGTCCTGGGTCCTGTCCTGTTTGGTATCTACTTCCCTGAAATAAACGTTAACATAGAAGGTCTCTGGCTAATGAAGTTTCCAGATGACTGCAAACTAGGAGCCATAATTGAAACTACTAAAGATGTGGACATCCTTCAAAAGGGCCTCACTGAGACAGATGCCTGGTGTCAAAGCCATGGTCTCAAGCTCAATGCCAAAAAGTGCATTGTCATCCCCTTTGGTAAAAACTCTGTAGCCATGAACTACAACATAGGCGGTAGTATACTTAACGCTGAAAGTGTGATAAGAGACCTTGGGTCACAGGTGGACAGTGGACACACCTGTGATAATCACATCCCCACAGTAGTCAGGAAATCCTTCTACGTGGCACACCTCATCACAAACGGTGTCTCATGCAGAATAGAAGAGGACATTGTTCCCCTCTACTCATCACTCACTAGATCCATAATAGAGTACAATGCCCCTTTTTCTATGTACCTCACAAGACATCTACAACAACTGGAAAGCCTGCAGAAACACCTCACAAAGAGAATTAGTGGCCTGAAATACATGCCATACACAGACCATCTCAAAATGCTCCAGCTGTACTCTCTCACATATCGCCTACTCAGAGGTGATCTCCGCCTAACATACAAAGCTATGTCAAACACAGAGCTGTTGGACATGCTCCATGTAAAACACTCACAATCCCTCTGATCTTCGCCCCCCAAAATGCAGAGTGAAATACAAAAGGAAGGGGTGTATCCATTTACCTTATGGATACCCCCTTCAGGTTAGTGGCACAGCATGAGGCCTTGGAGCCCATGCAAGTGCAACTAACATTGGGCAAAGCTGCTTATCAGATTATAGCCTGCTACAGATCACCTACCTTGTCTCAGGAACCTCACTCAGTATTCCTGAGAACACTGAAAAATATAAAGGTCCTACCAAACACCATTATATGAGGAGATAAGAACTACCCAAACATTGACTAGGAGAATTACTCTTGTACAATGTCCTTTGCCCAATGCTTCCTAGAGTTTAAAAACTCAAATACCCTGGAACAGCTGGTCACCATGCCCACTAGAGGTGACAACATACTGGACCTGATCATCACCAACATGGGGTACCAATATTTCACTCCAGAGATAAGCCCCTCACTGGTAATATCAGACCATAAAGTAATCACACTGGACATCCACATCCCCCCCAGTCAAGGAAACCACCGTGAAGAAATTTTCAAAAGCAAACTGCACACTTCTCAAGACCAAAGTGGAAAGTTCAAAAGCCCCCCTTGCTATAGGATAATGCTATACAATCTGCAGAATCATTTACAAGTGCATTCTATGAGCATCTACAGGGATGCATGGATCGAGACATTCCAAATAAAACCAAGACACACTCCTCTAAAAAGAAGAAACCGATCTGGTGGTCATTGTCCATAAATAAGCTATACAACAGAAGGAGGAAACTAACACATGATAGAGAAAACTTCACAAAAGGAAAGGCATCACTGATCATTATTAGGAAGAAACAATGATCACTCATAAAATAATCCAAGGCATCTTACACCAGCCTCAAAAGGGACTACACCCTCACCTACATTCACTGTCCAGACTCAACCTTACCACAGGCTATGTACCCAAAGAATGGCATACAGCAACAGTCATCCAGCTCCACAAAGGTGGTGCCACAACAGAACCTGGAAACTATTGCCCTATAGGCCTACTCAGCCTGGTCTGCAAAGCTATGGAGCAAATTATCATGTAACCCATAAACAGACATTGGGAACCTCCAGACACTGGACTCTACCCAATTTGGCTTTGTTAAAGGCAGATCCTGCCTCCTAAACCTAGTGGACTTCTTTGAAACAGTTACCAAGGACATAGATGGAGGTGAAAGTAGTCCACACAGCCCACCTGGACCTCACTAAGGCCTTTGACACCATTCCCCACTCTGGCATCATGGACAAGCTTACCAGCTTGAACATTAACCTCTATGTCACAGGATGGGTGGCCAACTGGCTCACAGATCAAACACACACGGTCAGAGTTGCGGGTGCCATGTCCGAATCTAAACCAGTCACAAGTGGCATCCCACAGGTCTTGGTCCTGGGACCCCACCTTTTCAGTAGATACTGCTCAGAGGTACAGGCAAGCACAGGAGGAGTATAGCTGACCAAGTTTGCAGATGACTGCTAACTGTGGTCCATAATCAACTCTACGGCTGACACAGACATCCTCCAGAAGGGTCTTACAGAGACAGATACCTGGTGTCAAAACAATGCCCTCAAGCAGAATGCCAAAAAATGCATAGTCATCCCCTTTGGATAAAACAAAGTGCCCACAAATTACCACATAGGTGGTATTCCAGTATGTACGGAGAATGTAATTATGGACCTGGGGACCCAGGTAGATAGTAAACTCTCCTTTGATGATCACATTGCCAAAGTGTTTACAAATTCCTTCTATGTAGCCCATCTAATGTCACCTAATGTAACCCACTTTGTCAAGTCTGATGATGTCACCATCCTACAAATATACCTGTGGAAAGGCAAGCTCATAGTAATGTGTGTAGTGCATTGTGTAAATGCATACTGCTCTAGTATCATAAAGTAGCTAGACAGGGATTTGAATCCTGCTCTTGCCAACTGTATGAGTGTGTATGTGTTTCCTTGGAGAGAAGCAACATTTTTGAAGACTACTGAAACACCTTAAAAGTGGTATACTCATCTTTGTCAAGTCTGATGATGTCACCATCCCACAAATATACCTGTGAAAAGGAGAACCCCCAGTAATGTGTATAGCATGTTGTGTAAATGCGTACAGTTCTAGTATCATAAAGTAATTAGGTAGGGGTATGAATCCTGCACTTGCCAACTGTATGAGAGTGTGTGTGTGTGTGCCTCCTTGAAGAGGAGCAATATTTTTGAAGACTACTGAAACACCTTAAAAGTGGTATACTCATCTTTGTCAAGTCTGATGATGTCACCATCCTACAAATATACCTGTGGAAAGTAGAAATCCCAATAATGTGTACAGTGTATCATGCAAATGCGTACTGCTCTAGTGTCATAAAGTAGTTAGATAGGGGTTTGAGTTCTGCACTTGCCACCTGTATAAATGTGTTTCTCCTTGGAGAAGAGCAACCTTTTTGAAGACTACTGAAACACCTTAAAAGTGGTATACCCATCTTTGTCAAGTCTGATGATGTTACCATCCCACAAATATACCTGTGGAAAGAAGCACTCCCAGTAATGTATATAGTGCATCGTGTAAATGCGTATTGCTCAAGTATCATAAAGTAGTTAGATAGGGTTTTGAATCCTGCACTTGCCAACTGTATGAGAGTGTGTGTGTGTGTTTCCTTGAAGAGGAGCAACCTTTTTAAAGACTACTGAAGCGCCTTAAAAGCGGTATACTCATCGTTGTCAAGTCTGATGATGTCACCATCCTACAAATATACCTGTGGAAAGGAGAGCTCCTAGTAATGTGTATAGCGTGTCGTGTAAACACATCCTGCTCTAGTATCATAAAGAGGGTAGGTAGGGGTTTGAATCCTGCCCTTGTCAACTGTATGAGAGTGTGTGTGTGTCTCCTTGGAGAGGAGCAACCTTTTTGAAGACTACTGAAACACCTTAAAAGTGATATACTCATCTTTGTCAAGTCTGATGATGTCACCATCCTACAAATATACCTGTAGAACTCCCAGTAATGTGCATAGCGCATTGAGTAAATGTGTACTGTTGTAATATCATAAAGTAGTTAGGGAGGGGTTTGAATCCTACACTTGGTGACTGGGTGTGTGCTCCACAATTTAAGTATGTTTTATGATTCATTTGTTAAAATGAGTTGTTTGTTTGTCAATGAAGTCATTTCCTGTTAGATTGAGTAACTAGATATAAAAAGGAAGTTAGGGTAGAATAAACTTTTTTCTGAAGAAGTTCACGGAATAAACAGTGAATGAAAGCGCTAAGACATTTGTTTCGAGTGGTCATTGGAATTGCACCTAGAACTGTGTTTCAAGTTTTGTTTCCTAGTTGGTTTCAGTGTTGTTTTATTTCTGGTTTGGTTTTGGGTATTATCCATGGCTTCTGAAATGTCAAGTCAAGACTCTTTATTTAATTTATCTATCCACCCAGTTCCTGAGAGTGGTTCGAGTGTTTCTATGAAATTAAACCATTAAGATGAACTTATAAGTACTATCGTAAGGATAGTCAAAGAAAATTTGGATCAATGTGTTTCCCTGCAGCAGCAAGATATGATTGGTTCCAGACAAGAGAGAGAGCACACGTCACTCCATCACATCAACGGAGACGCTATTGCAGCTGGTAACTTTGAAACAACGAATGCGAAAGCGAAAGAGCAGATCACTTTTAACGAAGTGAATGTTTGGGATTATGTTTGCAAGCATAATGTGAATCCGTTTTCCTCTCTAGAAGTTACGAATTCTAAGGTCAATGTAAGTAATTCCTTGAATGGAAACATTCATTTGAATAGTGTGAACTGTAAAAAAACTATTTACGAACTAGAAAGATTGGTTTTTAAACATGTGACACTGGATTTGGAAATACAATATTTTGAAGAGTGTATCAGTAGAAAAGTGGTGCCTCAGGGCTTGCGAACTGCCAAATTTCTGAATTGTGTCACACCGGGTGATGAACTAAGTAAACTTTTAGTAGAACTATATAATGACACAGGTCTCAGTATGATGCGTATACTAATGGCGCACTATGAGAAAGAAATTGTTAAAATCAAAGAGAACATCTTTAGATGAGCGAATAAAAAATTATAATTGTTTCAAAGACTTTTTAGGTTTTGAGAGAGTGGGGTTCTAAATATGAACCTCTACTAGGTAGAGGTCTTTCTAAAACCAAAAATTGTAAATCAACAGAGAGTTCTACCCACAACTTCTCCCAGGCATGTGTGGTGCAATATAGTACACATTATAATGACATCAGAAATATACTTTGTAAGAATTGGAACATTTTTAGGGGTGACCCTAATATTTTACAAGCAGTGGGTGAACAGCCTATTTTTTGTACTAAAGTGGGCCGCAACTTGAAACTTACCTTGGAGGGTAACATGAACAATAGTAGTGAAAAAATGAATGAATTCACCAAAGACTGTGGTTGTCGTAACACAGTGTAGATATATACTATCGGCTGCTAGTTTGAAACTTGATAATATCAACTAGGACACAGTGTTTTTCAAAAAAGGTAACTGTCAGACTAGCAAAATAGTTTATCTGGCAAAGTGTAATTCCTGCTCGGGGTTTTATGTTGGGAAAACTGAGAGGGCTCTCAGGTCCAGGATATATGAACACTTATATGACATTAAGAATTCAAAAGAAACCAATGCCTTATTTAGGCATAGTAAAATATGTGTTAATTTCTCTGGATTTAAGTTTGGGATATTAGATACCATTGAAATAAACCCCAGGGGTGGCAACTGGAAAAACACTTTAAATAAGAGGGAACTGATGTGGCAGCTTCGTTTGGCAGCTAATCTGTGTCCAGGATTAAATGATTTTATATCTATCTTGCCTGCTTTAAAAGAAAGAGCGGAAAGGGTTTGATTTTAACATAATTTCTTTACAGAAATGTATTTTATTGTATTTTTAGTGTTTATAGTGTATGCCTTTAAGGTATTAATTTATTCAAGAGATCTTTTGTTTGACTAGTGGGATTCCTCACCTATCCTGTGACAGTGTAATATATTTAAATCCACATGACTGTTTGTATATTGTTCTGAGGAAGTCAAATAAACACTGGTGCGAACAATACTACACTGATAATTATAGCTTTAATGCATCATGCCTGCTCAGCTACACCTTCAAGGATATCATTGCACTTTACTGCTGACAACATGCTATACATTAAAACATTGCTATACTGTAATAAAGTCACCCTGTGCATCAGCACCATGTTAGCCTGTTCCTGCATCAATGTTACAGATGACAGGAGGTGGCACAGGTTTCATCATATGCACAGGGTGTGTTGCTGGTTTGCCAGAGGCTTACATTGAGCCATACAATCAACATGTGTGTGTGTGAGTGTGTGTGTGTGAGGCCCAAGAGTACTGTTATGGGCCAATGTGGATGTAATGTGTGCGGGTATGTGTTTGCCCTAGGTGTCTGGTTTATGTGTGTGTATCTGCATGCACACAGTTCCATCATGTGGCTGCCATATACGGGGATTTGTGGGACAGCTACAGACTGTACCTGGCAGGCTTTACAGATCACCGTCTCTGGCCACGGATATGGGACCTGTGCCTGGCAGGGGTAATACAGACAGTATCTGGTACTAATCCAGATTGGGTACTATCCTCAGAGGTTGACATATGTACACTGAATCCAGGTCCCTGCTGGGACTGGCCAGAGCCACGTGCACGTGGTCTTCTAGGACGGTCTATGGACAGCCCCCCCAACATTGCTGGGGCTGGTACTGGCACTATGGGAGTATCTATGACTTGATGGACATCCACGGCAACTGCCAGCTGATGATGTTGCTGGTATATGTCCATGTTGTCATCTCAACCGTCCCGCACTGTCCTGACACATGGACATGACATTGTGGAGGACATCTAATGTCTCATCCCAACATCTGTCAATGACCTCAGTGTAATTACGTATGGCACCTGCTAGGTCATGGATACTGTCATTTACAGAGGTGTTATGAGTCCTCTGTGCCCTTAGTCCCTGTCTGGTGTACTGCTCCATACATGCCTGTGCCTCCATGACAGCCTCAAACATGCATGTGGTTGTAAGAGTTTGACACATCTGCCAGGGGCATGATGACCAGCAGTGCTCTGATGAGAACCCCTGGGCACCTGCCTATGTGGTACCATTCCAGACATCTGGCTATGGCTGCTGTGTCCTGATGCATGTGCCATAGATACCACACTGTCCTGGCCAGTGCCAACTCTACACTGTCCCTCTGCTAAGGGCATTGGTGATGATGAATGTACAGGCAGTATGACTGTGTGCATGGATGGGGTGGAGACTTGTGTACTGTCAATTGGTGGCCCAACAACAGACCCTGACAAACCTGCCTGTGCCTCAACACACCTATCCTCATTATCACTATCTGTGTCAATGACATCAGGTTCCCTGCTGCACTGAACCAGCCTCACCTCAGCACATGTGAGAGGAAAACAGGAAACACACTTTAAGACCTGTACATGATGTCAGACCACATGCACACATGCACATGCACTCATGCACATGCACACATGCACACATGCACACATGCACACAGACAAATACACTCCTCACTAAAGCAGACAGACACACACACAGACACACAGACACACAAACACACACACACACACACACACACACACACACACACACACACACACACACACACACACACACACACACACACACACACACACACACACACCACCAGCAATCTCAGAACATACTCAATAGCAGTTGATGGTGGGGTACAGTATCACAAGCAAAACAGTCATATCACACATGTCAGCATGCAGGACATGTGTTGCTCAACAGCATGCAGTGCAAGTGTAGACAGTCCTTGTTACTAACAGTATACATGGATTTGATGCATGTGTTTTCTTGTTCAGTGATTGGCCTCCCCCTGGAATGCATTGCATACATGGACACAACATTGCTGCGCACATATTCAAAACTCTGTAATGTACTGTGCACCATCACTCACAGGTCTACATACCATGGCTGGATGTGTATCTGTGTGTCACATAGATATCCAAGTCTGATTAGAGCCTCTGTGTCTTTAGCAAATAATTGTGGACACAGTTTTAGCTCATGCATGATGTGTATATACACAAGATCAGTGGTGCATGTATAACTGATGGAATACCATTGGTCCACATACCCAATGTACAGTAGTTATGATGAGTGTAGATCATATTTTGGACATGCCAGTGTCATCTATGACATGGCATGCTAAAACACAACTGCAAATTTAAACATCACACATACCCAATGTTTGTCATATGACCTAGCCACTCAATAGCATCACAAGACATATATGTGTCAGTTGCGCAAATGGTGATTGGTATGCATATTGTTTAGAGGTGCATATGTTTGTACACACACAACATTGAGGTGTATAGCAATGAAAGCTATGTGTAGTACTGTGGTTACAATAACTGGATGGGATGTATTACCATAAGCCATCATAATGAAGCATCATGTGGTCATTCAAGGCTACAAATGTGTCCCAAACCAGCACCTATCATGCTGTACTGGAACTGCACTACCATGGCTGCATTCACCATTTCACAACCAGTTGTTACATGGGTTTGTAAGGAGGCCAATAAGGAGCATTCCCTAACATGAATGTGTTGTGTGTTGCAGAGTGTTTCACTGCCCCATGATAGGCCTCTACCCCTCAGGTATATTATGTGTGCTGTGTGGATGACATTTGGGATACTGGAGTGTGACTTTACAGAGGGTTTGTGAATCCTTCATGTGTAGCATGTTAACATGTTCTGTGTATGACATAGTTGTGTATGTTATGTGCATGTTGTGTATCGACTCTGCCTATCCAATGGTCACTACAGTGTAGCCACATTTGTTTGAGATGGTCTGTGTATTGCATGTGTTTGAAGCAGCTAATCACATTAGTGAGATGTGTGTGGTCTCACAGCAGACATGCACAGCATGCATTATAGGTAGGTGTGTTACATGTGTACATGGCCTACACCTTAACTATGACATGCACTTTTCATTTGCAATAATAAATGTGGAACACACTCATTAGCATATGTCCACTGCCTTGCTCTCACATCAGAGGGACCTACATAGATATGAGACAGTTTGTCAGTGGCGACAACTGTGGCATTGCTACTGTGGGTTTGCAATCTTACAGTAGAACAACAGTTTACATTCACAGGCCTACAGATTATGTTCCAAATGATCAGTATTGCACAACAACAGGCTCCACATCTTCTAACTACACAGTGCACATCTCACATATGCATGATCTACCAATAGAGGTAACAGTAGTCTACAGATATGCCATGTTACCTGCATGCTCCATGTGTTCTTGCTGGGTGGCTTCAACCTCCATCATGGTAAATGTCTGCTGCTGTTGTTGTTGGGCAGGTGCCACCAGGCTCAGGAGCAGCTCCTCCACTCTGGTGAGGGGGGGATGGATGTTAATCCCACCACCTGTTTCAAGCTGTTGTCTCTGTACATCAGAAGCATGCTGACGGACATGTCTAAGTAGATTACTGCAGTGGTGGCGCACCTGCTCATATGTCTGGTTATGCAGGCCTACCTCATTTAGCCTCCGGACAACATCTTGCCACATTGCAGTACGCTCCTGCTTGTCTTGGCTGGTTCTGGAGAATAGTAGGCTGTAGTGCTGAATCATACAGCTGGTAAGAATCTCATCTTCAGCACTACTGTAGCTAGGATTTCTATGGTGTGCCATGATCCCTGGAAGACATAAAGAAAAAATATGTATGAGCAAGTCATATGGCACATTTAACATTATACAGTACAGATATCACTGAACTGCCATATATAGCAATCTATTAGCTGCTTGAAATTAAACACTTTCACTACCACTTATCAGTGCTCACCCCACAACTGCTTGAAAGTGTCTGGCACGCTCTATATAATAAACCATGTTCTGCACAGCAACAAAATAAAATCACTATATAAGACTATACAAGAGTACCTGGCACGCTGTATGCAACGCAATGCACCACCTAGACACAGCAGATATAGATCAAGCCAATGCATAAAGAAACATGTCATCCATCGCAATGTTTGTAAGGTCCAGTTACAGTATTACCATTATACCACACTACTTGTTGATGTCAAACCCGTGGCCAAAATATGTGCACAATTGTGAATATAGGTGGCATACTGCTGTAGTAAACAATAAATGTTGCTAGATACGCAGTTATATGTTGTAACACACATATGACAGAGGACATGTTACAGGCATAACCACACACACACACATCAGACATAATTACAAGACACAAAGGTATGGCAACCCAGATAAGCTTTACGTGTGTACCATATAGTAGTGTGTGTCAGTACTTACAAAACCGTAAGCTTGAGGAATGTAATCTGTGATGACTACAGGGACCACACAAAACAGTGGTTCCAAACAATGTGGACATACACCATATTTTGCTGTTTAGGCCCAGAGCTTCAAGTAGTACTACAGTACATACAGGATTTGGATTCAACATCAGTACCAATCAATAAGCATACATGTAGTGCTTTAGCCTCCAATGACACACCCCAGTTAACACCAAGGGACTACATCAGACTGTATTCCATAGTGCTTTATCTGCCTAGCAACAGCATACACAGCTTTTGCTGGGATTAAAGCAAGGACCCATAATACCATGACAGAAGCAGTTTCCCACTAAGCTATCCCACAAATACACATCTTTGACATATTCATCAACACATTGACCATCACACTCAGTCAACTTTACATAGAATCTATTGCAACAAGTAGATGTGGGTGTGTATGAGTATATATGACTCTCTCTCTCTGTGTAGATATATATATATATATATATATATATATATATATATATATATATATATATATATATATATATACATATACACATCCATTGGTGTAGATATACATATACATATAGCACATATACAGTCCACCTTTCATGGTGGGAATATCAATTATACAAAGGATGTGAGGTATACAGTAATGTAATAATATTGCACAGTCTTGTGAGAAATGCATTGAAAGTGTTCTCAACCCAGGTAGCTTTAGCAGGCCTCACTGGCTGCAACATTGCAAACTGAACAAAACACCCACAGTGTTTAACCACCACATGTCATATACCAACACTGTATGCTGTCTTGTTTGTCACACACTAAAACCTACATACAAATATGCACATAACTACCTTCACCAACATATATATGTCCACCCTTCACAAACAGTTGCAATATGTCCCTTGCTCTATGCACATATGCAGATGTTAATATATATGACACATATATATATCTCCATATGTGTGTGCCATACACACACAAGGTCCACACTGTTGTAAGTCCCTGGACCTCACAGCTGAACTGTTGGGCCTTGCTGCAACATGAGCAGGTGACACATGTGAACACACAGTAACATTAGAGGGGGTATATATAGTTCCAAATGCTAGATTAGCATACTAGCCTGGTACAGCAGTTGCCAATGCTAAGCTACACTTTAATATGACTATCATGCATGTGTTACTCTGTCACACCCATGTTTATATAAATGTTTGCGCTAATGCCCCAAACAGCCATTGGCCACACTACTGTACAGATAATATGGATCAGATGTTTGACATTTAATGCTGAGCTACACATTTCACAGTTATGTCCCACTGCCCACAGGTACACACTGAATTGTCCATGGCAATAGTTAAGCAGGACATCTGTGCATAGATACGTACTGCTGCCACATGTGAATGGTTCACATTATGTAGAGTACTCTTCAAAAACATCTACTACATGCCAGTAAATACATATCTGTTACATACCTTTCCTTTGTATGAGTTGACATTATTTCTTTTTCTTTCTCCTTTTGCTTTTCACGGTCTCTGTCTCTCTCTCTCTCTCTCTCTCTCTCTCTGTCAGTCTCTGCAAAAGAGTGATTGAGTTGTTGGCAGCAATTACAGCCTGCTTTTATAGGTATTTGCACATGTGCATGTGATGGCCTCTGCACCAATTGGTGGCCACCATTTGCTAATTGCATGCAGCCTGCTGTGTGGTAATTGCAGTAATCGCTGTCATAGCAACCCAATGCTATAAATTGCTAACCCGGGTAGGCATGGCCCTTTCAGCTTTCCAAGATGGGGATCATGCTTGTTTGCTGTGGACATCTTTGTTTAAGGCAGAAGGTTGGTATAGTTCTTATATCTGAAGCCAGGGATGTAGCCAGTGATTTAAATTTTGTACTCAGACCTGAATGTTGCTGCTTCCAGTACACACTTATCAGTGTAGAATTGTACTCACCCCTCAAAATGCTAACCCAAAATACATCAGAGTATGTACTTTCTTTTCTATTTGTACAATTAACTGCCATACAAAACTAGTTATTGAGATGTATTCCTTTGGCACATGAATTGTTTGTGAACTGCTATACTGTGAATATTAATTTACTCACTTCTGAACAGTTTGTGCTTTTTTAGTGTTGACATTAGCACAGGCTGCTCAAGAAAACTGGACAAATTTAAGTAGAGTATGTCTACCTACATCCTTGGTAGACCCTGAACACAGGTATATTCTACATTTGGGTAGGGGTGCAGAAGTACAGACAGCATTATGTATTATTGTGTGAATTTTATCTTGCTGGACTTAAAGGGTTGCTGTGTACCTGTTAGTTTATCAAGGCAAGTGGTCTGTCTGCGTAGCTCCCAACTGTGGACCTATCCACATGGTAGCCAGAGGTTAGCCTGTTATTCTTTGTCTGTGCACCACGCCGGTCTTTTCAGCACTGGAACAATGGCATTGTTGCAGTTGGTTGCTACCAGTACATGGCTACATCCTTTTGTATTTCAGTGTTGTACTCCTACATAAGGGTATGCTTCTGGAACTCCTTCCAAAGCTATTTGCACAGTGTGTAACAGCAGAAAAGCTGATATGCCTATGTGTTTCTGCCTCTGCCAAGTCTCTCAAACACTCAGGTACATATTTGAACAGACTCAGGGAAAAGTAGGTAAAAGTGAGGTACATTTTTAAAATATTAATGCCATTAAGTTGAAACTTTGAGAGAACCAGAGCATATGGATTAAAACACCTTTTCTGAAGTACAAGCAGTGTCTAACTCTTACTTATTGTCATTATTCATTAAGTGTAATTCACCACCTTTCTAGCCAATGCCAGTACTTTTCAGAGGGATTCAGAGGGACACAGCTAAAATTTGTTTCAAAATCAGGAACATCCCTGAAAATTAGGCACAGTTGGGAGGTATGTCCTCTGCCCTAATCAGATATGCCAGTGTTTTTCCTGCTATGATACTGTGTAGGGGTTGTAAAGTGCTGCTGTAACATTATTTCCTGCTAGAATGGCTGCTTCTCTTATTACAGTCATGTAATGCAATTCCACAACAACTGCTGGTAAAGATCCACAGAACAAGTTGTGTGTTATGGCATTCCTATTTTTCCTTTACATTCAGTCATTCTGATGCATGATATATTTATTTCAGCACCAACTTGTTGTATATCTACCGTCGCTTAGTGGTACTTCATGCGGTGTAGTGTGTACAAGGTCCTGGATTTGAGACTGACAGAGGTGTTTTATTTTGCTGCTGAGCAGAACAATGGCCCTCATATACAGAGTGACTAAAGCACTTTTAAGCAGTTCTAAGTGGGTTTGCATGGGTTTGCGTGATGCTTAGCAATGCTTAGCTAAGCGCAAACAAGCACACACTCGCACAAACCCGCTAACTACTGCTTAAAAGTGCTTACTCCCGCTAACACCCGCGCTCATTTCTTTGAAAGAAAAGAAAATGGGGAGATAGGAAAGTGGTGAAAAAGGGGCACAAAGAGGGAAAGACAGTGGGGAAAACAGCTCGGGATGTGCAGGATGGGTGTAGGGAAGGTCCATAGCTGCCCATTTCTTTAAGAGCAACAGCTGTGCATATGCAATAAATTTGGAGGGAAATATGAAACCTTCCAACCCTGACAGAGGGTGATGACAACAAAGTATGTTGTACTGCCAATTAAATTACATTTTATGTGTCCAGCGGACGTGTGTGCAAAATGGGCAGCTATGTATGGGGCGTATTTTTTTTTTGTGAGCAGATTTTTTTTCAGGAGAGAGTGGAATGTGGGGTAGGGGATGTAGGTATATTTGGGGAGGTAGGTTGGAGAGGTAAACAGACAAGACAAACAAGATGCATACAGGGGCGGAATATGACACATGTGGTGAGTGAACACCATTGACGGGGAAGGATGTTTGGAAATCACAAGCTCATGAGCCCACAGATGGCAACAGTGGAACTGAGATCCCCACCCATGGGCAGTCACCACTGCACCTTCACAGCCCAGAGGGTGGCTGTGCTGGGGGCTGCGTAGGAGGGGCAGGCTCACCCGTGAGCCACGCCACTCATGCCTCAAGCTGGCGTAGGGGATCAGTGACAGAATGCTCGATCTCTCTACGCACCACAGCCCAGACCATTTGGAGGGTGATAGGTGGCCCTCATTCACCCACACTTGCACGGGGAGACGAGCCCCATCCCCTGCAGTGCCTCCATCTGAAGGTGGCACAGGGCCAATGGAGGAGGAGGTCCCAGGCAGGGCACCGGACCTGCTGGTGCGAGGTGCCATCGCCAGCTGAGGTGGGACAGGTGGGTCCGCTGGGACCGGCCTTCCCATATGTTCTATATTTTGGAGGATTTAATGAAAATATGGGTTAGTAACAGTCAACAGCATTCCCAATTAGTTACAACAGCATGCAGAAGTATTCCCATTAACCCAGCACACCAGAGTTCCAACAGTTGAACAGCAAGCATAATACATGCATATATAGAACAACAGTGGACATTACAACAACATGCAGGTTTAACTGATGGCAACAGGCCACCAATATTGTGGTATTTGAACAGGGCACATGCATCGAAATAAATGCAGATATTTATAAACCAATAGGACATATGTCCCAACAAATGTTTTGAGATTAGACATACCCATTGAGGTGTGGAATTGCATTTTTATGCACATACAGTAGGGTGGAAAAAGATAGCTCCATTAACAACTTATATATCCTTCTAGTTTATACTACATTCCTATTAACTGCAGTTATATGTCCCCCTACATGTATTATTACACTACCCAATTGTCCTTAAATTGTGAAATGGGTTTTGCTAGATCTTTATATACATGAGCTGTATCTGACATACAAACTGTCCGGGATGCAGATGTTACTGCTACATACTTTGCGAGTTGCTCAGACACACTACGGCTGAGATGGTACACTGACAGCTCTACTTTCCTATAATTATCTAGATATGTTCATGTGAAATTATCAGTTATATGTTAACAGCTCCCTACATTTCTGGCAGCACACATACATTTCTGGGGAACACAATAGTAAGCTACTCATGTGCCAGATTAACCTGTACATGCTGGGCATGAACCAACAGTTGAGGACTGTAAGTATGCTTAAAAGCTACTGGCACTCCTTTCATCCACTTTATATGGGCCTACCCAAGTGTGGGTTAACATCGCTTAATACAACAGTACTATTTCTATAATGCAAGAGGACAACAACATATCAAAGAAAATGACACAGACACACTCCAGGAATTATACCTTTATTAAAGACTTAAAACACTTTTCTAGAGGCTCTCTCATTTATTTTATATAACAGTACATGCAGAATAATTATTAAAGAACTATTATACCTTTATTTATTGGGTTAAAACACTTTTTTTCAGGCTCTCTCATTTATTTTATATAACAGTACATGCAGAATAATTACTAACCTGCCTGGTGGCGCAGCCTTAGCAGCCTATCTGCATAGGCTTGCTGGTTCGCAGCACGGGCACCTGCAGCTGTGAAGTAAATTAAGTGATATTGAGACATACCTATCCATAGTATAGACTGGAATAGCAATTCTTACATACTTAATTCCATGGCTACTTACTCAGTAGTGGGGCATTTTCCATCCCACGGGCTTCCTTGATCCACTGGTCCAGTTGATCCTCCTTGCGTCTCTTCAGGTCTGCGTGGTGGTATCTGACCTGCTCAACAGTCCGAGGGATGTCTGTGGCACTGGTGAGTTCATGAGCTAGACAGTTCCAGGCTTCCCCTTTGTATTGGGTGCCCTGGTACTGGCCCCGCAGGAGTCTATCCTCATGATTATGGACAAGGAGCCAAACCATTACTTTTGACTCCTCAATGCCCCAACGTTGCGCTTGAAATTGAGAGCCCTCTCCAGCACTGGCCATGCTGCCTGCAGATGGGAGCTACAACCAGTTATGGCAAGTATTCCCACCTGTGGAGCTTAAATATGCCTTAGTTACTGCACTTATTTGTGATTGGCCAGTGGTAAACTTCCATTGATATGTATGTGTGTGTTGAAAATGCATGGTTGTGAAATGCTGTCATGGCTTAGTGGTTCAGTACTGTGATTATGGTGCACAGTATCCCGGGTTCAAGCCCTGTCATTGCTTTTTATTTTACTACTGGCCAGACTGGCTAGGAGGTGTGGCTGTGTTTAGTGGACTTTGCTCAACTTTGCCTGACGTTGCTCTACGTTGCTTGATGTTGGCCAATGTTGCGCTGGTTAGCGCAGAGCACAACTCTACCCAAACATGTTCTGTTTGCGCTAATTGGCACGATGCGCAGCTATGCGCAAAGCCATTGCGCTAGTTAGCACAGTGCTCAGCTACGAGCAATTATATATATATAAAAATTTGTTCACTACTACATTGGCCATTTCAATGCTTTTTACAAAAATTTAAATGATAAATGTCAGGAATTATTTTTATATACAGATTTCCAACAGAAAATAGAAGGGGGAGTGGTGGGACTCGAACCGGGAATGCCTCCTCTTTGTGCGAAGGCTCTACCACTATGATATCACTATTTCACTTCATTTGCATATAAGTTTCTTATTATCCTCTTCAGTGTCTAAACTGCTAACTGCAGCTAAGCAATGGGCAAACCTGCGCAAACACACACAAATACGGGCAGCTATATCGGAAATAATAAAAAAAAAACATTTTTACATTTTATAATTGTACAGGGGTTTAGAATGTGGGGGAGTGTAGTGTTGGGTATATACACATTTGAGCGGACTCGCTCATGTAAGTAGACATTTCCCGAGTGTCAGACTTGCAGGGGCGTGGATTTTTGGACTGCTCGGCAGTCCGACACACCCACTACACTCGTGCATGCTCTGTGTTAGCCTTAGAGTTGAGGCAGTGCACCCTCATTAATATGCATGGTGCGCTGCCATCTTACTCTTAGACTGGCTCTTCCGTGTAAGACTAATCTAGTCTTACACAGAGGATTAGTGAATCCTGAGGCTTATTATACATCTTGGTATTAATGTAAGGCAAATTAAAAAGAGGATTGTTATTGGGTCACCAGGTATAATCAAGTTATTATGCATTTGAGAAATGGATGTTAAATTTTAGCACCCCATTGTACAATCAGTTAGAAAAGAATATGGCAGTCATAAGTCATTTATAAGTGTTAGACCGTCTTGTACGATATTTTTGTCATGGGCCGGAATCTATGATAGCTCCCAATTTGCATTAATCTGTGAATTTGGTCAGCCAAAGCCCCCTGACATTAGTCTTTACCTATGAGGAGCGCATGCCAAATAGGAGCAGTCCCACCACAGGACCCTGAGGTTCCTCACTGATGACCAGTTTCTTAATGGAAGTGGTCTCACCAGTCCTGACTTCCTGGGTCCTGCCTGTGCACCAATTGGCAACCCAGCAAGTTTTGTAGAGTGTTATGCCCATTGCAGTGAGTTTGTCAGCTATACTTGAGCGGGGCATTGTATGGAATGTCTTACCCAAGTCTAGGTAGGCGGTATGCATTGTTTCCCCCTCATCCATTGCTTTGGTGACCTTCTCAAAGACATCCACCAAATTTAGTAGGCATGACCTTCTCTTGACAAAGCCAAACTGGGTTGAGCCTGTAGTCTGAAGGTTGCCCATGTCTTTGTTGATCATTTCCATGAAAGTAATTTCATTGCTATACATATTATAGTCAGAATAATTGGTCTGTACTTTCCAGAGTCAGTTGATGGTCCATCTTTGTGAAGTGAGATAACTGCTGCAGTCCTTCATTCTCATGGAACAAAGCTTGTTTTAACACTATAGCTGAAAAATTACTCAAGTAGGCCTGATAGGTCACATTTCAAGCTATTTTGGAGACATTCTGGTATTTTGGCAGGGCCCACTGAGGCTGTGTTCTTGGCCTTAGCGAGTGTCTCCAGGACCTGCTTCCTGTTAATATTTGTGGGGGTTATACTACTAGGTATTTCATGGGGGGAGGTGGGAGAACTGATATCTTAGCTGAATTTATCAGCCAACAAATTTGCCATGTTGCTATGGTTATCATATGAAACCATAACCTGCTTTTAATCAATTAAATTTGATTGTCATAAAAATATATGACACTACAAGTAAATTATGAGCCAGCATCACCTTCATGAGTACTGTAATAATTTACCATTTGTACAGTCATTTATATTTATGTATATTAGGATACAAGCGCAGCCATTAAGTGTACTAGGCTGCATATCTGATAAAACTTGGAGGTCATTTAGAGGATGAGATGACGTTCATTTTCATATGCACATAGTCCTGTGACGCATTTTATCCTGCAGGCTAAATGGATCAATCTAGAATATTTCACATGTGATGATTGCTTTAGTTTAGTTATTTTTCTGAATTCTTAGTATCTTGCTCATACTTATTCACCTGACGGGTAAGAGCTGAACATGGTACTCATGTCTAATTGACAGTGATGAGCAGTTGTCTTTATATGAGGTAAAACTGTTTCCTGGAAGCTGACATGCACAGATGGCTATGCAGGAATCTTCTGTGCCTTCCTCCATGCACATGCATACCCACGGACACATGAAATGATAGTTATTGCACAAACACAGCTTGGCTGAGTCAAGTGCACAGACCTAGTCCATACTCAGTATGCTAGACATCTGTTGTCCAGCAGGTATTTCAGCATTGCAGTGGACCACCTTCTGCCCCAAAGTGGGTTAACTGGTATCACCCACTCATTTCCACCCTCCCTTGCTGGCTTCTCCATCATCTGGGATGCTAATTGATCCTAGGTCCTGTGTGCCACAAGGCTTCATCCCTTTGCACAAATGGAATGAAGCTGCAGATGAATGTGTGCATGCGCACACGTGTGTGTGTGTGTGTGTGTGTGTGTGTGTGTGTGTGTGTGTGTGTGTGTGATTGTGTGTTTTAGGGCTGTAACAAGGGAATTTGATGCCATGGTGATCATATTCCAGTTTTGTACCCCTCACTCTCATCCCCCCCAGACCAGGGTCCATACCCCCAGGTTTATTGTTAAGTAGGCATATGGCTGCAGGACTTCCTGTTATTCTTTATATTCTTTGTATTGTTTTTGGATTCTACCCCAGACAGTTTTGGGGTTGTGCTCCAGAAAAGCAGATTTCAAGAAGTGCAGCAAAATAACTCTAGTGAAACATTTACTAAGACAAATTGCAGCCATCCCCTATTGAATATGGGCATTTCAGACTACTTTCCTTAATGGCAAATGAAGGGACTGATATAATTAAATCTGAATGCTGCTAGGAGAAATACAGCCAGATATAATTAATCTGAGTGCTGCTAAGAGAAATACAGCCCTGTAATATTTGCATTCAGTCCACAGCTGCAGCACTGTTGGCATAGAATCATCTTCCTGGACATTGGAGAATAGGGGTGCTGCTTCCTAGCCAGCACCTCCAAAACCTAATTCCTATCTCTGAAGAATTCATAATGTCTTTAATAGTGAGGTAATGAAAACAGAGAGAAAGAAAGAGATATGCTAGGTCACAAGCTAGGCCAGTGTGAGAGTAGAGACAGAGATTTCTTTCCTCATTAATGCTCAGCTAGGGAAGGGAAAGGTGAAAAAGAATTAAAAACTTGGATATAATAATAAAATATATATTTTCACTGCTTGCACCCTTGCAGGTTGGCACCGGGGCAGCAGTTACATCTGCTGTATTCTTCCTACAGTTCTGTTTAGTTTGAAAAAAATGAATATCATATTAAACTTTTTTGTTATTACAAACACCAGATTTCTGCCATTAGAACTTATACTTTTGCTTTTTGGTTCAGTTTTTAAGATCTCTGCCTCACAGCTAAAGAGTACAGGATTCAGTCCTGATCTTTGGTCACTGTCTTTGTGGAGTCTGCGTGTTCTCATGTCTTTTGAGGGTTTTCTCCTGATAATCCAGTTTATTTCCACATCCTCAGAAACACGTTGTTTGATTGGTTACTCTAGCAAATCCAAGTACAATTTACATTTATCCTTGCCCTTGGTTCCTGGATCATGACTGGAAAGGGTCTGTAGTGACAGGTTCACTTATCTGATTAACAAATGAGCAAACTAAAAACAATGAAAATAAAATGGATTCCTGAAGTAAGGGATGGGCCAAGGTGAGAAGAGATTATATGTCTCAGTGCCACCTTCTCCATCAATGGGAAGGATGGAGAGAATGTGAGTTATTGTAGATAGAGTCTTGGAGGAGACTGAGATCTGTTTAATAACTGGTGCAGAAACCAGGTGAAGGAAGGAGACTGAGGATGATGATGATGATGATGATGATGCATTCTTTCCAACAATGCAAATTCTCTCCTACACCACTCTACTCCAGTAAAAAGTACAGATATGACCTATCATCACCACAGGCCATTGGACAATAGTGTGAAATTACCTCCCAGTGAATCTGTCTCTGGCACTACACTGTTGACAGAAAGACACTGTATCCCTCACAAAGTGAACTCTAACATCAAAGTAGATAATACATCATTAAAGAGGGCTGACCTTTATGGTGTTTGCAATGCTCTGCCCTGCTCTGTAAGTACTGACCTCTAGAGCTGACCAGTAAGGGAAACCCAGGTTTAAATAAAGCATTACAAAAGAGTATAAATTAAATGCAAATACAATATAGCAGAGTAAGCAACAGCAATGACTGTAAAACAGAAAATGTGCAAGAGATGCCATCCACAATATTAAAGATAGATCTCATTTAAGCAGATAGGTGAATAAAACATTAAAGACTGTCATGGACCATTCAGAAGCTGAATGTGTGAGAAGTTTGGAAATCATGTATAGAAAATGCCATGAGAAACTGCACATTAAGGATCATAAGCGAAATCTAGGTATTATGCATAGCATGCAGTTCCAGTCATGTTCAGACTGCGGAGGTCACCGTTAACCTTTCACGTGAATTGTATGTGAAAACACTGTGTTTATGGAGAATGAATCCTAAAAGACTCTATCTATCTATCTATCTATCTATCTATCTATCTATCTATCTATCTATCTATGTGTGTGTGTGTGTGTGTATGTCATTGTCCTTTTATTTTGAGTTACTTTTTAATGTGCATGTATGCTGTGAAGATACACTGAGTATTGCTATCTTTTAGCCAGTCTCACAAAGATATTTATATTTGCCATTTCTTAATGGTTAATTATGTATGTATTTCAGAGTACCATAGGATTTTAGTAAATGTCTACCATAATTGGTTCATGTTATATGATTTTTGCATACTTCAGAATGACAAAGTAAACTAAAAATGAATGATAATGAAATGTGTAGACAAACACATGTACATACAAATATAGCTAGACAGACAAACAGACACACACACACACACACACACACACACACACACACACACACACACACACACACACACACACACACACACACACACACACACCAAACCAAAATATGCTCATGTGTGTGTCTATATGTGTGTAAATTTGTATGTATTTGTGTGTCTTTGTGTATTACATTACATTTTGATTGATGTTATGACTTTACTTTTAATTGATATTTTTCATTTAAACTTGTGTGATTCAGACTAAAGATTGTAAAATCCATTTATTTAAAGAAGGTTCCTTACAAGGCCAAGGATGAGCATTCATAAAGACATATAACTTTTAAGAGCATTGTGCTTGTTAGGTTTTCATGTTCTGCTGCTGTAGTGGATGGAAAAGCATTTTCACTTGGTCGGATCTGTCTTGTTTGCAGCCACTGCACACACTTAGTCCCCTACATGAAAACAATTAAGCTATTAAGCCTTCTTTCTGCACAGGTTACACTCATGCATCTACCACTGCTGACCTTCTGTTCTTTCTTGTGGAGGTGAAACAGTGCTGTTTGAAAGGAATTACTTTATTCCAAATACTCTCTTTGTTCTCACTCATTACACATCATACAGTAGAATTTCCTTGGGATGTGGATCATGACTTCAATTTTCTTTCACCACTGCTAACAACTTGATATTACAATTCCTAAAGGAGAATTTTCTCTTTTTTCATGCACTCTTTGATCTGTCTAGAATCATTGGGAAAGCATATAAAACTCTTATCCTAATAAAGTACAATACAGCTAAAAATAATTATTTTGTTCACACCCTTGGCCTTGTTGTTATCCGTGAAGATCTTTGATGAAAGGCTCATCTTCTCTGAACCTTTTTGTAGCCTCAGGTATTTCTCCGGCATTTATTCTGCTGATTACTAAGACTGAAATTGGAAAGATAACATTAAACCTAGTAACAACTGGGAAATGATCTTTTAGAGAATGCTTGTACAACAGAAAAGAAACACAAAGTTTTTTTCTTGGAGTTTAATTTCAAAAGTTTGAAACAAAATTGATCTTTTTTATAATTTTAATGTTTTGTTTTGCCTGAATTTATTACTGACTGTCTCCTTGCTGAGCACCTATGAAAGAGATTCTACAAGGATTCAGGCATTTAATTTAGACTGATACACATTCGTTTTGAGCACACAGAAAGGTCACTTTCTATCACAAGATTCTATGAACTCCTACCCACTGATACTGATGGTTGCTATAACTTTGCTTTTGCCTTACAACTATAATGTCCAAACACCATTCAACCAAGAGTTGTCTGAAATAGGTTTTATTTGATGCTGTACCGCTAACTCACCTTCCTATCAACCTTAAGGTGACCTTACTGTATAAGATGCTTGGTATGCTTGCTGCTTCTTCCACAGAGCCTTAAAAGACATCTGAACTATATGTATTTACAATATGACTGAAGAAATGTGCACCAGATCTTATCTATCTTCTCCAAACATTCAAGCTCTTCTTTTGCTAAAGGAGGCAAAAATCCCAAAGAATGCCATTGGGAAAAATGGAAAATTTCCTTCTCAATAATCATTAGGATCATCCAGTTTTATATAATTACGGATTTTCCCTTGAGTTCATTTATTTATTTTCCACTTTGCATGCCCTCCAACTGACCATCAGCTGCCCAGATCCGACCTTATCACTCCTTAACTTTAGTGCCCCCTGGCAGAACCATAGCTGGCTATTGTGGCATCCTGTGTCATTCCCTGATTGGGTTTACTTGAGGCTAAAAAAATAAAAGTTTTTCTACCTTTTTAAACTTTATCAAACTGCTTGCTATATTTATAGCAAGCAGCTTGTTACACATTCTAACACATGCAAAGCACTGAAGTGCTTCACTCCTGACTGCAAATGCATTTTCAGCATTAATTTCTAAATGTCAGCACTGCACTATTGACTGATTGTCATTTGATGATTGCATCCCCCTTTCATCATGCACCCAGGCCTCACCCTGGCAACACCTCTAGCCTCTGGTACTACCCCTAGGGCTGAGTCCATCTCCTTAGTGTGGGTGGGGAAGCTGTAGTGGAAGTCAGAGTAGACATGCCAACAGCATCACATAAACCATCCCACATACCATGGTTTGTTATACCCTGACTAGATGGAGCAACATCTGTCAGCTCTCAACCTCCCTCAATAATGCTAAATTCAATGGCATTCTGGCATCCATCTTACTGGGGGAGTAGTTGATCACAGGCTAAAACCGCTGCCTTCCAGCATGGGTTTGGTCAAAACTGCAGCTCCTTCCCACCCTCCCATTCAGCATCCCCATCACTTAAGCTATAATCAGGGTTGGGTTCCCCATTGTTTTTATAAAGAATATTTTGGTTGAGCTTAGAAAGTTCTACTGAAAGTCGGAGAATGAAATGGCTCTTACTTAACTGCCAAAAAGCTTTGCTTTGAACCCCATTGATGACTTGACCCCATCTCTTTGAGAATCGTTTGTCTACTTCATTCATTCCTGTCCACCTCTACAGCACCTGTGGGCAGTCCTATTTGCCTACTTAACCTACTATGTGTTCTTTATGCAACCCCAAAAACAAAGGTGTTCCTGTTTCCAAAGCTTGCAGAATTCTTCGTTGTCTTAGAAATGCATATATAGGTTCATAGGTTCATAGGTAGGTACTAGACTATTGGCCCTAGGGCCTCTATAAGCATAGCCAAAGGTATCCTGGCTTTTGCCACCCAAGAAAATTATAGTTAAATATGTAAATAAAAAAAAAGCACAAATGCATTGTAGTGATAGACAGGGCTATATATTTTATTAACTGAGTTAATTGACTACATCATGCCTGACACTTACCTTAAGAAATTTGCACTTATAGGTTAGTTTGGATTCTGCTATGACAGCTTACATCAATAATAGCTTCTACTGATGTTTTAAAATTCTACAGATGGGTCACTTCCTAATCTCAAGATTCTGTGAGTCATCTGTCCGAAACAAAGGAATGGTAAAAGACCATCTAGCCCTCACCAAACCTAATTTAAAGCATTTGAAGGCTGGATGAATTGTCCATCTGGTCATAGCTTGCCCTTCCCGTAGCACTGAGAGGACCAAACTATGTAAGACTCATTATTCCCTTGTAATCTCTGCAGCCAAGCCTTCCAAACCTACTAAACTATTGCATAGTTGGTGAAATACACTGAATCCCTGTAGTAAAAACACCTTCACTGATTTTTACAAGTTTCCTAGAAATTTTATTGTGTGCTTCTACCGATCAGTCTCTGAAAGAAATCTCATCATACTCATTTTCATAAAACCATTAAGTTTCAGTTGCCTGTACCTTACCTTACAAGCCTAAACCTTACCTGTCCCTCGTATACCTAATGTTGTTTTTCACAGTGTCATATCACATTATTTGCAGTTGAGGCCTGAGCTGTCCTATCAAAACTAAACAGTTTCCTCTTTTGATAAATTACAGAGTAAAGTGCCAAGGTTATTGTCTTCAGTTGCATAATCATTGCATGTGGATATCATCCAGTTTGGTGCTATTTTTGCAGCTGTTGTGAAGGATGGTTCTTGTGCGTCATCTGACATTGTAATTAGTGTTTTGTTACTTACAGAGAACACAATAAAGCTTAACATATTTAGTCTAAGATACAGATGAGGGCTGTTCATCTAAATACAGTGATCTTACTTTTAGATACCTAGGAAACAAAAAGCATATTTAACAAGTGTGTTTGAAAATAATCTTCAAAGACATTCAACTCCCACATACCTAATGAATGTGTGAATGACCTGAGACAGACCTCCCTGGACCTCTCCGATCTTGTAGCCCAGGCAGGTATGACTCTAGACCTGAGTAGCATTCTGCCATCGCCCAGAATGATACCGCAGTACAAGGACAAAATGATTGACTTCAACAATTGGCTAAGCTTCTGGTGTCATTCTAAGGGGATCCAGTATCTGTCTGCTTGGGATGGCATGGTCGACAGACCATGATGCTTTGCCACAGATTGCCTGCACCTGTCACCCCTGGGATTCCGGATACTGGCAAAGGCTCTTGCTGCCCTTATAGTGCCTTTTTTAGGCAAGGTTCAAATAACAAATTTACCACCGTAACAGGAACAGGCAAGCAAAAACTGAGGGTAACGCTACTCAATGCTGGAAGTCTAAATCTCAAAATGCACTCAATCGAGGCACTCCTTAAAATGGAGAACATCAATATCTGTGCAGTGACTGAGACCTGGTTCAAGGCTTCAGAGAGCACCCCTGCACTACTAGGCTATAACTCATAGCACACTTTTCGGCCATGTAACCTGGACCGAAACACCAAATGCAGAGGTGTGTCCATATTCATTAAGGATATCCACACCTCCAGGCTAGTTGCTCAGCATAATGCATCCGAGGTTATCCAAATGCAACTAACTCTGGGCAAAACTGCAATCCAAATTGTAGCTTGCTACAGATCCCCCACCATGCCCCAGGATTCCCACTCCTCTTTTCTTAATGTACTGGAAAATATTAGGGTTCAACCAAACACCCTAATAATGGGCGACTTCAACTACCCCACCATTAACTGGGAAAACTACTCATGTACCAACTCCTTAGCTCAACGCTTTCTGGAATTCATAAACTCCAATGCCCTGGATCAACTTATCCATACTCCCACCAGGGGCAACAATATCCTAGACCTGGTCATTACCAACATGAGTGACTGGTGTTCCACACCTGAAGTCAGCTCCTCGTTGGTCTGATCTGACCATAAGCTAATCACCCTTGATATCCACATCCCGCCCCCACCCCCCCATTAAGGAAACCATGGTAAAAACTTTCTCCAAAGCCAAATTCATGCTTCTTAAGACAGAAGTGGTGAACTTCATGACACCCATGCAGATGGACAATACAGTTACAACTGCTGAATCCTAAATAAATGCACTCTATAAGCACTTACACGAGTGCATGGATCGTGCTATCCCAAACAGAACCAAGATGCTATCCTCCATAAAAAGGAAGCCAATCTGGTGGTCTCCTGCCATAAACAAACTGTACAACAAAAGGAAGAAACTGCCGCAAAAGAGAGTAAAATCCCATGAGTGGAGGAGCTCCCTGGTCAGCCTCAGTAAGAAGCTGATATCCTTTATAAGATCCTCCAAAGCTAGCTATGGAAACAAAATCACCACTAATTCTAAGGACAACCACAAAGCATTCTATAGCTATGTCAAGACTCTCGATGGCAACACCCAGATCTGCTCTGAGTTACAGCACAAGGCACGAAAATTACAGAATCAACTGATATTGCCAACATTATGGCAGATAGGTTCAGTGCTAACTTTACCCCCCCCACCCCCTAAAGGGCAAATATCTATACAGGAAGAATGCAGAGTCCCTGTAATCACAACTACGCAGGTAAAACCTGCACTCTCTAAAGCCAAAAACACAGCATCCATGGGACTGGACAACATCCCAGGCTGTGTTTTACATGAACTTCAGAATGAACTGGCTCCCCACTTAAGCACCGTGTTCAATAATAGCCTTGCATCAGGCTTTGTGCCCACTGAATGGTGCACAGCAGCAGTTATCCTACTCCACAAAGGGGGGGCTACCACTGATCCTGGGAACTATCGACCTATTAGCCTGACGAGCCTGGTGTGCAAGGCCATGGAACGTATCATCATGGAACTCATAAACAAAGACATTGGTAACCTCCAAACTCTGGATCCCACCCAGTTCGGGTTTGTGAAAGGCAGATCATGCCTCCTGAACCTGATTAACTTCTTTGAGGCAGTCACCAAAGCTGTAAATGAGGGTAAGGTGGTTCACACAGCCTATCTTGACCTTGCCAAGGCTTTTGACACCATCCCCCATTCTGGAATTATAGCTAAACTCACTAAACTAGGTATAAATCTGTACATCACAAGATGGGTTGCCAACTGGCTCACTGACAGAACCCATACTGTAAAAGTTGCAGACTCCAAATCTGACCTCAAAGCAGTGACAAGTGGAGTAACACAGGGTTCCGTTCTGGGACGTCTCCTGTTTGGTATCTACTTTTCTGAAGTACAGGCTAGCACAAAAGGCCTCTGGCTAATGAAGTTTGCAGATGACTGCAAACTAGGAGCCATAGTCAAGTACCCAAATGATGTGGACATCCTACAGAAGGGCCTCGCTGAGACAGATGCCTGGTGTCAGAGCCATGGCCTCAAGCTCAATGCCAAAAAGTGCAGTGTCATCCCCTTTGGTAAAAACTCTTTACTCATGAACTACCACATAGGCAGCAATCTACTTAACACCGAATGTGTGATAAGAGACCTTGGGAGCCATGTGGACAGTAGTCTGTCCTTTGATAGTCACATCGCCACAGTAGTCAGGAAGTCCTTCTACGTGTCACACCTCATCATAAAAGGGTTCTCAACCAGGAAAGAAGACGTCATTGTTCCCCTGTACTCGACACTCATTAGACCCATTATAGAGTACAGTGCCCCTTTTGGAATATACCTCACAAGACATCTGCAGCAGCTGGAAAGGCCACAGAAGTACCTCACAAAGAGGATTACTGGCCTCAAACAAATGCCCTACACTGACCGCCTCAAAAAACTCCAGCTTTACTCCATAGCATATCGCCTACTCAGAGGTGATCTCTGCCTAACATATAAAGCTATGTCAAACCCAGAGCTGTTGGAAATGCTACACCTAAATAAATCCCAATCCCTCCAAGCTACATGGTCTAGGGACCTAAACCTTGTCACCACAATAAACAGGACATGCTGGAGGGATAGATTCCTGTCCCAGAGACTTCCCATACTCTGGAACAGGCTACCCATCTTTGTCAAACAAAGTTCCTCATTAGCACTCTTCAAGAAAAATCTTGATGAGTGGATGGGCAATAGGAAATACACCCTGGGGATCACTTCTGTGTCTCTGCTCGACAGTGGCACAGGAAAATAACTTTCTTGGGTGGCGTAAGCCAGGGAATCTTGTTGGCTAGGCTTACGTAGGCCCTTGGGCCGATAGCCTAGTACCTACCTATGAACCTATGAACCTATGAACTAGAATCTGACATCATAGCTATGAATGAGGGGAAAGTGGTGCATGCTACTAACTTGAAATGGTCATGGCATTTGATATAATAATACTGAGGTATTGTTGATAAGCTCTCCAAATTAGTTATAAATCCCTGCATAACTCACTGAATTGCCAGCTGGCTCAGTGGTAGGACACAAGAAGTCAGGATCAGTGAGACCACCTTCACCAAGAAACCGGTCACCAGTGGAGTACCCTAGGACTCTTTGTTGGGCCCTCTCCTATTTGGTGTCTACTTCTCGGAACTCACAACTAATGTCAACGGCATCTGCCTCAGCAAGTTGACTGTAAACTGGGAGCTATCATAGATCCCTCCTCCCCCAAGACACTAATATCCTACAAAACAGTCTAACACAAACAAATGACTGGTGCAAAAGCCACATATTATAACTCAATGCAAAGAAATGCTTTATAGTGCTGTTTGGGAAAGCACCCAGCCAAGCTAAATACTTCATGGAGAAAACACCCCTAAGAGCTGACCCAATAGTTAGGGATCTGGGAACATATGTAGACAGTTATCTGGTGTTTGGCCAACAAGTAGCCAAGATAGTAAGAAAATCATTCTATGTTGCCCTGCTCATAAGAATGGGTATGGCATTCAGGTCCACGGAACTAACAGTACCACTCTACCCAACCCTTATGAAACCCATCACTGAGTAGAATGCCCCCTTTGGCATGTACCTAACCATGCTCACCCTCAAAGGTTCCTCATTAGGAAAATCCAGGGTATGAATACCCTGTCTAACACAGATCATGCTAAGGTCCTATCTCTGTAGTTAGTCTCCCACAGGTTACTGAGAGGTGAGCTATGCCCAGTATTTAAGGCATCTTCAGATCCAGCTCTGATGGCTCTCTTGCACATCTGCAAGACAAATACTACCAGCAATATGAGATTCAAAGACCCAAACTTTGTCTGTGACATAAATATGATCTGCTGGAGGGACCAATATGTGCTTCAAAGGATCCCTGCACTATGAGATAAGTTCCTCATCTATGTGAAGCAGAGTTCATCCCCATCCCTATTCAAAGGAAACACTGATCATTGGATGGGAAATTGCAAATTCACCCCTGCTCTGGCTCACATGTCTCTGATCGAGGTCGACATTAAGCAATTTAATCCCCAAATGACTTATCCCCCCACAACCACATAACACTTAGCTATCTCTTTATTAACATTCTCTACCATATAGGCATCTAAGGAACTCTGGGAAAAAGCAGAGTTGGGTTGAACGGCTAGGCATGTAAAGACCTTGGTGGTTGTTAGCCTAGTTGGAAGCTATCATCATATGAAACTAAGTGTAATATATTCTGAAACTGATATATTGTCTCAATGACTTTGTTTTTTTGACAAGAAGATGGCTCTTCTTTCTGCTTATGCTCAGATTGAACTCAGGACTCATGCAAGTACATTCAACTCAGGTCCGGAAAATAGGAATACCTCTTGTTGACCACTTTGTGCTGTTTGAGCCAGCTTTACTTCTATTAATGCATCAGTCTTTCTGGCTATCCTCCAATCCATCAATATATAACACCCATTGGACTCTTATTGTAAATGTTGGCCACTTATTTGTAGTAAGAGCATTTATCCTACTTATTGCTGCTGTATTACTTCCCTACAAATTATAATATATTGACTTAGATTCAGATTAGGAATGTCAATACTGTGTTGCTCTTAGCCTGTCAGACAGATGGAATACATTTAGAACATCAAATATTCTGAATGTTGAAAGAAAAAAGATTGAACGCAAAAGCTTGATAACCAAAATGTTGAAGAAAAAAGTAAACACTACACATCTGATGCAGGGGCCAAGCTCATCTGTACCCCCAACACTCCTTGCTATATATATATATATATATATATATATATATATATATATATATATATATATGTACATATATGTGTGTGTGTGTGTGTGTGCGTGCGTGCGTGCATGTGTGTGTGTGTGTGTGTGTGTGTGTGTGTGTAAATACACACACACACACCAGAGTGGGGAAAGGGTAAAAACTCAGTACCTGTTCTACTGCATTCTCAGGTACCACACTATTGGCTTTCTAGCAAGTGGAAAAAACTTGGTCGATGTCGTTTTTCAATCCTTTTTCTTTTAGTCTTTTTCCTTTTGACATTCAGAACATTTGATGTTCTGAATGTATCTCAGACAGATCCACTTTAATGTACTGCTGTTGAGATACATGATATTTGTTTATTGTTAGTTGCTTCATTTACTCAAATTATACTCTTGATTATTTTAACATGAAATACTTCTCTCTGTACCTCTTTTATTGTATTTCTTTTTTTTTAATATTTGTAAATTTGTTTCAAGTACTCTATTATTTTTGGCATGTATGTGGCCGAGTCATGGCTGGAAAGGGTGTTCTGGTTAGGTTACCCGCCCAGTTATCAAATGGGAAATGAATAAATAATAAATAAATAAATTCCTAATTTTTTACTTTCTTCCAGCCTTCAATATCTTCATACCACCCCCTCCATCTGGCCATCTGGCCACAAACACACCTTCTCTCTCAAACTTGTTTCCACTGCTTACATAAGATCGCTACTTAATAGATTAAAGCCATGCTCCCCATCTTCTGACAATCTACCTTCCCCTTCCTAAAACTTGACACTAGTTCAATAGCCTTCCCTGTTTCCATCCTGATCAACTGATCTGTTCAATAATTTACCACCCCCACCATCTGAAAACAATTCTACACTGTACCACTCTACAAGAAGGACACTCCACTGACCTCTCTAACTACAAGCTCATAGTTATCCTAACTCAAAATTACTCAAAAAATTTATAAATAAGCAGCTCTTTGATTATCCTCTCCAGGAAAATCTGTTCACTCCTACCCAACACAGCTTCTGCCCTAAACACAGCATGGCTACTGCTCTAATTTCCTTCAGTCGAACTATCTTTCAAGCCAGGCTTGGTTACCACTCTATTTTCCTTCACTCAAACTATCTTTCAAGCTAGAGACTAGAATAAACTTGTTTCATGTCTATTTTTAGATCTCTACAAAGCTTCTGACATGGTCTCTCACCCCAAATTCCTTATCAGATTGTCTGATCTTAGTCTTTCTTATCCCACTCTTAAATGGTTTTCTAGCTACCTCTCTAATGGACAACAATCAGTGAGATGGCTCTCCGCCTCCTCTCCCTTCCTCCCTGTCAAATACAGGTGTACCACAAGGTTCCATTCTTGGACCACTGCTATTTAACATCTTCACTAACTGTGTGTATACTTCCTGCCCTCACTCCTCTATCATACAGTATGCAGATGATTCTAGTATCATCTCCACTTCAGACAATCTCTCTCAACTCCACACTTTAACCCAAAACTCTTTCAACTCTATCGAAACCTGATTAACTGACAATCAACTCATACTCAATCCCAAGAAATCCAAACTTCTCTTGTTCCTCCCAAAATCTCTTTCTCATCATAAATCTTCATTTTAAATTTCATTTAAAATGTCATCGCTCAGCAACACTATTATTAATTTTGAAACTTATACCAAGCTGCTGGATGTTATCATTGATGATCAAATTAAATTTGATCCACACGTCCATAATTACATAAAAAGACTCACCAAAAACAAGGCTTGCTCAATCAAAACAGAAAATTCCTCAACATGGACTCCAGACTCTACCTCACCTATCCCTACCTTCTTCCCAGTCTACTCTATGCCTCTCCATTCTTAACTAACCTACAATCCTCCCTAATGTCTAAACTAGAACTCACTTATAACAAAGTTGCTAGATTTGCTATGAACCAACTGTACAACTCCCACCACTGCCTTTCTCACAAATTTCTAAGCTGGCTTGAACTCCCCCACCAGCTCTTACTTCCTCAACTCCTTCTTATACACTCCATCCTCAGCAAATCTACCTCCCACTCTGCCATCTCATTCCTCATCTCCTTATATACTCCTACTTGCTCTTTCCAGAGCTCTGACCAGTTCCTCTTGGAAATCTATAAGCTCAAAAAAACTATTGGCCAACATCTGTATAACTACTCTGTTACCTTAGCTTGGAACAAGCTCCCTGTGTCCATCAGAACCATATCCAACACTCATAACTTCAAAAAAGCTTTAAAAGAAACTTTGCTTAACACTTGGATCTGCTCATGTCAAAGTCCAACCTACCTCTCTTACATTTGGTCTTTTTATTTCTCTAAATCATCCATCCTATACTACCCCCAGTACTTTCACCATATCTCTTACTGCTATTCAGGTGTCCCTTCTATGATCCCTCTGTACTGCTCTTATCTTATCTATCTGGATGCATTTGCTTTATTTCATACTTTTTACTCCTGAGCTTCCTGACTGGTTTTACTTTTCACTATATTTTGGAGTTTCTTATGTGACTTTAGTAATCATAATGAATTTATTGTATAATTTACTTCTATGACTGCTGATTAATTAATCTATATATTGCATTTGTGATTTTATTGGTATCTACAGTTACCGCTGTATTAAAGTATTCACTTGTATTTGAAACTTTTCTGCATTTATTATTATACGCTGCCTTGTTAAGTGTTCGGTATGAAATATTTTGTGCTTATTGTTATACACTGCCTTACCAAGTGTTTCTGTATGTATGTGATTGTTGTTATGTCCTTATTGTTATACACTGCCTTGCCAACTGTTTCTGTATGGAGCTTTTCTCCCCCAGGCCTCCTCTGAAAATGGGCTTATACTCAACCGGACATACCCAGTTAACAAATGTCAAAATAAAATAAAAAAATATCATTCTTCATGTATGTCACCTGTGGGGACAGCTTACTGCCTGGTTATGTACTGTTAATACCTTATACGTTACTGTAACATACTGGCATGTGGACTTCAATGATGGATGGACTCCTCTACAGGTATCATATACTTATTTAATGACAGTAACAATATAGTATAGGTCCATTGCTGTCACACTGATGTCAGGACTGGTGCAGGTTGGCACATAATGTTACTTTATTGAATTCCACTTATTCTGTGTACAGTTATCATTGTTCTGCATTCATGTATTGCCATATCAGCTTCTCCATTCTGGTTTTCCTTCAGTGCTTTTTGGAGCACTCACCTTTGCACTTTGTCCATGTCTGTAGATTATTTTTTCTATAGAATAACCTCTACTCCACCCTCAGTAATCAGTGATATTTCCCTTTTCATTGCACCTTTTTCTGTCTGCCTGTTTGTCTATATCTATATCTATATTTATATCTATCTATATCTATCTATCTATCTATCTATCTATCTATCTATCTATCTATCTATCTATCTATCTATCTGCTTTCAGATGCAACACCCAAATGATCGACTTTCAAATTCCCGAGATGAAAATCACGAAACTGCAGTAACCTGAAAGTCGGATTTTTACCCGGGTAAGTCAACACTTGCCCAACAGTAAACAAAACTCCAAGGTAGCCTTTTCTCCACTGTGATGCGATCTCAGAGTTGGAATATATAGTTGGTGGTGTGGTGGCATAGCCCCCCCAGCTGGGGGGGTTACATACTTTGGCATGAGTTTCACTTACATTTGGGCGAGTGTTGACTTACCCTGGTAAAAATCTGACATTCGAGTTTCTGCAGTTTCTTGATTTTCGTCTCAGGATTTTGAAAGTCGATCATTTGGGAGTTTTAATTTGAAAGTAGACCCATCTATCTATATCTATATCTATCTATCTATCTATCTATCTATCTATCTATCTATCTATCTATATTTTTTCCATTCATAGTAAAGCTGTGCATGCAAACTGGTAATGACCACTAGAGAAGCTCATCAGTGTTTAGCTATGCTCATTGTACTAAACTATGTTCATGAGGTGAACTAATAAAATATAGCCTTGGGGCTGTGCTGCAACTGCGATGAGGTGCTGCTCATTACACAAACTGGACTTGACAAATGCATGCATGATTAGCATTGCTGCTAGTTGCGCATGCAATATAAATAGTGGTGGCATAGCCACAATTGCAGATACAGTGTTTATGAATTCCCAGAAAAAATGCTATGATCTCAGCTCTGCTTAATTTGATCTAGCAGATCAAAAATGATCTTTGATCTCAGACAACAGTTTTTTATTTCATGTATTGGGTCAGGCAATTAAAGCTGTATAGAAATAAATATTTTGCTGTCATGTATATGTTAAATGTATTGTCTTAGTGGAAGTTTGTGAGGAAAAGCTGAAAGAGATTATGCTAAAATGCCTCATCACATTAGTCTCATACAACTGTCAAAAAGTTTTCTTTCTGTGATCGCCTAATTGGTTAGCAGAATATATAAGTTAGGAAACTAGCTATTTTCCGACTGATTTATGAAAGTATATTTACGTTAGTACTTGTGATTTTGTGGGTCTTTGTGTTACAATAATAAACAACTGAAATTTGAATCCTTGATCATGTTCTGCTAATTAGTTTGCTCATTCCTCGACAGACAGGATATAATTATGTACCACCTGAGTATTGATGTTATGCTGTTAAATTTAGAGTAATACTGCTGCAATGACTCTGTAAGGTATTTCTTAGAACTAATATAGATTATGATGCCAGAGGACCCATAATTTATATTTACTTACCACACCAATTTTATAAATCAAAATTTCATTTAATACATCTCGGTAGTACTAGTGTACAGGGAAGTGAAGTGCATCTTCAGTGCTGTAGCATCATATATTATTATTCATTACTTTTTTCCAAGATAGTCTGTTTCATTTCTAGCATGGCAGTCTGCTTGTATTCTGCAGTCTTCTGGCTAGCTTTAACAGCCTGTATTGACTGAATAAATCCCTGAAGTCAAGAAAATTTTAAAAGATGCTTAGTTCATCTGGTTTATCTGGTATTATTAAAAATAAACTAGTATAAATAGAACTCCCTACATTTCCTTGTAGCTGGACATGAAAAATGTTACATGAAGGCTGGGAAGAAGTTTATAACTCACTAGGGACCTCAGCCAATACAGCTCTGGTGAATAATTATGTCCTACCCCACTTTTAGAATTTGTCTCCTGTCCCAAAGGAACTGGATGCATAACTTTTATGATAAACAGTTAGCAGTGATAGACATTTTCATTGCTGCTTCAGGTTTTAATCCAGTTATTGCTTACTTGAGAAAAAAAAATGTTCATTTTGGAAATAATGTGAAATACAGCTCTAAATTTTTTAGTGTGTGTAGCTTGTTTATTAATTTTTTGACTTCTGTTTTACGTGTTTCCCATCGTAGTCCACCATTTGCAATATCACACTGCTGTTACTCCAGCTCCAAACCAAGAATTTGCATTGTGCTGGTAATTGTGCCTGGAAAGCTGTGTTGAAGGGTAGCATCTCATTTCAGTGAAGTTTTATTCTTGCATCACTTCCATAGCTGACAGGAACGAAGGACTTAGGGTCACTGCTATGACACACCATGAATACATCAGAAACTGGCTCACTGAGTTTTGATCCTGAAGATACTTGCTCTCAGATAACTTCAGCCAAAGTGGGAGAATGAGGAATGTGTCCTGTCATGTTAACCCTTCAGCAAATGGCTTAGTAGAGTTTAATCTTGCAGCAGACCAGTTTCCAGGCTGATATTTTTGACCAAGTCCATATCACAAATACAAAATATATTAAATATGTATGACCACATTTAAAAGCCTCATTAGAAAACTGAACCTAAAATTAGAATGATTCAGTATTTTGAATATTTCATTTTGATGTGTTTTCAGCAAAAAGCTTTTGCACATTCTTTTAATGTACTGCCTTGTCAGAGAGATAAACAACCTGCCCACTACTTTAATAACCTTCACTGTTTATGGCTATTCAATTTTAGTGCCTGACTGACTCAAACACCTGCCACTTGTTCCATCAGTGTGCATGCTGATACAGAATGCACAAATACAGGTCCGTTCAATCATTCATGTTATTAAATCATGGAAAATTATATAGCTGAAGCACAGGAAGTAAACAGAACTTTCTATTTAGGAATCCCACATCTATGCATTTTTTTTGTATGTACCTGTTATGTTAGCCTAATAAATAGCACCGTATGTTGGTTAAATTGAACACTGAACGTCTGCATCAATAAATCTTTCTCAAATTTCCAGACTTCAAATTTGTTCCAGCAGAGTGATCTATTTTCTAGTAATGCTTCAGTTTCCAGTCAAGTGCTTGCTGCTGATATATATGCCTTGCTATATTCTTGACAAAGAATATGCTGTGATGCTGTGTTAACTGAATTATTCAGACTAGCAGGTAACCCCTCCTCTTTCCTTGCTAATGACTTAGCATTTATATGGGGAAGGTTTGTGACAGAGATAAAACTCCATCTATCAAGATTAGAAACTAGAGTTCATATTACTTTAAGCATACACACTGGCATCTGGAGGTTCTGTTCAAGGTCACTTAATGTAAGATATGCCATTTTACTATTCTGAATGAAGCAGAGCTTTGTTTTACATGCACACTTACATACGTACATACATGCACACGTACCAAAGGGTGAGCAGATGCATGCATGAGGGCCTCATACATATTTTTTGATGTGTATATGCAAGGGCATGGTGTGCTCTTGCACAACATCTAAAAGAAAGCTGCTTTTAGGTATTTTGATGTCCAGCACATTCTGGTGTCAGTCTTACATTAAAACATCTGCTGATTTGTGGCACTCTTTCTATTGCCTCTGAGATTACATCTCCTGAGCCATTACTGTGGGTCATAAAATTGCCTCCTGTTTTTCCATTCTTAATTTGATCCATTGAATATTAAAGGAATGGTGCATTATATCCAAAGGGCTCAACCTCTAATAAAACAATATTAGGCTGTCCTTTACTAGATTATCTGTGGTACTGGAAAGAGCAGTGCTTCAGGTAGGATCATAGACTCATAGGTTTATACTAAGCTTATGGCTGGGGAGTCATCAAAAAAACTTATCACCATCTCCCATGAAGCGATGAGGATAGACTAATTTACTCTGTACAGGATATCATTCCAGTTAGTATCCAGCATGAATTTGTAGTTGCTGAAGCTGGCATAAAAGGTAGACAAGGAGGTAGTTTGATGAGAGACCTGTAGTCACAAAGCCTGTCTGTCGAATTCAAAATTATGTTGGTAGCCTTTTCTGTGACCTTTGCCAGGTCCATATGTCATTTTTTCAATGTGAAGATTTTTAAATTGTATGTGATAGAACAGGTGGGATATGATCCGTCGTCAGTATAGGGGTATGACAACTTCCTTCCTCTTTCCTTAAGGTGAATCCCTTGTGGTATACCCATGGTCTCTAATGGAATGGCATCATGTGGTCACTCATTACTAGGATTGTCATCTTGAATACGTTCTGCGCAATGTTATGTGTTACTTTCTTAGTTTGTTAACATAACTAAAGATATATTTGTAGTTGTCCTTAGCTTCAGATGCTATCCTCAGTTAATCAGCTACCTTAATATTTCTAAAAGTTGTTTTTTAAGTAAGTCAATTTTCTAAAGATATCCTCGATTTAAAGATCCTTAGATCTGCTGAATACTTTAAGGACTTTTCTGCTGAGCAATGTCTGGAGTTATGCTTATTTGGGTTACTTGAGAATAGTTCAGAACAGCAGACAGAAGGGTCAGTAAGGAGGGAGAAGAGAGGAAAAGGAACAGTATGGGGTAAAGGATGGTTGGGCGAAGGTGGAATGTGGGCTAGAGATGAACAATAGTTTAAATTAAGAAGCTTGAAGATAATGATGTCCTTAATTTTAAATGCTCTTGTTTAACAAGTCATTACCACAGCTCCAGATGCAGAGGGACTGGTGTTTGCCAAGAGAGCACCTGAAAATGCTGACAGAGCTCATTGCAGGTAAACTCTTAGCCCAATTACTATGCATCAAAGTAAAGGAGCAGCAAATGCTAACCATATCATCTCAACAGCTCATTAGGGAAGGAAATTGACTGGAACATGAGATATGATTAGTGTGTTCCCCCTCCCCAGTTAAGTAGGAGAGGGTTTGCAAACAGAATATTCATGTTTCCTTTCCACTGGAGGGAAACTAATGGGATTTTTGCTGATTACTTAAGGAAAAAAAATGTATGTGTGTATGTGTGGGGGTGGGGGCTGGCCCAAAAGAAGATGGACAGCTGAACACATAATTAATTTCTTTATCTCTGCCATCCCAGGCAATCAGTGTAAGATTTCAGAAGGCTAGTGAGCCCAACTGCTTTCACTAATGTCTAAACCAACAGAACAGCAGATGGAACAAAATGAGCTACTTAATGTTTTTAAAAAGTGCCCTCTGAATATCATCTGCTTATCCTTTCTGAGAGGCTTTCAGTGATTTCCACATTGATACGGACTTACTATGTGGTAGCATTGCAACAACAGACTAAGGTTGCATTGCTGAAAACTGAAGTGGAGTTTCTCAAACTGAGTGTTAAAGCACTGCAGGAATCCTCTAATGCTACTTCCAAATAACTTGCTAACCTATCGAAAGAATTACTGGAACACCCTGCTAAGATTGATGATCTGGAAAACAGGTCCAGGAGGTGTAACCTTCACTTAAAAGGGGTGCCTTCTTCTGTACTGACAGGGACCTTTACTGTTTTTGTGATTACCTTGTTTGCAAGTTAATAGGATTGCTGAGCTACCAGAAACCTACCATTGAGAGAGTGCATTGTGTTGGTCCACAAAACAGGAGTGCTGACAATCCAGGCATGTGCTAATTGCCTTTCTCTTGGCCAGAACAGGGAATGCCTGATAAGATTTAGGTGAAAGAAGAAAGAAGTGAAATGGGGCAAACATAACATTTCTTGTACCTGGGACTTCTACAAGAGACTCTACCATCTGTGGCAAAACATGGCTCTGTTTAGAAAAAGGTCAATGGACTGAGGTTACAGGGTCTCTTTACTATTCCTGGCAACTTTGGCTGTTGAAAAGGAACATAGAATGGAATTCATCCATACTGTTTACCAAGTGGACAGCTTTCTGGCTGAGATAAAACAGCAGCAAGCAGGCAAGAATCAGAAGATGATGGCCAGTGGATCATAAGGGAATGGAATGGGATCTTGCAAGATCAAAACAACTTAGACCTGGGTCCCCTAACAAAGTAGCAAGACCACAACAAAACATTTAACTAATAATGAAATTGATTGACCATGTCAGTGCCATACTAATTACAACATTTCCAAGACCATTAGTAATGATGGCATTTGAACCACATTCTAAGGAGAAAAACACACATGATGCTTCCATGCCTAACTAGGTAACCTCTTCTTCTGTTTTAAACTAATGATTTACCAAATGATGGATGGGCTCAGCTCAAAAGAAGACTACCTGATCACCTACGTTGGCCCATTAAGAACAAGAAGACTTTCACAAATGGACCAGGCAAAGCCACAGGAGATTAAGCAAGTCACTTGAATTCGACACCTCCCCGACAAATCCAGCCCTTCCAGTGGGAAGCCATGATCTGAAAACTTCTCTGGGTCCTCTAATTCCATTAATGAACATTGATGGTCAGCAGAGAATCTAGCTAAATTAGACAATCACAGCAGATGACTGAACATTTTTGTAGTGTTTAATTCTACTGGATTATATTCTCCTCCTGGAGATTATATCATTTGTCGGACATTTAGACTGCAAAATGGAATAATGCAGCAGAGGGATCTAGGGTTAATCTTTCTTTCATAGTTTCTGGTGTGTTTAAACTGATACTTATTTTATTACAACATTGATACCAAATGTCTATTAACCTTCTCTGTATTTTCTTGCAGTTTACTACCTGAATTCTCTGATCTGGAATGAGAGCCACTTACCTAACATTTACTAGCATAAAACCTGCCTAACTTGCTGTAGTTCTCCCTTGCTCACACTTACTGTTGTCTGTAATCACTGCCTTGCCTTTCCCTTCCAGCTCTGCTTCTACATATCCTTGTGGTGATGGTGATGGTTCACCCTTTCCTCTCCCTTCCACTGTATTATCTATCCGTCCTGGTGACAAGGAGAATAAGCTAACTGCATTCTCTCCATTTACCTCTTCAACTTTGCAATTCAATGCAAGATCTTTTTAATTCTGACAATTCAGGCACTGAGGCCCCTCTACATGATGTCCTGCATCAGATCTGTCAGCTCCTGATGAGTGATAAAATTGCTACCTCAAGTACAGCTGGGGCATAGCTACCTGACAGTTGGAGCAGGTAGTGCAGAAGTTGGCAGGCTGTGACTTAAATGTGCTGAGTGTCTGCTGTGCCTGTGAGGGTGCTTCGGCAGTCACAGTGGAGGCATGGTGGGCCAAATCCCAGTGGTCAGTCTAACTTCCTGTGCTGATGGTCATTTGTGTAGCAGCAACATTTTTCACACAGAAAAAAAAACAGAGATATAGGGATGAGGGAGAGAAAAATTAGATAGTAACATCAATGCCATGTCAGATTAATATTTCAAAATATAGTCAAATAGAACACATAAGTATGTTAACCTTTGCCACATCCAGATATGAAGTGAAGGCATTACGTATCATAAAGTACATCAATCTCAGCGCTATTATAAATAATATGTAAACAGTTAGTTGACTATAACATATTGGATAAATGCATTCCAAGTAAATACATCCAGCTGCAAAAATAGAATGTTTAATGTTTAGTGTTATTTAATATTGCACAAAATATATTTTTACATACTTTCCTGTAATAAAAGCTAGTTGATACTGTTGGGAATTGAACCCACATACATAGCTAAGGTGACTTACTCACTGCCTAATGCAATGATCAAGAGCTATTGGAGAGGATCTATTTCAAAGTGATCAATAAATGATGTTGTCGAAACCCACTGGACAAGACCACATGATCGGTAATGCAGTTTGTTGATCAATGGAAACAACACAAACACACAATGTTTTTGCAAGAGGGCAAGTCCCCCTGCTAATTATATATATCAACTCAGAGCTTACACTACAGTGGGACAAACGGTACACTCCCCAATCCCCACTGTACTGCAATCTTAGTCAAAACAGTTGAAGAACTGCATTGTCGATCATGTGGCCTTGACTATGTGGGTTTTGACAATGTCAATTGAAATAGACCCATTGGAGCAGGCATGTATGTTTGATATAAAGGTTAGATATGCCTACTAAAGCTGATATGGACAGATACCCTGAAAACTATAATCTTGTTAGCATTCATACCTGATCCATACTTACCGCATGCCTCTCTGAGGTGAGCCATTCTTTCCTTTTTATTCTGGGCAATTGCTTTAACAACTGTACAGAAAATAAAACAGACAAAAAATAGAAGCATAATAAATAACTGTATTGCCTTGCCAATCCATGGTATATTATTGACTGGTGACAGGTCACTATACTTACACAAATCATGAGTGTTTCCAGTTCTAAGTTCATCTTTCATTAGCTCAGGAGGCCCTGCTTCTCTTCATGTCACTGTAATGGTGATGACATTGTTCTCCAGTGTGTGTGGAATGCCATTTGCACTGGTGACAGCCTTGACCAAGCTATTCCAAAGCCCTGTCTTGTACTGGGACATGGTATAGTCTCCCTGCAGAAGCCTACGGCTGTATCACCTTTGCAAGGAGTGCACTAAAATACTGGACATCTCTTCATACCACCTTTGGGCTCTAAATGGAGCACCACCTTCACCTTTACCTGCCATGTCTTCTGAAAAGCACCTAGAATTATGTGTCTGAACTGGCGCCCAATTCAGATCATACATGTACCAGCCTGTGTGCAATGGCACACAACCTTGCCAGTGACATTTACACAAATGAGAGCACAAAAAATGGCTTGGCAGAGAAATTGGGAAGGCTTCCTATTGAAATGTTGGCACTTGAAATGCCGAATGCTGAAAAAACATACAAAAGACCTAAAAAACAGGGGAAGAGCAGATCTTGAAAATTGTTCTTCCCCTTAAAACTTCTTTTTGCAGGGGTGCAACCCCCCCTGCACCCCCACACCCCTTGAACTTATATATACTAATTCTGAGATCACCATACCTCAGAGAAAAGAGAATATTCCAAAAAATGGCATCTTGGACTTGGTATATGTAAGTCCGTTCTTTCCAGCATTCAGTTTCTGTATTTCAGGACTTGCTCTAATGTGTCCCAACATTTCAAATGGTTACCATTTGGGAATTATTCCTTCAAAATACAATGATGGTGTGAAATATGGCAATGAGACTTGGCCTTGTGAGATATTCACCCTATTTACATATATTCCACTGTAAAATAATCAAATGCTTTATAAAGTTGGTTATAATCATTGTTTGGAGGTAAAATGTTATTTACTGGTTCATAATGGGTTGATGGAATATACAAAATACAGACTTTGAATAATACCAGTTGGGTATTAAGCCCATGAGAGAAAAGAAGACTAAAATGCTAAATGTTGTTTGTTAACTGTCAATACCTCAGAATAACATGCACTTTTAAGTTGCAATTTGTGGTCTACAAATTTCAACATGACTGAAGATCTAATTAAGATATGTCTGTATGTGTGTGCAACTTTCACTTGTCATAGCTTTGGAGTTCTATGTAAAAGCCAGTATTTCTTTCTGTAAATAAATTTCATATGGCTAAAATTGCATGACCTGAGTAAAATATGTTGGGGTAGTTGTCATATGTAGTTTACGTGACATATTGTCCTACACACACATAATAATTACATGTGACAAGACATATTTTTTATGAATAAATATTGTGATGATTACACATCTAACTTATGTAGCAATCATTACATATAGTTGTATTGCAAAGTTAATATTTTTAATAGTCAGTTTTACTTTGTGTTCAATTCCTAATAAAAATTGTGTTACTACTTATTCTGGCCCCATCATTAAAATTGTCAGTAAACTAGATTCAAACTCTGCCTAACCAATGCTCTTTCTCCAAGCTTACTGCTTTAATACTTTGAGCCAGAGGTAATTAACAGATGTGTTTTCGTCACTCAGTACTATCCAGACTGCTGACGGAAGCACACCAGTGCCAGTCTTATTTGTGCTAATGATAGCATTCCAAATTAAATTTCTGAATTTTTACCTTGGGAAGTATAACTTCATTCACTACTAGTGACCACTGACAGTCGATAATGCACATTGTCAAGAGCAGGATATCGCATGAGAAGAAAAAAAGAGAGAAAAGAAAACAAACACTCTGTCCAAGTGTTTGCCTTCTAAAATGTGTAGCATGACAACATGGAGCTATTGCATTAGCCTCAAACATTCAGTAGCTTAACAGTGTTCACCACTTGCATGTCTGTAAGACATCCATCATACCATCACATAATGACAATTATTCATGCAGGGACCAAAAAGACATTACAACAGCATACACAAGTAAGCTGTACACCTTTATGAATAGAATGCATTACTTTCATGTTTGGTAATTCTGACATATTTGCAGTGTTATTCCTTAAGTATCCATATATATCTACATTCATTACATTGATGCTTTTATTTCCAAACAGTTTAGTTCATCTCATACTTGTAATATCATAAATATCAAAATATGTTCTTACTGGTAATAGTTTTTTCTGGTTTAAACACATTTGTGTAAATGGGAGTAGTAATTTAAAATAAATTATATTCATCAAACTATACCCTATTGTTGCTGCTACTTAGATCTTACTACACTAGCACTTCGAGCCACATAGAAAGTTACATGACAGGTGCATTTTCTTCATTCAGTACTATCCAGACTGCTGACTGAAGTGCACCAGTTCCAGTCTAATTTGTGCTACTGATGACATTCCAAATTAAATTTTTGATTTTTTACCTTAGGAAGTGAACTGTCATTCACTGTTAATCACCACTGACAGTCCCCAGTACACTATGCCAAGTGGTGTACAAAGTATAAAGTCAAAAAAGGACTGACAGTCCCCAGTGCACTATGCCAAGTGGTGTACAAAGTATAAAGCCAAAAAAGGATTTTAAACACTTTTTGTGATGTTTTCTTAACTTTGCTGTCTTATACTATGAAAATATGCACATTACACATCACTACCTTCACACAAACAGCAGTCTCTCTAGATTAGAAGTTTGAAACCTTAGCATTAACATGATACATTTGAAATAATTTACACTATTTGCAACATGCACATACATAGTATAAAGAAGAGAAAGTAGACTTCATATACTGTGACATTATAAAACTTTACAATAAGGGTCTAAGAAAAGCATTTTCTCACATTTGTCCTTTGTACCTTCTCAGTAGATGTCTAGATGAATGAAATATTTGCATCAGTTAAGCTAATAATTCCTGTCATAATGGGAACAAGTGTTTCCAATGTGAGAGTGTTTTTTTCCCTTTCTTTAGTGAGCACTACTCTATTTTTATGCATTTCTAAAATTAATTCAGTCTAAATTGCAGTTATAAATTTTCTGTTTGTATATTTAACTGTTATGCACTTGATATGAAATACAGACAACGTTTTACACCGAGGCACAGTCATGTCATAAACATTTATTTATAAAACCATTATAAAGGTTATCTCCTAAGTCAGTCAATGTAATCCCAGACTTTTGGTAAGTGCATTGTCACTGACACTCTCTCTGTAATTATACATCAAAGTTGCAGGAGTATGAAACACTTAATTGTTCCTGTATTACTTGTAATCATCCACATTTGCAAGCCCCTATCATGTCCCCCATCTCAATGCTTGTTCTTGTAATGCTAGGGAGTATATACAGCATTATGTAGGTCTTCCCACCATGCTTACCTGCCCTGCATTTCAAGCAGATTGAGTGAGTCATGAATGACAATGATTTGACACTTCATTGACATATTCAGAGTGTTCACTGGGGGTTATTCTGCAATATACAAGAACATTCTGGTGCTAAAGCACTTGTATCATAGTAGGGGAGACTGATTGGATTCAATGACTTGAAATACTGCTGTTTTTTTCTGTAATTGCATTACTGTTTTGGACTTTCATAAAATGTATTTATTTATTTTATTTTATTTAACATTTGTTGACTGGGAAAGTCCGACTAGGTTCCGCAGATCCTGTTTTCAGTGGAGGCCCGGGGAGAAATGCTCCAGATGCATGTCTTTAGAATGTGGGAGGAAACCGGAGTGCCCGGAGGAAACCCACGCAAACACAGGGAGAACATGCAAACTCCGCACAGAAGGCACCCCAGTTGAGAATCGAACCGGAGAACCTCTTGCTGTCAGGCAACAGCATTAACCGCTGCACCAGTGCGCCACCCAAATCCTGTCAAGGTATGTGATGTTTTATTGAAAATAAATTATATTAACAGTTGCATTGACTTCTATTTAGCTTGTCCATCAGTGTTGTTGTTGTAGAAGGTATAGCAGTTGTACTTTGAAATATACTCAGGTACTGTTACATGCTTTTATATCAACATTTATCTGAGAATGTGAACATATGTTTAAAAAAAATGTTATATGATTAGTAGCAATGTCATGGTTAAATTTTAGACCAAAAAGTGTATTAAGGAAACTATATATATATCTGACATCAACAAAGCTTATTCCAAATGGTAACATTTTAATTTCCTACACTTCAACTGTTAATACTGCCATCTGTTCTGGAGTTACACATTTTTTCATTCTTACCAGGTTTGATGTTGCATTGGTTTTTTGGTGGGGGGCTTTATACTTATGTGTTATGTGCTTGTATTCCTGTTAAACATTAAGCTGATTTCTGTTAATGGATCTTGCATGTATTCATATTTGTTTTGTTTCCAGTCACTTTGCTTCTTCTTTTGAAACATACATCTCATCTATTTTTGTTCTTTTGAATCCCATACAGGGATATGGGTCCAAAAAATCTGAGCCTGGCACACCTGCATTCTCAAATGATGAAAATGAGGTGACAGTGCAGGAAATGTGCCTTGGATCATGCATATCAGAGAAAGGGCTGACAAGCTTTCCATGACTGTATCTGGCAGCAAGTGGTTGATGATGTCAATGTTATGGGTGGCCATGGCTGTGACTACAGCCAAATCGGACATTAGGCCAGTGACATGATCACCAAGGTAAAGAAAATAACCAGTGCTATAGCAATGTGAGGCTACTGGTGGTGGGCCTACTACTGAACCACCACTCATCGAGATAGAGAAGTTTCTGTCCACTGTAAGGGATTCAGGCAGCTCACTGGGGGCTCCTAGTGCAGTGCTAGACATAGTAATGAGGTGGAGTATGACCAAAGGGTGTCTGCTGATGAAACTCCAGGTAGCCATTAACTCAGTTGGGCCTAAAATGAGATGTATGCATTTTCACAATCAGCACCTAAAGTGTCACTTTAACACTGTTCTCCCATTGTACCTATGCCTGATCAGAGTGCTCTCCTGGTTTTTACCTGATTTAAGATTTTTTAAGGTACAGAAGCTTAAACATGGACAAACAATTTCCATGTTTAAGCTACTGTAAATCAAGTATGCTTTTAAAGGTACAACCCAGTTTGAGATTTCTATGGAAAAAGCTTTCTTACAGGGGTTTTCACATACGTATTCACACATAAGAACAACTTACAAATGGTGTTATATCCCCTCCACAAACACATACAGGACTCAGGAAACTTCACTTAAGCAAACTGCCACACTGCTATGTTAAAATTGTTTTCTGACCATTAAAAACATAAATGTTCCATGGCAGCCTTAACTGAGATGTCTGTACACTTTGGCTAAAGCTAAAACTGGGGGCGCATCACTATAGGACATCCAATAGCATCAACAGACATTTCTTTGTATCTGTAAGCCCCTGCCTAATTCCCAGAAATAAAAGTAGGGCAGTTGGATGCCTCATTCCTTTTTTGTCAGCAATTATGGATGAATTATCATATTTATTTGGAGCAGCTATCTTGGGAAGTTTTTGTAAGTACCTAAGTATTTATTTTATGAATATTCTCAATAATTTCATGCAGTTACATGTGCAGGTGGCAGAATGCATTATTGACAATGTGCATAATGTAATATAGTGTTTCTGAGTTTGTGTTCATGGTACATTTAATTATAATTTAAGTTTTAATTATATTGGAAAATTGACAACTATATTCATGAAGCAAGCTCGGGGAAAACTGCAGTGATGTTTTTTGCCAATTAAGTTTTGGAGTTTGCAGTGAGAGGTGATAAAAATTAAATTGGTATTATTATTTAATTTGGTACTTGAGACTAAGCAGATACGAGAGTTGTGAAAGAAAATAACAATAACAGTTAACCCTAAAGAAGAAAAGTATCAAAACCTTCTTTCATGGTTTAGACAAATCATTGTTTTAAATGAAAATGTTGTGCTCTTTATGGGAATACTAGTAAACATTGTAGCTCAATTGGTTCCTAACCTGCTGGTGATTAAAGAGGATTTGCTGTAGGTAGACAAAGTTTTGTTAAAATCCAGGACTGCATTGCTGTTGAGATGGCACAGCAAGACAGATGCAAGTATTATGGACCATTGGATTTACTGAGGATTTTGTAAATGTACTCAAGGTAGTACATTATATGGTAAAAGTCAGAATTAAAATAAATGCCAGTATGCTGTTGCTACTAAGAATACATAGAGAAACAAGGTTAAGGTGTCCATTATTCCCATTGTTGTTCGCACTATGAGCCCTTGGCAACTTTGATGTGGGTATCATATTTGCAATGATATAGACTGCAGGGGGAGAAATTTAAAATATCATTATTTGTGAATGATGCAGTGATTTATTTAGTACATAGTGAGAAAGATATTGATAAATTATTCCAGAGTTGGGATACATTTGGTAAAATGGGCTATAAGGCAAACAAAACAAAACAAAAGTATGTACAGTAGAAACTGAATACATTCCTTCCTTGTGCATGCAAAGGAAGCATGACTATTTGTGGAACAATGAATATATTAAGTATTTAGAGATATGATTCAGAAATTAATTTCAGGGGGTATATAAAGAAGACATATTAAAAACCTGAAGAATGATACTCGAAAATGGAAGATGACAGACCGGGATTTAGACCAAAGAGCAGAAGCAGTTTTTTTTTTCTGTTAATGCTATTGTTATTCACATTCCAGTTATTCTCAGCAGGGCTATCTGGGAATTTTGTAGTCCAGTAAGAATATGATAAGGGACTAAGTCTGGAATGGCAGTAAGTCTAAAGCAGCTTGAAATAAGGTTAGTATTACCTAAGGAATGTGGAGGGTTAAATGTAGTTGATTTGGAGATATATTGCTAGGTGGTACAACTGAACATTTTGTATTTTTTAATTGTTAGTGGTAGGATGGGACATGGAGAACAATAGTGAAACTTGTTGTATCTTTCGGCTTTTCCTGGTTAGGGGTCACCACAGCGGAACTCCGGTCCGCTAATGATTGACAGTAGATTTTTACATACCCAGTTGCCAGCCCTGACGCACAACCTTCAACGAAGGTATGCCCATTCACGCATGTCTCCACACAGAAGACGCTTTAGCTGAGAATCAAACAGGACAACGTCTTACTGTGAGGCAGCAACGCTACCGCAGCACCACCACCGCAGTTCAACAATAGTGAAACTTATGACTGAGAATAAAGAGAATTTTGGAAGGTATCCAATACAGGGAATATTGGTGTGGAAGGGAAAAGTACATTATGCAATGAGACAGGCATTAAGGTTTATGAGAAGCTTGTTAAACAGGGAAGAAAAACATGGAAGGATGAAATACATACTGCCAACTGGGGAGAGTAAAGTAGAAATATCAAAGGAAAGAGTGCTTAGGAATTGGAAAGAAAGGAAAACTAAAGTGATACATAGAAAGCAACAGAGGTGTGAGACAGACAGGTTCACTTGAGGCAAGAACAAAAGCATGGACTTCCAGAATATCTGCAGACTGAGTTTGAAGGAATAATTATTGCAGTACAATGTACATGACTGATAGACCTTTTGTGATGAGGGCTGCACGGAGTGCTATTATTATTAATAAACACTAGCAAAGAAGACCCATCACAGTAAAGCATATGAAGTACTAAGATAATTAATCAATAGAAAGGAACATACCTCTCAGCAGTCCGTGGATTTGCAGAATCTCTCCAATTTTGCGTTATATGTTTGCCCTGTCCCTGATTTTTTTTATTTCATCGTATGTTACAGTCAGTCAAAAATGTCAGACATTAGAGTTTTATGCTTCTTATTGTTTAGAAAATGCAAATTGATGCAAAACATGTTATATTAATTTCTAAGTGAATTAAAGTAATATCAAACATTGTCCTTGCTTTTGGGCCTTTATCTCTCTCCATTATGTTTGTGTTGTTCAGAATTTATTAGCAAAGAAGATGAAAGGACTGAAAAGGAGATAAGTTGCTGAGATTATGAGAAGCAGCTTTTGGGAGAAGGAATAGATGAATAATGTGGGGTAATATGTGGGTGGTGTCTGTAGCAAGTAAATGCACCTCTTTTTCCTAGGCAGTTTATGTGGGAGGTTACCTCACTGCAAAAATAAAGTAACAAAAAAAATGTCCTTAGGAAAAAAAGGTTGGCATTGAACTCTTCCAGCAGAAGTGATATTTAGCAGACAAACATACTCATGTTGGGGGGTACATAACAAACAGTGTGGTCTGCTAGAGTGCTTACTCTTCATCTGTTTGGAGTGTTTCAAAGGTTACAAGTAAATTGGTCCAGCATCTTAAGCATTTCAAGTTGCTTGCTTACTTTCAAGGGAGACGTAGGTAGGACACACTAGCAAATGCAAGGCAACCCTATATGAATACCTTGCAGCATACATCTGTCACCCTGCAATGCTAATTCTAGGTAGAATAGAGTAGACATTTTCTTATTATTGCTCACTGGATGTCTGGAATGGTGAATATCAAGACTCCAAAACAAGTGACTACATTTCAGTAGATTTTGCTATGTTGGAAGGTTTGGCAAGTTGGTATTGTTTAAAAAAGTTTGTATGTCGGTAGGTCAATGTTTCAGCCAATATTCGAAAGCCTAGAGGGGACAGATTTAGCCCATCCTTTGCAAAGCAACATGGTTTGTTAACCATGTCCTCACACTAACACATATTGTATTCTCTAGAATGACACCATAAACTAAGCTAATTATTAAAGTCAGTTATTTTCTGTTCATATTGCAGTATCATCCTTAGTGAAGGTAGAAAGCTGCCCAATGCTAGGCACACACTAGCGTTTGAAATATAGTCTGAGAGCTCCATAATGTTTCTCTTTGTATAGTCTAGGTAGGTACTTCTCAGGTCATTTACACCTATGTGGAATATGACTGACTCTTACTGGTACTTGTGGTACAATGACTTGCTTGCATATGTAACTTGGTGAATCCTGGCCCCTGATGAACAACTGACCATTATATTCTCCTGCTCATCAAGTGGGGCTTTTATTTTAAAGTGTGTGCAGTCTATGGTCCTCAGAACTTTAGGGTAGTGTGCTATTGCATATCAATGTTGTATGGTGGCTGCTCTCTCCTCTGTGGTACATGAAAAGCATATTTGATACCTAAAATGTTAGAACATTGCATTTAGAAACTGATGTAATATTCTTGAGGCTGAGGCCAGTGACACCCCTAATACATCCCCTGTGGGTCTCTGAAGAATACCTGTTGGTAGTCTACATAATGCCACACATACCTTTTTTAATAGTTCATATCTATTTATTAATAAACATTTGGAATCTACACTAAAATGGAAAAAATAGATATAATTAGGTCAAGCACATGTAATAAACAAAATCGAGCTTTACATTACATCACAGATGCAATATTTCTTTAGTACATGGTAAGTATGCCAGGAAATGGATACAGTCAGTAGCATTGTTGTCACAGAGCAAGAGGTTCTGTGGTTCAGTTCTTGGCTGGGGAGCCTTCTGTCTAGATTTTGCATGTCCTCACTGTCTCTGTGTGGGCTTTCTCTGGATGCTCTCCTTTGTTCCCACGTCCCAAAGACATGCAGTAAGTGGATTGGCCACTCTAAACTATCTGTAGGTGTGTGTGAGAGATACAGAAAGAAAACTGGCAATCTACTTCCATTCCCCAGCTGTCTAATAAACCTTAGGATAGCAGCGACTATTCAGAGTTACCTTTCATGTTGGATGTGACTTAACAGCAATGGATGGATGAATCATGGCTCTCTGGAATGGACTTTAGAATAAAGACTGTCCCAAAACCTGCTTATATAGCTCAGGTAGCATGCATCTCCATAATTATTTGGAGATAAGTATGAGATAGCCAGAACAGATGAGAACACTCACCAAGTCAATACATTGACCAGTGCCAGATACTTGGATGTGTAGATTAGGGAGTATCCTTTTTTGTCAAAAATCTCTTTATTGTATTAATCTTTTCAGTATTAAAGCATAAAAAGCAAAACACACAAACATCACAATGAATACATGCATATAATAAAAAAAAACATATAAAAGAAAATAGTACAACATTCAGTAAATAAACAATGTACCAGTGTGCTAGTTGCCCGTTAAGATAATGCAAAAGTTTAGTTTTGATCTAGATGAGTAAATTCAAGTAGTAAGTAAAGGAGAAAAACAGAATAAAGTTTAGTTAGCCCAGACATTGGAAGAATAAGAGGAGGAAAAAAAAGGTATTATTGTTAACATAAGAAGGTTAGACGTCCAATTCCAAAAAAATTAAAAGCAGGCATTGATCTTCATTGGAGAATATGATAAAATAATTCATCCCAATATACAATAAAACACGGGTGTAGTTTTTGGCTAAACATTAAGCATTTGTAGGCCATTAAATGCTTAATAGCCATTTGTTTAAATCCAGACCAAGAAAGCTAGGATCTATCTTTCCAGTTCAGGGTAATATAAAATTTGATTAGGGTAGATAGAGTGATTAAAATACATATTTGTAGCTTCATTAACTCAGGAGGGAGACTGTGTAGCATAGCAAATTTCCACAATAGGGTAGTTTTCTCATAACTCATTTTTTCCAATTTAACTCTAAGTGAACACTTGCGTTTATATGAACATTTGCAACTCCAGAAAACATTTAAATCCAAAAGTGGAAGAAACAAACTGGAAGCTGAAAAAACACTTATTTATTTATAATAAATTCACATTAAGCACTTTCGTTCTGAAAAGAACTTCATCAGAATGTACAAAAAATTCAGTTAATCTCAAATATATAGGCTGTCCCAACCATCTGAGGAATTACCTCCCATATTACTCTTTAAAGCTACAGTTCTGTCATAATAAATTCAAAACATCCAACATATATGTGTAAAACTCCAAGTAAAAACATTAACAACATGTAGCACTTTCCCAATAAAATGTATATATATAAAAAAGCAACATAAATAAAACTGACAATAAGCCTATATTCAAACAGGGAACTTAAAAATAAAAACTATTAGTGTGGGTATATAAAACCCAAGTCCCTGCCAGAGAACTAAGTGGCTCACATAGCTTTTAACCTCAGAACACTTCTTATGGATGCAACATCATTCAGGCCTGGGACTACAGTGGCATGATGCCTGAGCTGCCATTTCAGTTCCTTTAGTTTTAAAAATTCATCTACTGGACCCCCTCTGGGTCCCAGATCAACATGGTCAGTAATGATGAATTTGAAAAAATGAGAGGGATTATTGTTGATATGCTTGAATAAAGCATTCTTATCATCCCTTTTGTTGATACAATATTGATGTTGGTAAATACGTCCCTAAGGGCTCTTTTGGTCTTAACTATATAAAATCCATCACAGCCCTGGCACTTGGCAACATAAATGACCCCCTTACTGTCACAATAATATTTGTGTGACAGTACAATGTTCCCATGGCCTTGTAAACACACACTAGTGCCTTCTAAAATGTGTTTGCATTGTTTGCAGTGCCCACACTTAACCATCCCACCATTATTACCCCTTATGGTGGGTCTCTCCAATATTGTTTTAAGGCTAATGTCTTTTTTGTATACAATATTTGTTTTTTCTCCCACCTTATTGAGGTTGACTTCACCAAAATACAAAACATGTTCCAATTCCTAATTCCTGACAATTTGTTTGCGTCTTTTGACTTTTCTCGGTTAGGGGTCGCCACAGCAGAACTCCGGTCCGCTAATGATTGGTAGTTGATTTTTATGTGCCAGGTTACCAGCTCTGATGCACAACCTTCAACGAAGGTACGCCCATTCACGCATGTCTTCATGGAGAAGACGCTCTAGCTGAGAATCGAACCGGACAGTGTCTTACTGTGAGGCGACAACGCTACCGCAGCACCACCGCCGCGGGTTCCTAATTCCTGACAATGATGGACCTAATTTGGTCAAAATGTAGATTGAAAGGCAACACCAGGGCCTTACTAAATGATTGTTGACTGTCATTATTAACATTGCCAACAATGGGCCCATCAGTTGTACTAGCACTGCTTGATCTAGCCAACAATGCGATATAAATACCCCTTTCCCTCTTTTAGTTCACTTCATTAACTCCAGAAAACATGTAAAAGATCAGCCTTTTGGTTGTCACAGTATGGGCAGAAAGGGGAAGTTGTGGGGTAAAATTTGTTTAATAGAGTTGGGGTAAGATAAGCATTATTTAATAATATGATATGAGTATAGTTGAGTTTTTTAAAGGGGATACATTTTGAAGTTATTTGAATAGAATGGATTATTTGCTTAGTTGAGATTGGTGGGTCTAGTTCTTTCCAGTGTTTAGAGAAAAACATGGTATTTTGGCATTTAATCGAGACAATAGGTTTGTATGAATTTGAAATCATTTCTTCTTTGAAAGAAAGTAGATTCCGTATAGTTTTACATGTATTCTGTTATTCAGAGTTAGATTGCGGTCATCCAAGATTTCCCTACATAATTCTCTAATTTGTTTTACGATAATAGTATAACTTTTAGGATGGTTCATCTCCAGTCTAATCTCAGTAATGGATTGTTTTTTAAAGAGGAAAATATCTAGTAAAGTTTCTTCTTTAAGGAGAGGGTAGCATTTTAGGTTAATTATTTTATTGTTTTAGTCTAAAATTAAGGTTAAGTTTTATTGGTTGTAAAGTATTAAAGGGGTTGGATAAGTTTAATGATTCAAAAGTTTTTCCAAGGTGATAATCTTATGTTTTAGAGAGGTGTGTATTTTAAAGTTTTTTAAGCTGTCTTTATTGAGAAAAGGAAGTGCCTAGGGATCAAATTTGAATGTTTGGAGTTAGTTATAAAATAACTCTATCCAAGATGGGATCCAGGTTTTTTTGCTTGTAATATAGTCGGAGATTGCTAGTAACCTGTTATAACTGATTATGTCATAGTATAGTTTGAAGCTGAGTAGAGCAAGGCCCCCTTTATCTTTGGGGTATATCAGGTTTTTGTAAGTAATTCTTTCCACTTTGGGAAACCATAAGAATTTGGATAGACAGAAATGTAGTGTTTTAAAGAATTTGTTGTAAAATATTATGTTAGCATTGAAGACATATAACATTCTTGGTAGGATGTTCATGTTAATAATAGCCACTTTTGCAAGAAATTAAGGTTTGAGCTTATTCCACCTAATAAGGTCTTGTTGTATGGTTGATCAGAGATTTGTAATATTATTTTGATAGAGCTTTTTAGAATCTTGTTGAAAGGATATTCCTAGATAGTGTAGAAAATGGTTTATTTTGATATTCATTGGAAGTGGGTAAATAGGTAGCTGGCAAGAAGGGTTGACTGGAAAAATAGTAGATTTATCTAATTTTAATTTGTAATTTGAAAATTTTGAAAACATGTCTACAGATTTCAGGATTTTCTATATGTCAGAGTTAGGAACATGAAGTACAAGTTTAAATCATCTGCACAGATGGATAAAGTAGTTCATTGTAGAGAACAGGAATATGATGGCAAGTCTTCTGAGTGATAAGTAAAAGTAAAGGTTCAATATATAGATTAAATAGGTAAGCGGACATTGGGCAACCTTGTCTTGTTCCATTTTGGTTATTGATCCGGGTGGTTATGCATTTATTGATCTGTAAAATAGCATAGGCATTGGAATAAAATGTTTTAATGGCTTGAATAAAATCTAGGGGTATACCAAAATGGGGCAGGATAAAAAATAAGAAGTCCACATTAAGTATCTCAAAGACTTTAGAAGCATCTATTATCAAGGCAAATAATGGGGAGCAATTTTGATTAGATAGGGTTATCATGGCATCCAGTGTGAGAGTATGGTTAACTGTTTGCCTATGTTGTATGAATCTGGATTGGTTGGGTGAATCTATATAAGGGATAATATGTTTGAGTCTGTCAGCTAAAATTGAAGCAAATATTTTCATATCTAGATTAATCAAAGAGATAGGCCTATAATTCCATCGATTTTTGGGATCAGAGTTTTCTTTAAGAATAAACATTATTTTAGAGGTATTCAGGTAGAGGTATGTGATTCAATTTTCTTTAATATAATTAAATAAGAGTAAAAGGATGTTTGAAACATTCTGGCTGAAAGTCTTATATAATTTGTTTGGGAAGCCATCTGGTCCTGGAGATTTGTTCAATTTAAGATTATTGATTGTCTTAATTATTTCTTGTTGAGTAATAGGAGACAATAGGGAATCTTGTTGAGTTTGGTTAAGTTTTGGGAAGTTCAGTTGACTTAGGAAATGGTTTAAATTTTGCTCCATTAAAGGAAGATTAGAGGCACCATAACATTGGGAGTATATGTTTTCAAGTATGTGGACTATTTCTTGACAATAATAGTAGGTCTTATCTTGATATGACATCTCAGATATAATAGGGGAAAGTTTTCTCTGGTTTATTAATGTTGACAAAAACTTGAATGGCGTTTGAAACCACTCTGAGTATTTCACAAGGGTTTTTATTTCTTGGAAGGATAGTTGTTTCTCATTTAGTAAATATAGTTCTTTCTGGAGATAGACAATTTATTTTCTGTTTCCTGGTTATAATTTGATTGTAATTCCATCTCTAGTTTAATAATTTTATTTTAATAGAGGATTCTTTAGTGAGATATCTTTTGTTTTAGTAAGATGCCTTATTAATGAGAATCCCCCTAATTAAACATTTTGTAGAAGCCCACTGAATGTCAAAGGGTAGCCGATTAATATCAGGCATAGCTAGAAGGTCATCCAAAATGATATCTATTTCTTGTATCACATCTTTTTATCAGTAGATTAGGATTCAGTGACCAAATTATATCCCCTAGTTCTAATGTTGGAGTTATTAAGCCAATCCAATCTCCTCCTATGATATAATCATCTTCTCAGCATACTCCCCTTCTGATCTACTTCTAAAAACTTAGTCAGCCTTCTCTAAAACTGAAACCTGGATGCAAAATAATCACCTGGCCCTAAACAGAAATAAAACTAAACTGATGATCTTTTCTCTCTCAAGAAACTCCCCTATGGACAAAACCTCCATCTCTATACTCAGTCAGAATAACGTCCCCATCAAAATTGTATCAAATACTAAACTGCTCGGTGTTATCATTAATGAACATCTAAAATTCGACACCATATCCACACTATCATAAAAAAAACACCAAAATCTAGGACTCCTGTACAGACATAACCAATACTTCACCCCCTCTACCAGAAAAACCCAAGCCTCCTCCTACCTTCTTCCCTCTCTCATGCATGGCACTCCTCTGCTAACCAATCTCCAACTTGACCTACAATCCAAACTATAGTCCAGCTCCAATAAAATAAGCAAATTTGCCACCAATTCAAAAAAACTCATCCCACCATTGTCACTCTCTCCATACTTTACAATAGCTCTAACTACCTAATTACCTGAACTTCCTCAAATTCACCACTGCCCACAAGCTCATCTTCAAACCGTCTTGCTGCCCTTCTCTTGCTACTGCCTTAACCCCCTATATTCCTAACCGCTCACTCAGATCATAAAATCAAAACCTCCTAGAAATCTACAAACCATCACGGCCACCTCCTGCTATCCTACTCCATATCAAAACTATGGAACTCTCTCCCTCCCTCCTGTCACAGTACTTCAAACCACACCAACTTCAAATCTCTCTTGTTCTCCCACATATCTGCAAAATGGACATGCCCATTCTACTCTCCAACATAACTTCTCCCTCTAGCTACTCTCATCTCCATCCCCTGCTACACCTACTTCTCATACCATTACTTTGTCTACTACTACAATCCATTAAACCAATACTGGATAGCCTTCTGTTGCACCTTGGCTAACCTTGTTAGATTCTCTTATATCAGTAAATGTATCTAACTTTGTACATACAAAATTTCCAACACAATGTCCAATTATTTGTATTTATTTGCATGATTCTATTATACCTCATATGTATTACACTGTATTCTCAGCCTGATTTAGATGATTATACTGCTTTATGTCTGCTTGTAATTGTTCATTGGAGCTTTTCTCCCCGGGCCTCCATTGAAAACAAGCTCTTCTTGGCCCAGTGGACTTCCCCATTCATCAAACTGAAAATAAAAATAAATAATAGGAAATTAATAGCAAGCATGATTTTTGAATGATCAGAAAAAAATCTAGGCTGTGTATGAAAGGAGTTATTAAAGTTCATAAAGGTTTCTGAAATTAAAAAAAAATCCCATCTGGACCAGCATTTATGGCAGTGAAAACAAAAAGTGAATTTATCCTTTGGGGTACTTGTATTTTGGAAGACATATGGATCAAATAAAATATTTTTTAAGTTCTGTAATGCTTAGGATAGTGTATCCATTATATGTGTTTGTAATATTTGTCCTATCTGATATGGGGTCTTGTATTGAGTTCCAATCCCCTCCTATGATATAATAATAGTTAGGAAAATTGGATAGAATCTTATAGAGAGACATTATGAATTCTTGTTGTCTAGTACAAGGGGCATATATATTTAACAGTACTAAAAGGTTATCAAGATATGGGCATTTAACTGTTAGTTACATAACACTATCTTACATCTTGGTCTGAATCATGATGCATAACATCACCTTGGAAGGTTCTTTTAATAATAATTGCCACCCCTATACTATTAGATTTCTTGCCAACAGCAACGATCGTCTTAATCCATTTTTCCCCCATATCATGATTCCAATGTTCAGGGAGCATATGTGTCTCTTGTACTAATATTAAATTCACCTTGGATTTAAAGGCCAAATGGAAAAATATCTTTCTCTTTTTATCCTGTTGGATCGCCTTAACAGTCAATTATCCACATAATAGAATTTTATTTATAAGATGTACTAGGGAAGGTGGGCTTAGCTGTAAGAGACCTGAATAGATGAGAATAGGTCATACTACTGAAAGTGATGACAAATAGCACTCATCACTTCCTGCATTAACTCCATGCCTAATCACAAAACTACTTAGCCTGGACGGTAGACAGCAGAGAACTAGTAAGAAAGTCAAAGAGCATTGAGTCTCTAATGTAAACTTTTTAATAACATATAGTCCCAGAATAAAAATGTCAGTTGAGTAGGGTACAAACATCATTACTTTCTCAAAACACCAACAGCTAATCATCCAATCCCTAATAAAAAAATGTAAGGTAAGAGCTAGAGACAAGAGAAAATAAGAAAAAATGAAAAAGTAGAAAGATGTACTATAAACAGAAAGGTAAAAAGGACATTTGGTTAAATACTGGCTAATCTTAGCTGGCACAAATCATATAGAGCTATGGGACTGGAAAATAGTCACCATGTCTAGAACTAATCCTAATAATCCTATTTGTAAAGAACAAATACATAAAATTTATACTAATTGGCATAGCTTGTTGGTATAAGGGCTTGATAATTGATCTTGCTACCTTCAGGGCATAACTTTAACAAGGCAAATTATATAAAATATAATTTGACATAGTCAGCCAAATATAAATTGGATATACGATAAAACAGGATGGGCAGAGCCATAAGGCTGTCTTGACAGATTACGTAGCACAGTGTAAAATATTTTGCGGTATAGTAATAGGGGGCAATCAGATTTTACTGAAATGTGGTCACAAAAGTAGTCTAACAATAAATATAAGGCAAATCATATTATTCACAGTTTATGAGTGATCAACCTCTATTCGTTCAGCAATTAATCAGAATATTTTCTGCTAGTGGTCTACAGATTAAATTTCCACAATATTTGTAACACAATGAGCATATACTTCAGCCCTTTTTCCTCTTTTGCACAACTCAGATGCCTGAAATTAAGGAACATGTGCCACCCATTTTAAAATGCTTTATACTATAGCCTTATGGAAAATGCAATTACTTAAGACATTTCTGCACCCAGCAAAACAGATAAAGGGATAAGTTGGGCATAAAAATAAAATAATTGCAAATGTGGATTAATACAAGGCTAAGCAAACTTTAAAAAAATTACTGTGTTAATTTATCATTATGAATGCAGCTAGACTTAGGTAAGACCAGGGTAAAAAATACACTATTGTTTGTATCAGGTTTCAATCATAAGCACTGAATACCCATAGGTTATAACAGTCATAACCGGCAATTATTTGCAGTAGCATAGTTCGCACCATAGAAGCGCTCTGTATCTGACAATTGAGATAAACATGTGAAACTGGCTTTAAGAATAAAGGTTCGAAGAGGCACTGACAAAGTGAATAAAAATATTTAAATTTTATCCTGGTTTAAGTTAATTTATTAGAGGAACTCCAAAATCTGTTTGCTCAGAATTCAGTTTAGCATGCAGAAAATACTAATATGCATTCCAGATAAGAAGTGGCATGTCCTCCTTTATGCACTAGAGAGACCTTATGGATGATTTATAGCCTTTCATTTCTTCCTTAAGGAGATTGGAGAAAAGGAAGTAGACTGGTATAGCCACAATTAAAGCTTAAAGTGTTCTCTAACATAATCTGCCATTCTACAAAGGGAGGAAAGCAGAATGCCTTACACATCAGCTATCTCCTACAAATCTATTTTTCAAAATTATAGACAGGTTTCTTGAAGATTAAGCAAGTAAGGGATTAATCACCTTAGAACAAAACTGTAAAGGAGTTTTGACAAGAGTATTGATGCAGTACTTAAGGAAGGTGCAGGTTTAATTAGTTGATTGAGATCAGCTAAGAACCAATTGTACTGTGGGGTTTTAATTAACCTTTTACAACTTACCAGAGTTCAGTCATTTGGGCAGTGTGAACATGACAACATGTAGTAGAAGATATTGGTGGTATACTTAATTACAGTCTTATGATTAAAGTCACTTTACCTAATTCCTGTACAGAGCTTGTTGATATGAATCTCAAAAGCTGCATGTATTGAACGACTTGAACAAGTCGGGGGGGGGGGGGGTTAATAGATGTTCATGTCACTTTAAGAAACTGAAGGAGTTTGAGAAGAAAGAGATACATAATTTAAGAGTGACACTATGTGCCATTAAAAAGTTCTTTTATGAGCAGGAGGAACATTAAACTATTCCAGGCGGAATTCTGTTCCTCTACATCTTTGGACCCACCTCAGGTCAAGAAGGAGAAAAAAGGGTGATTTTTAAAATGTTAGTTCTTCAGTGTAGCAAGCATCTGTCTCAGAAGAAATTCAAAGTTTGGATGTATCGATTTTGGGTAATTTGTTAAAAGCATTCATAAAGGTTTTTTTCGCATCTTTGGAATTAGAAGCAGTGAATTTAAGGCCATGATGTTGAAAAAGTAAGGTGTTATGGTATTTCATCTGGAACTTCATTTTCTTTTGAATCAGATAGGCACAGCATGGAGACATTTTTTGTCTTTCTTGTTTAATTTGTAGAGGCAGGTCCTGGGCGAAGAATATTTTGCTGCCATTCCAGGTGACATACTTCTCTTTTTTTGCAACCGATAAAATTTTGGACACATCTTGGTAATTAAGAAGTTTAAGGTAAACCTGTCTAGGTTTATCTACACTCTAGGGGGGTTGGATCGCTCTGTGAGCCCTTTCAATAATTAATTGTTTAGCTTCATGTGAATTTTCCAGTAAGAGCTCAAGGATCAGTTCAATCATTTCTAGCAGTTTTGATTGTTCGATTCGCTCTGGGATACCTCATATAATAACATTATTTCACCTGGATCTTGCACATAGATCAATAATCTTTTGTTGCATTTTATATAGATATTTTCAGTTTGATTCTGTTTCCTTCTGATGTTAGTCCAGTTTTATCTCGTTTTCTAAAACTTTGGCCTCTGTTTTTTTCAACTCTGCCTGCTATTTGATTAATAGAGTTTCCAAATGTTTGCAGTTGATCAGAAATGTTTTGTATTGCAAGCTGTAAAGGTTGAAGGGCTAGTTTTAGTTCTTTCAAGGTTTGTCAGTTGTTTAGATTCATTTTTACCTCTCAGTTTATTAGGTTCTTAAAGTTATTCAGAAGCTATTGTTGAGAATTTAGATTTTGTAGTTTGAGTGTCCATGTTGTCAGTTTCGTTGGAGATCTTAGGACATTCCTGTTTCTTTAGAATTGAGATTCTAATAGCAGGAAGTTCTGTGTACTAATACATAATTGTGTGACACCTTTAAGTGCTGTAAAACATGTAGTGGTCCTAATTTTTCCCCTTTCTGAAACAGGTATTACATGTAGCAGGAAAAGCTCCATGTATTACAAAGAATTATGATCAGGTCTCTCCTATCATAACCAAGTATTTATACATTCTTAGCATGGATGTCAAGACTCACCTCTTGATCTTTATTCTTTTTTATGTGAATTTCTTGACAACTTTTTTTTCAAATATTTAGCAACTTTGGTTGTGAGTAGAGACCCAATCCTAACCCTGTATGCTCTCAGTCAGATGTTAATGCACATTTGAAAAGGAACAATCAGTAAAAATACTAAAAACATTTTGTATTACTGAGTAACATCTTACAACTGCTGATGAATGGGTTATTTTAAAATGTTTCAATGTAATACCTAAATGCTTAGCTTTCATAAAAATCATTATAGAAAAAAAATCGCACATACTTGTTTTTAACTTCAGAGAATGCCTAAAAGAAACATTGACGCATATTATTTCAAATTAAATGCCAATCTGAAAGTACACATAAAGTTTTAGGAAGGCTGGAAGTTTTAATAGTTTCACAGTGCTATTCTGAAGTTAAAACTAAAATGTGTTTGTAGAATAAAGGTCTTGAATGCATAAGTACTACTTTAAGCAAAGGCTTGTTTTCACTGTTAAGGCAGGTAATATATATTGGCCATATACTGGGTAAATTTGGATATATTGGCTAGGCTTGTAAGGGCTCTTAAGCCATTAGCTTAATAATCTCATATGAACCTGTGAACACAGAAGTAAAAAGACATAAAAGGAGCTATATGGTAGAGTGATGGGGGCGAAGTGGGGGAAACACTTAGCTTGGAAGATGCAGGTAAGGAAGAAAGAACATGAATATTATAGCGAAAGGGAATAAGGAAGACAGAAAAGTGTATGAAAATAGTATAAGGGGATTATTGTGCTCAATGTTTATACAAAGCTGTATATTCTGAAGCTGGAAGTTGGAACAAAATTATTAGAGCTGGACAGGGGTTTTTACAGAAAAGAGTTAACTATAGAAGATGCTGATTTATGCAGGTTGGATAAAGTCATGAGAAGGGAAAGATCATTGGGGCTATGAAAGAAAAGAAGAAGGTGAACACAGAGAATAGGTTTTCCTACTGAGTTTTACAAGTTAGTAAGGGGAAAAATATGACTAACTTCCTTGATGATATTTTTAACAAAATCACTGTAGCATAATGGCTAACAGAAACGAGACAGCAGGTTAGAATGAAAACTCATCTCAAATGATCCAAAAACAGGCAAATTCGGGGAACTATAGTCAATCTCCTTAATCAGTATTGATGAGAGCTGATGGCAAAGATATAAGCATATCATTTGGAATGGATAACCGCTCAGCTAATCCAGTTTGAACATTGAGATTTTGTAAAAGCCAGGTCCTTGTGGGTCACTGGTGCAAGGAGTTAACATTTCAGGGACAAGCATACCATTCACTAATATAAGGAGCACGTCTGACCACACTGAATGGTATTATGTTCACCAGGTGTCAGAGGTGGTGAGAATAGGATGAAGATTCTAGTGAGGTAGCCCGGCAATATACAGAAGGCCTATGATTAGAGAATAGTTTAACAGAAGCCTCTTTAAGGCGGACAGCAGTAAAAAGGGATACCTTTAAGGAATGCTGCCTCTGTTATTAATGGGATTATAATTTATAGTACAGCAGGTCAAATGAGGCAGGAATCAAATGATACAGAAAAGCAATGAAAGTTTGTAGCATTTATAATGTTTGCAGCCAGCTGTGCTGCTATTTGATGACCTAGAAACTGTACCGGAGGATATGCTAAGGGTATTCACTAATTTTGGGAAGAGTCAAGTTTCAGGTATAATGGGTCATAAACAATGATAGTGGAAATAAGCAAGAACTCTGGGATGCTGGGAAGAGGATGACAGTGTGGTCTTAAGTGGAGTGTTGAAGTGTGATTTTTAGAGGTGCAATTATGTGGCACAAGGACTGTCATTATTAAAGAAACATACACATTGTTAAAGTAAAAGTTGCATTCTCAGAATTTCCCATGAAACAAAGCTACTTACTCTTTTTCTGTCAGGAATCATGTAATAAACCAATACAAAATATATATCTGCTCCATTATCTATCAAGAAACACAGGAGTCTGAATGGAGAGATGTTAAGTCAGAAAACAAAGGAGAGCAGCATTGCTGGAATTGAATTCATCCTCAAGTCTTGGTGAGTGCATTCATGAAGTAGACCCTGTTTTTCACAAAATCTCACCAGGATGACAGTGATATATATAACATATGTCATGGACAGAATTAGGTTAAAAAATACAAAACATAACTGGGTGCACAAGACCCAGGATAAACATTGCCCAATCCTGGTAGGCACACTGGTCCCAGGACTGGAAAAATTGACAGTGTAGAATCCTCAAAACATCGAAACATTCCTACAATTGGGCTAGGCCAGGCCCAGGGGGAGGATAACTCCCCCTCTTGTAGAAGGAAATAACACTCCACAAAAATCACAAAAAATGGACAGGTCAAAAAAGAGCAATAAAGACGATAGAGTGGACTGTTGAGGATAAGAAAGAAATTATGTATTGTTACTATTATGCAAGAAGCCCAAATTTCCAGGCAGAATATATACAATAAAATTAAGAGAGATATTGGAGGAAAGAAAATATTTCCAAAAGGAAAAACTGTCAGAAGCTTCAAATAAAAATGCGTGTTAATTAATAAAGCAGATTTATGAAAAGCATTATATAGACCAAGAAACACTGGGATGTTTGGAAAAAGAAGCAATTGAAGAAGTGCAAAATATAAAATAACAAAATCTAGAGATTTTTGAAAGGTATAAAAAGGAAATATGGACATGGGAAAGAAAGACAGATGTTATGGTGCAATATTTACAAAAAGGAAAAAGCCAAATTAATCAACACAAAGAAGGCAACCCCCAAGATATTTGAAGAGAAACACAGGCAAAGGCATCTAGATATGGAAAATTTCACAATAAAAATAATATCACAAAGAGGTGCACATAGAAAAGAAGATTAGTAAGGGAGAAGTTAAAGAAATAGAAACTGAGGTTATGGATTACCTGTGAAATGAAGAATTTAGTATAGAAATTCTAACTCAGATAACATCACAGCATGATAGAGCAATGGATCCCCAAATTAAGGAGAAACCAGTGGAGTGGGAAATATTTGATTAGCTACCATATGAAGATACTTTGGAATCTTCCATAGGAAGCCATGGCAACTCTGACATGGTCAGTGTTGTGGAGTGGTAGGTCAGTATAAAGAGGAACTGGTGACACATGATGAAACTGAAGAGAATGTGGCACAGGAAGATGCTCTGGAACTTTCTATAGAATGACTTCAGGAAATGGAGAACAAAGAATGTGCCATCAGTTTAGGAGACAATGATCTAAGAGAAGAGTTGCATGAATTAATAGAGATGGACATATTAAGGTCAATGAAAGAAATAGACTACAGAAAGTCAATATAACCCCAAAAGTTAGAAGTTTCATAAAACAACTGGACAAAGTAACTAGGACTGTCCATAGAGATTCATGTGATATAACAGAAGTAAATAGGATATATTACTGTGCAGCTAAATTAATAATAGATAACGTGTTACCACAAAACACAGAGTAGTAAGGGAAAGGAAGGGGAGAAATTGAATGTCATCGTGGAAGTATGGAGTAGAGAAAATTATAAAGCAATTAAGAGAAGAAGTGTCACTGTTAGAAGAGTATAGAAGTGGGAAAAGATCAACAAAAATACTCAGAAAGGTAGACGTGCTAAAAGCAATGTGCAGTATCAGAAAATATCAGGATTTATCATGCACTATTGCAAATAATAAACTAAAAATATCAGCACAGGTAGAAAAAGTTAGAAGATACGCAGGTAAATATAAAGGAAAAGTATAAAATACGCAATTTATTGATGACCCAAAAAAGTTTTATAGAAAATTGGGAAACAAGACAAAAGGACTTGAAACACCACCAAAAAAGAAGAAATAGATAAATTGTAGAGAAATATCCATGAAGTTCCTGTGGAACATAACAAAGATGCTAAATGGACAGAAATAAAAGAAAGAACAAGAAGTTCAAATGTACAGGATATGAAATGGAATGAAATAACAGCCATTAAGATTCAAACAAAGTTAAGAAAAGCTCCTAATTGGAACCCCCCAGGCCCATATGTAGTATCTAACGTCTGATTAAAAGTAGTAGCATCTTTACATGAAGATTTAGCCATGAGTAAGAACTATTTATATGTACACCCCAAACAGACATCTGCCTACTTGACAACAGGAAAAACAATACTCCTCCTTAAGAGTGAACCTGCAAGCTATCCTAAAAACTATGGACCAATAACTTGCCTCCCAACAATGTATAAACTATACACTAGAATTAATGCCAACAGAGTTTATTGTCATTTAGAAGAAAATTCAATTATGGAAAAGAACAAAAGAGTAATAAAATAAAGTTATATGGAACAAAGGATCATTTATTGTTAAATAAAGTCGTGACGGAGAACTGTGAAAAAAAAAAGGAAGAATCTAAGTATGGCATGGATAGACTGTAAAAAAAAGGGGGAAGAATCTAAGTATGGCATGGATAGAATATAAAAAAGCATTTGACAGTATCCCACAATCATGGATGAAAGAATGCTTAAAATAGTATAAGATACACTCTACACTAATCAATTACAGTACAACGACCACAAAACAGTGGCAAACCACTTTGCAGTTAAGCCATGATAAAGGACAAATTATTATTCCAGGGATAAAAAATCAAAGGGGGGGCATTCTAGGGTGACTCTTTGCCACTGCTGTTCTTTTGTTTTGCCTTTAACCCATTAACAGTTTAGATCATGGCTACAACTTGGCTCCCAAAAAACAACAAAGTGTACAGACTTCTCATCTTATTTTTGTAGATGGTTTAAAGCTGTATAATTCATCAGATGAATAAATGAAAGAACAACTGCAAGTGGTCAAAACTTTTTCAGATGATATAAGAATTTCATTTGGTCTTGATAAATGTGCAAAAGAAACCTATAAAGTAGGAAAGCTGCAGCACCAAGAAAACTTCAGTTAGGGACAAGAATGTAATATAAAAGAACTTGAGTAAGGAAGAGTGTTTAAATGTTTAGGAATTAATGAAGGATTAACAATAAAACATGAACAAATGCAAATCAAACTTAGTAATTAATATTTTAGAAGACTTAAATTAATACTGAAAAAGGCATTGACCTCTAGGAACAAAGTCCAAGCTATAAACCAATTTTCTCTTCCTGTCCTTAGTTTTGGAGTTACTGACTGGCCCCAAAAGGTGTTGGATAGGTTTGACAGGAAAACATAAGGGATGTTTCATGCTCATCAAATGATTTATAAAAATCAGTGCATACCAAGAGTATATATTCCTCATTCTGAAAGAGGTATGAGCCTCTTGAAACTGATTATATGTATAGCTCTGCAATCGTGGAACTGCATACATATCTGCTGACCTCACAAGATACAATGTAGTGATAGTTTTGAAACATAAGGGGAATAAATCTAAGATGACTTCCCTGCTTAGTTTAGCAGAAACATATCAGCATCAAGTGGGAATGGAAATAAAACAAGAAAGAGATAAAAATCAGGCAGCAACTGAATGTGCCAAAAAACAAAAGAAAGAATATAAGGTAAAGGATCAAATGAGAATGCAAGAAATGTGGAAAATGCATAAATATAGTTGCAAGTATAGAAAACTCTTGGAACAATCTCATGTTGATCAAGACTGAATGCAAGAATGGTTAAGGAGAGGTGAATTTCAGCCGAAAGATGAAAGGTTAATGTTGGCGGCCCAAGATAGTGGACTACGTAGACGTTGGTTTATAAATTCCATTGAACATGTGGGAGAAACAGACAAATATAGGTTTTGTAAAACAGAACTGGAAACAGTTGCACATCTTGTTGCTGGCTGTAATACACTAATGGCAGAAGGACTGTATGCTGAAAGCCATAAAAATGTGGCAAGACTGTTGTACTGCAGATTGTGCAGACATTATGATACTGAAGTAGCTGAAAAACACTTGAAACATGAGCCACAAAGCATTATAGAAAATGATGACGTTTATATCACATGGGATCACCCATTACCAACAGTTCAAATAATAGATGCGAGAAAACCAGATATAGTAGTCCATAAAAAGAAGACAAAAGTAACATTGATCATTGAAATTGCTACACCCAATGATTACAGTGTCTTACTTACAGTACACAAAGTCATAAAATACCAGACTTTGTAGGCAGAAATGAGGGCAATGTGGAAGAAGGATAACCAGGCAGTTCCAATAGTAGAAGGAGCAATGGGTCTTATAAAAAAGAATTTACAGTTGTACTTAGATATGTTACCGGTACATATAACTCCATACAAATTGCAGGAGTCATTACTGGGCACATTGCAGGTGCTGTGAAAAGCACTTCTGGCTAACATCAAAGACTGAAACAATACTAATTTCATGAACTTTAATCGTACTTTGACTAAGGAATCGGGTCCATTCCCATCATGGTGTTAGAAACCCAACAGGTTTGGAGAAATTAAAAAAGAGGGAGGAGAGGAGTTGTAGTGGGAGAGTTACTTGTACATTTTGAGACATGGCAGACCAAGGATAGCAAACAAGAGTCCAAGAGGGTTTGATGGCAGTAAGACACTGACTGCATCATGCTGTATTAAGATATATGTACTGAGGTAGACAGGTAGAGAGAGAGGGAGAGAGAAAATAGTGACTTACCAACATACTGGGGCACAGTCAAGGTGTGAGGGAAAACTTGAGCTTTCTGTAGGATTGCCTTCTTATTTGAAATGGAAGTCAGTGATTAAGATTCTAACCTCTAAGCTCCAGAGTCATAGGATCATAGGATCATAAGAAATTACTAGGCTATTGGCCCAGAGGCCCTTACAAGTCCAGCTAAGAATTTAGCCCATGTTCCAACAAGTCAGCACCCGATGCCCCTGTCCATCAGGGACACAGGTAGAATCCCAGGGGTGTATTTTCTGTTCCCCATCCATTATCCAGGTTACACTTAAAAAGGGTTAAAGAGGTACCCTGCTTGACATGGAGAGGGAGTCTATTCCACAGAAGGGGGAGTCTCTGGGAAACAAATCTGTCCCACTAACAAGTCCTATTGATGTCACAGACCAGGTTGAGGTCACGTGTGTAGGTTACTCTAGTGGAACTTGACTTGCAGATATGCAGCAGTCCCATTGATGCGGAGACTGAGATTGCTTTGTATGCCAGACAGAGGTCACCTGTGAGGAGTCTATGAGACTGAGTAGAGGGACAGGGTTTTTAGCCTATCTGTGTAGGGTAGATATTTGTGGCCCTGGATTCTCCTGGTGAGGAACCTCTGTGGTCTATCCAGCTGCTGCATGTGCTTTATGAGAGACATGCCAAAGGGGGTGTTGTACTCAATAATTGGCCTTATAAGGGAAGAATACATGGATGTTATGACCTCCTTGTCCCTGGATGAGATACCCTTACTAATGAGGTGGGCCATGTAGAAAGCTTTCCATACAATGGAGGCAATATGGTGGTCAAAGGTCAGTTTGCTATCAACCTAGGTACCCAAGTCCCTCATGACTGATTGCGTACTTAGGACCTTGTTATTAATGTGATACTTTGTGGGGACATCACCCGCCCCAAAGGGGATGAGGATGCATTATTTGCCATTCAGTTTGAGGCCATGTTTCTGGCACCAGTCATTAGTCTGGGTGAGACCCTCTTGGAGGATGTCCACATCATCTGCAAACTTGGTCAGCCATAGCCCACAGGTTTTGACCTGCACCCGTGAAAAGTATAGCCCAAACAAGAGAGACCCCAAGGCCGATCCCTGGGGTACACCACTCATTGCAGGTCTACTGATTGAGGTGGCTTCCCCTTTTTTGACCAGGTGGGTTCTATCAGTAAGCCAGTTTGCTACCTATCTGGTAACATATGGATTGGTGCCTAGTTGAGAGAGTTTATCTATTATACCCAAGTGGGGTAAGGTATCGAATGCTTTGGCCAGGTCAAGGTAGGCGATATGCAGCATCTTACCCTCATCCATGGCTTTGGTGACTGTCTCAAAGAAGTTGACCACATTTAACAGGCATGACTTCCCCTTGATGAAACCAAACTGTGTTGGATCAATTGTTTGGAGGTTGCCGATGTCCTTGTTAATGAGGTCCATGATAATCCGTTCCATGGCCTTACACATCAGGCTAGTTAGGCTGATGGGTTTATAATTTCCTGGATTGTGGATGCTCCACCTTTGTGCAAAGAGATGACATTGGCTGTTCTCCACTCTGCTGGAATGAAGCTGGCACTCCGACTTTGGTTGAATAGGGTATCTAATGGTGCTGCAAGTTCCTGCTTGAGTTCATGTAGAATACAGCCTGGGATGTTATCAGGTCCTATGGAGGCTGTATTTTTTGCCTTTGAGAGAGCAGTGATGACTTGCTCCCTAGAGATAAGGGGAGGGGCAGGTGCTGTGGATGTCCTGATTTATTGATGGGGGACAGAGAGGTGAGGTTTTCAACTGAACCTGCCTGCCAGCAGGTTGGCTATATCTACGGTGTTTGTGTATGTAGTGTCCTTGACCACTAGTTCTGAGCAGATCTGAGTGCTTCCTTTGAGACTGCAGACATATATGAAGAAGCCTTATGATTGTCTTTAGTAGATGTGGCCAGTTTGGACTCGAAGTTTGCTTTGGAGAATTTCACTAGTGCTTGTATTTACTTATTCAGGCTAAGGATATATTGCTTCCAATTAGGCACCTGCTCCTTTTTGGTCCTGGACAGCATTTTTTTCCTTTTATTATAGAGTTCATTTATTGCAGATGTCCACTAGTCTGAGGTTCAGTTCTGATTTAAGGACCCTGTTTGTGTACAACTTGCATATTCTCTCTAAGTATGTATGAGTTATCTCTTGTACTGCAGTTTTTTCTACCAACCAAAAGCATGCATAGTAAGTGGACACAGGAATATTGCTCATATTACATATGTCAGGTTGGTAGTTTCCACTAAGGCTGAAATGAGATCACTGGATTCAGAGTCCTAACCAATACAACATGGAATCATATGGTTAGTGACAATTACAACATAGCACCAAATGGCTGCTAAGTATTATATTTACATAAAAGAGTTGGAAGAAGTATTTTCCGTAAGTAAAAGAATCTGAGAAAGTCTTTTTTTACAAAACAAACATACTAGTTCTAATATTTTATCAGGCTCATTCAGAAAAGCTATTCCTACTGTCAATTGCTGTGATATACACACAGACAGAGACACGCACAAATATATGGACCAAAAGCATTATATCAAATACAAATTTTATCGAGACTCAATGTATTAGATTCGAAACACCGAATTGCCAAAAAAATCAAATCTAACATCATAGAGCTCTTACACTCCAAAAGACACACACCTCACTTAACACAATCATAAATAGAAGATCCTAGAATGATGGGAAACAAAACAAAAACAATTACCTATTATATCACAATCTCCAAAATCAAAACCAAAACTGAACCTCAATCATACCTCTCAACTGTCCAGATTTTTGCATAATGTCCAGATTTTAGGCCCATGTTTTTGGTCTGTTCCTCATAAAATCTGTGATTTTCTGGATTTTTGTAGAGAATCAATGAGGACTGAATTCACTAAATAATGACAGGCATTTGAGTTTCAGACTTTATTTCCTTCAGAAGTTAATGTAATACAATACTTTTTATTCTAGCAACTTTCTAAGTTTATAAGAGCAATATTTAAAATTTCAACATGTTTTGGGGCTGTGTCTAGCCAATATTGTTGGCTTTATCCAGATTTTTTTGTGCTGAGAGGTTGGGAACTATAATTGCAATGTACCTACATAACAAAATTAAATAAATAAATAAAGTGCAAAAGACAGGGTTTTGCAGGGGAATAGCCTCCCTCCCCCATGCTGGGGATGTACTACCACAACCATTCAAAGTTAAATATAACAACCCAAAGATTGCAGAACAGTGCAGAAAAGAGCAAAATTCTGATCTCCACTGTACTGAACTCTCTATATCCATACCATGAAATATTTCAACAAAATTAAACAAGGTCATCAAGTCACTACTTTAACCAATCAAGTAATCAACAAAATGAATGGCTCCACTATCTATATCTATATCTATATCTATATATATATCTATGTCTGTGTCTGTGTCTGTGTCTGTATCTGTATCTGTATCTGTATCTGTAACTGTATCTGTATCTATATCTATATCTATATCTATATCTATATCTATATCTATATCTATATCTATATCTATGTCTATGTCTGTGTCTGTGTCTGTATCTGTATCTGTATCTGTATCTGTATCTGTAACTGTATCTGTATCTATATCTATATCTATATCTATATCTATATCTATATCTATATCTATATATATATATATCTGTATCCGAGAGCATAACTTTTTGGCAAATTGCTGTTTTTTCATCAAGAATCTCAATGTTGATATGTCAAGGGTGATATTGTTGACCAGAAAATTCACTGAAATGTCATAATGTCAAAAATAACCCAGGAATTCCAAAATCATCATCATCAACTTTATTTTTCCCATTTTCTACATGTGGCTGGGTGTAGTGCCATCTGTCACCATCTCTCTTGATTCAATGCCATTCTTCTACCTTCTTTGACAGAATGACTAACTACTGCAGGTCTCAGTCACACAATCCATCTCTTTGTCCATGTTTCCTCTTGCCTTGTTCTTGTCTGTCCAAATTTTTCTTTACCAGATTGTCTTCTGTTTTTCTGCACATGTGTCTAAACCACCGTAATCTGTTCTCTTTGAACTTCTCTGCAATCTGAGCTACTTTGGGTTCTACTCTGATGTCCTCATTTTGTCTTCTATCCCACAGTGTGCATCCTACTATCCTTCTCAAGCACTTCATCTTCATCACCTCTAACTTCTTCAACTGCTCTGCCTTTACTGCCCATATTTCTGTACCATACATTAGTAGTGGTCACACCACTGTTTTGTACACCTTACTTTTCAATTTCTTTGTCATTCTTCAGTCATACACTACCCCCGATACTCTATGCCAGCTGGCTGCAGCCCCTGTGTTTTTAACGTTGACCTTCTCATTCAGATTTCCCTTCTCCTCAACCACCTCTCCCAGATACTTGAAGCTGTTAACCTGTACTATTTCCCTTGTATCTCAATTCTCAGCTTCTTCTTCTGATTTCCTCCACTTGCTGTCATTACAGCTGTCTTATTTGTACTCAGTTTCAACTCATGTGCCTTCAGTTTTGCATGCAGCCTGCAATGTCACATCCCCTGTATACAGGAACTTTGTTGATCTATCCCCTCTGACCTGTTTGATAATGTAGCCCAGCACCAGTATGAACAGCAAATGCACACCCACTCCCAATGGGAACCCCTCTGTGAGGACAAGCATTTTTTGTACTTGTTCACTAATTCTACCAATGTTTCTGTGACTTCACACTACCACAGGACTGTCCAAGTCAGCTTTCTTGGGACTTTGTCATAGGCTTTCTCCAAGTCTAGAAACGCCCAGATACACTCTTTCCTCATCTCTAACTTTCTCTCAGCTATCTGTCTCACTGCAAACATACATCAGTTGTGAGGCATCCTGATCTGAATCTGAACTGCTTATCTCCCATCTTACTTTCTACTACTTTGTATATTTGTTTATCAATTACCCTGTGCAGACCTTTCATGCAGCGTGACAGGAGTTTGATACCTCTGTACTTCTCACACTTGTGGGTGTCTCCTTTGTTCTTGTACACTGGCACTAGTATGTTTTTTTCCAGTCATTTGGACTATGTCTTTCTCTTCATACTGTTATGAGTAGCCTCAGGAGCCATTTCTCCCCATCTCACCCCCCCAACATATTGATCATCATATCTGCTGTGAAGTCATCTGAGCCTGATGCTTCCCCAACTTCATTTTTCTTAGGCTGTTCTTACTGCTTCTATGGTGGGGCCTTCATCTTCTTTCATCATAGGCTCTGTCTGGGTCATTATAGCCTCTGTGGGGTTTTCTTCATTCTGAAGCTGCTGGAAGTACTTTATTGCTGGAATCCTTTATGAAGGGTATCTGACTATTTAGTTTATCTTGCTCTCTTTGTCTTGCAACCTGTTAGAGTTTCTTTGTGTCATCAGCTGAGCCACTTTTCAAAAGATGGAAAAAGCAACAAGGCTGCCAAAGGAAAGATCTTGGAGCTTCTACGGAGCCTGCAATGGGGGGGGGGGGGGGGCTAGGTGCTCAGCTGATACTAGTGTCACTCCAGGACATGAAGTTTTATTAGCCTACAGCTCTTGCTGTGGTGACATATTCAGGATTTTTTCCAATTTGAATTACTTCATCCTGAATTGCCTTTAGCGTGAGTTGGATTATCTTTTTGTGTTACTTTCCAAAAGCTGGTAGAGTGCCTCTGATGCCTTGCTCTTTGCTATTACAATTCCTCTCTTAGCCTCTGTTAGCCAAACAGTATTCCTTCCTTGCCTAGTCCATATTTTCCATCTCCCACTTCTTTCTGGACTTCTTTCTTTGGATGATTCCTGAACATCTGCATTCCACCACAAACTATAGAAAAGTCCCTTATATCCATACTTGGCTTGACTGAGTAACTGTTGTGTGGTCCTCACACATACTGTTTTGAGGTGCTGCCATTCTTCTTCAACTCCACCTATTTCCTCTTATTTCTGAGGTGCTACAGCCCAGAGTAATTCCTTGAATGTTGCTGTCCAACTGATACTCCAGAACTCCATCAGAAACACTGATGAAACATTGGGAAACACTGTACCCTTTATCATACAGATAGAAATCCTCAAAATACTTTAGAAAGGGTAGTGCTTCATCTGGACAAGTTTTTTTATTACTTAGGCATCCTAAACATCATCAATATTTAAAAAACATAATGTTAGCAGTTTTTTAGCACACAACAGAAAGTGAACATCCTTGCTGTACTGAGCAGATAAGCCCAAGTCTGAATTTTCCAACAAGATTCTGTGAAAGATGGATGAAGCAGCCTTTGCTGTGGACTTAAAATATGCTTTATTTAATACTTTGTATAGCAGTTAGCTTGTAGCTGCATAATAGAAAGCGAATGCCACTACTTAAATCATTTTCAGATAGCAGCTCAAAACACAGTTCCACATAACATTATAAACCTTGAGGGAGTTTTTAGACATAAGAATGTACACTAGAGGAATCATCTTTGTTATCTCATTATATGTAACATACTCATGCAGACTATACACTTGGTGATAAAGTTTCACATAAGTCAGAAACACCCCATCCATTAGTCAGATGGTTGCTTGGGACAAGTCATTCAGATTTTGTACAGCTGAAAGCACTATGACATAAATTCATTCAGATTTTGTACAGCTGAAAGCACTATGACATAAATTCATTCAGATTTTGTACAGCTAAAAACACTATGACATATATTCATTTAGATTTTGTACAGCTGAAAGCACTATGACATAAATTCATTCAGATTTTGTACAGCTAAAAACACTGTGACACAAATTCATTCAGATTTTGTACAGCTGAAAGCACTATGACATAAATTCATTCAGATTTTGTACAGCTAAAAACACTATGACATATATTCATTTAGATTTTGTACAGCTGAAAGCACTATGACATAAATTCATTCTGATTTTGTACAGCTAAAAACACTATGACATAAATTCATTTAGTACAGCTGAAAGCACTATGACATAAATTCATTCTGATTTTGTACAGCTGAAAATTCTACCTCCTGGATTCAGTAATCTTCCATGCAGGAATAAGTTATTCCTGCACGGAAACAGCCATTTAAGGGCAGCACAGCAGCGCACCATGCATAGTAATGAAGGCATGCTGCCTCTGCTCCTAAACAGTCATGGAGCGTGGACGAGTGCAGGGGGTGTGTCTGAGAGCAGAGCTCTCACAATACACATGCCCCTGCACTCAGGAAGTGCCATTCGGCAATTACAACGAGGGTCTATATTATATCCTCGAATGCTTAAAAAAGCAAACGCTGATTGATTGAACTTATTTTCGCGAAACTGCAAAATATCGAAGCAGCAGAAACTCAAATTTTTTCCTAGGGAAAGAATTTGGTTGTCCGTTTCTGTTGCTTCGGTATTTTCAGTGTTATGGTGGAAAGTTACCGGTCGGATTCAGGTAAGTGTGCGATTGTGTGGATGTGAGTGTTAGGGTGATTTAGGTGAGTTAGGGTTAGGGCTCGGGTTAGGTGTGTGTGCGATTGAGTGGACATGAGGGTTAGGGCGGATTTAAGTGAGTTAGGGTTAGGGAGCGGGTGAGGTGAGTGTGCGATAGTGATGGACCTTAGGGTTAGGGTTTGGGTTAAGGTAAGTGGGTAGTTAGTGGTGTGTGCATAGTTTAGTGTAAGGTTAGGTATCAGATTTTAGGTGTATGTGTGTGGATTTCTGTTTGTTTGGTGTGCTTGTGTTGTGTGTATGTGTTTTGGATCAGCGATTTTTTTCCCTGGGAAAAAAATCGCTGATCTGACAGTTCGAGATTGTAAGCTTTCACTTAAATTAGGTCGATCAATCAGCGTTTGCTTTTTTAAGCATTCGATAATATAATATAGACCCTACAATGAGCAAGAATGCTCATAGGAGGTTGCATACCTCCCAACCATACAAATCATCACAGAATGTCCAAATTTGACACCCATACAGTTTGCCTGTACCCCATTTGTCCTGGCAAATCACTGGGATGATCTCAGGATTGAAGTCAGTAAATAATGGCATACATTTCTGTTTCAGACTTCAACTCCATCAGAAAATGTATATTAAAACAAATCCTGTTACTCTTGCAACTTTCCCAAGTTTAAAATATGTCCGTAGTTGGACCTCATGTTGTGAAGCTTTGTCCAGATAATTTGCATGAAGAGGTTGAGAGGTATGGGGGGTTGCTAGTATGTCTGCCAAATGTGCAGATGCACGCAGGAATCCACAGCAATAAGTGTAATCTGTCCCTTCCTAGAGAAAATAACAGTAGAGAATTTTTTTTTATCAAACAGATTAAATTTAACCATAGGTGCACGGGTTTGCCCGTTGCTTAGCTATGCATACAGTAGCTTAAATAGCATAAGAAGATAAATAAGTTACATTCAGTTGAACCAGTATTGCAATAGTGTAGTGGTCGGAGCTTTCACTTTGTGAATGGTTATTCCTGGTTCGATCCTCACTGTAGTAAATTCCATTTTCCATGTGAAAGCAATTTATGAATATATTTTTTTGCTGTATAACCTATTAAATAACATATATTTGTGAACTGGAGTACTGCATTAAGTGCAGATGTGAGGTGTCATTGTAGTAATGTGGTAAAATTCACAGATAAACACAAGTGCCCCATACAGTATATGTACACATGAATCAGGGATACTAAATGAAATTATGAATCCGTAGAGTGTCCAAATCTACCACTTTCTCAAGAACCATGTTTCATTTCTTTCTAAATGAGTGCAGGGGTAAGTGGGAGTAAGTGGGAGTAAGCACTTTTAAGCAGTAGTAAGCGGGTTTAAGCCTGTTTGTGTGGGGGTAAGCAATGCGCACGCAGGTTAGGCAATTTTGAAGCTAACTCTCTGTAAGCATATTTAACCAGAAGTTAGCATTGCTTACCATCACTCAAACCCGTGCAAATCTGCTTACACCTGCTTAAAAGTGCCTTAATCACTCTGTATATAACACCCTTTGTTCTGCCCAGCAACAAAACAAACAGGCCTTGCAGGTCTTGAACTCAGGACCCTGTACACTATAGTCACAGCAATTAACCAGTAAGCCATCACAGCTGTACATAAAATGGAGGTATACCCAAACAGATCCTCACTATAGCCAAATCACAATTTATATGTGAAAGGAATCTATAAACATTTTTATGTTGTATAACATACCACATAACATATATATGTGAACTGTAGTACTGCATTAAGTCCAGATGTGAGGTGTCATTGTGATAAAGTGATGAAATCCTCCAATAAACACAAGTGCCCCATACAGTGTACGTACACATGAATCATGGATACCAAATATATAATGTGTAATGAATGATAAATCAATGCCAAACAGCAAATAGTGTGCAAATTTAAAAATAAGCAATGCTAAGCACTGCACACCTCTGCTTACTAGGTGTAAGCAATGCGTAGCCCAGCTAAATAGATTTGCCCATTGGTATGTCCCTTTAAGCAATGCCAACCTTAGGTAAGCAAGTTTGCCCATAGCTTATCATTTTCAAAACTGTACAATCATGGCAAAGTGTGGGAATTCTGCCCTATTTAAACCCCACAGGTGGGAATACATCTCATAAGTGGTTGCAGCTTCCTTCTGGAGGCTCTATGGCCGGTGTTGGAAAAGGATCGCACTTCTGAGCACAGCGCCGGGGTATCCAAGAGTCCAAAGTCATGGCAGGACTCCTTGTTTAAGACCATGAAGAAAAACTGCTGCAGGGCCAGTACCAGGGTTCCCAATATAAAGTGGAAGCCTGGGACCATCTTGCCCATGACCTCACCAGTGCCAATGTCATCCCTTGAACTGGTGAGCAGGTCAGGCATCACTATGCTGACCTGAAACAGAGGAAGAGGGAGCTCTTGGATCAGTGGATCCAAGAAGCTAGGCAGATGGGTGATGTCCCAGCCATGTGTATCATTCTTCTACCTAAAACAGTTCAAGGCACCCAGAAAATGAACTCAGCCACTGATATAAGGATAATTATAAGGATAATTCCAACTTTATTCAACCAAAAAAAAACATAAATGCTCTCTTTATACAGTATGTTTTCATTAAAACCTTCATCAGATGTGGACTGCATGTAACCAAAATTATTTTATACTTCTAGTTCCCATCATTTCAATTAACTAAGACACAATTAAAGTATAAAGTGAGCGTTTATGTTTTTTATTTTTTTTTTTGGCTGAATAAAGAAGTTGGAATTATCCTTCTGTCAGTGGCTGAGTTTGTTTTCTGGGTGCCTTGGACTATTTCAGGTATTTTTGGTGCCTTTGGCATTTTGTTTCTGTGTGTAAAAAATCATTCTACTACCTGTTTAATAATTGCCAGCTCATATATATTATGGATAGGTATGGCTAAATATTCCTCTTATGTCTTTGACAGTGGCAGCAGAGTGGGCTGTGAATCAGGAAGGCCAAGCCTGTAGGCTGCAGAGGCTGTGTCACAAAGCAGGTTAGTAATAATCTTGTATGTACTGTCAAAAGAAATAAATCGAAAAGTAGTAGAAAGGTAATTGCCAGTATAAAACCTGTATTGTGTATGGGATGTACTGAATAAACCAGACAATATGGCAGGAAGAGTCTCATATAGGTTGTATGTAAATTATGGTAATGTAGTGTTGCATTCTCTTAATAGTACTGTTGTATTAAGCACTGTTACCCACACTGTGCTACATAAGTAATCACAAAGTCATATTGTACAACTGAGAGAGACCTAGACAGAAAACAGTGAAAAGATAGACAACATAATCCAAATAGCACACTCAACTGAGACATAAATTGTATTTTTAGCACACACAGTCATGGTTCAAATCCTGGGAGTGATAGTAAGCTGCATGCAAGCAGAATCACACCCCTCAAGTGTACAGATATTTTGTCAGAAAGTTCAGATAATTGGCTTAAGTTTCCTGTCTGTCACCCTTTTCCCCTGGCAAATCAGTGGGATGATCCCAGAAGTTTAGGCAGCAAATAATGACATACAACTGATTGTCAGACATCATAACTGTCAGAAATATATCTATAAGAACAACTCTGTCACTCTAGCAACTCACCAAGATGTTATGAGAGTAATATGCAAAGTATGTCCCATCTCCACCCCCCCATATTGTGAAGCTATGGCCAGAGTGTGTGCAGTAGCAGAGTGAGACATATGTGCATAATAATAATGTGGAATCTGGTAATATGTGTGGCAACATTCAGGTAGTGTTAACAAACATTCCCTCCACAGGTCTGTCAAATACGAAAACTGTGCCTCGAAATAAAAGATTGAAATCCAGGACTGGTTCTGTTTAGTCTGGTATTGTATGGCATTGTTAGTGTTGCTGTTTCTCTGAATAATAAGGTATTACTCATCACTGTCATCCACACTGTGCTACATAATAAAACTGTCTAGGAAACCCTGTATAAGAGTGTTGTAATTACAAGGTCAGATTGTAAAACCATGGGAGACTTATAGACAGAAATCAGAGAAGAGATACACAGCAATATATATAGTACACTCAACTGTGATGTACACTGCTTTATTTTTAGCAGACACAGCCATGGTTTGAATCCTGGGAGTAGTAGTAAGCTGCATGCAGAATCATAGCCCTCAACTGTACAGATTTGTCCAGAATGTCCAGATAATTGGCCCATATCCACTGCCTGTTACCCTGTCCCCCTAGCAAATCAGTGTGATGATCTCTGACATTTAGGCAGCATTTAATAACATATCAAACCTGTAAATATTCAGAAAATGTATATGAAAACAAACTTGTCATTGTAGCCACTCACCAAAGGTTTATGAGGGCAATAGTCAAAATATGTCCCAGTTTCACCTGCATGTTGTCAAGACTTGCCCAGAGTGTGTGCAATAAGAGATTGAGAGGTATGTGCAAAACATCAACCTGGAATCTGGGAATATGTGTAGAAAGAGTCAGGTAGCGCTAACAAATAATACCTCCACAGATATACCAGGTAAGAGGTGTATACTGCAGGTAAAATACAGTTCTAGTATATAGTTGTCTACAAACATATCACTGTCCAAACTAAGGCCACAGGGTAGTGTAATAATACCTGTAAGGTACAAATTACAGCACTGACTAAGAAAGTATTGAGAACTACAGGGATATACAAGTTGTTAATTGACATCCCCCCGCACCATATCTGCAACAATAATCTAAATACACAACTCAATGGGTATGTGTACAATTAAATTTACTGTTGGGACATATGTCCTATTGTTTGATAAATATTGAAATTTGTTTCTATGCATGTGCCATGTTGAAATAGTCCCACATTGGTGGCATGCTGCCATCAATGTACCTGCATGCTGTTGTAATGGCCACTGTGGTTCCATATATGCATGCATTAACACAATAAAAATGCAAACTTATACAGAGTATTGGCCAATAGGCACATGAATGTGCTGTTAGACCTCATGAATAATGTATGATATATTATGCACTGGCAAACACTACACCTGGGAGCATAGCTGAAATGTGTATTATGCCCAAGAACAATAGTTCCAAAAACATCACAAAAGACAAAACCATAATAGACTATGGAACCATGAAGGCTATAATTATACATAGTGATATATGTACCTCCATAGTCATAATTATGTTAAATATATGTGGAAGAATAGAAGAGAACCTATAAGGGGCACATTTCAAAACCAGACATAATAATTAATTCTGGCTACTTCCTATAATATATATATATATATATATATATATATATATATATATATATATATATATATATATATATATATATATATATATATATATATATATATAAACAATAAGATAATTCAGAAAATATTATACCTGATATAGTTGGTAAGTAAAATGGAATTCAGTACATCCTTCTGCATTTGCTAATTGTTAAAGATGATCATTGGGACCAGGTGGAAAAATTATGCCCAAAGTAATTATCCAGTACTTTTCTTTGTGATTGATGATACCATACAAAAAATGAAATTAAATAATTCAGAAAATATTATACCTGATATAGTTGTTAAATAAGATGGAAATCAATCCAACCTTTTCCATGGCAAATGTTAGAGATGATCATTGAGACCAGGTGGAAAAAGTGCGCCCAAAGTGATTATCCAGTACTTTTCTTTATGATTAAGGATACCATGCCACCCTTGTGGGTTGCTACGATCACCCATTATACGGTCAATAATCATGAACATGAACTGTGCTTGTAGATGTTTTAATACATGTCGATATAAGGCACTGGTCTCCCTTTTGTTTTTAATGTCACTTCGATGTTCATTTATTCGTGACCTGAGTGGCCTGGAAGTCTGTCCCACATAAAATGCCCCACAATGGCATGATGCCAGGTAAACAACCCAATCACTGCTACAGTTTCCAAAGATTTTGCAGTCAAAGACGTTACTGGTGTTACGACTCGAAAAGTTCTGAGACTTGGTGATCTGTTTGCAGGACCCACAGTGGCCACATGGGTGTGTACCCAATAATTCATGTCCCATTATTGTAAGTTGTTTATGAATTGCTCCACCACTACCAATATGTTTATAATGAGAGAGATGGGACCCCAATGTTTTGCCTTTTCTATATAAAAATTGACATTCCTCACCCAGAAAAGATCTGAGTTGTTCATTGGCTAGTAGTATATTCCAATGTCTATTGATGATGTCCCTAATTACGTAATAGTTCCTACCATATGTAGTGATGAAACTGTTTCCAATTGGGGGCTCATGGGCTTCCGACTTCCAAACACCCCCCATCCAAGGTGTTTACCCTCCACGTGTCATATACCACCCCTGTATGCTGTCTTGTCTGTCATCATACCCAACCTACCTCCCCAAATATACCTACTATCACTCCCTAACATCCCACTCTCACCTTAAAACAAAAAAGGGGCAATCTGTTCCCAAAAAAAAAAATCTTGCCCCATACATAGCTGTCCATTTCATGCACATGTCCACTGGACACATGTAATCTGGTCTAATTGGCTTCACAATATATTATTGTTGTCCTCACCCCTCTCTCAGGGGTATGAGTGTCCAAATCTACCACCAAATCAGTGTATATGCACAACTGTTGTCGGAGAAGAAATGGGCAGCTATGGACCTTCCCTACACTCATCCTGCACATTCCTAGCTATTTTCCCTACTGTCTTTCCCTCTTTGTGCCCCTTTTTCACCACTTTCCTATCATCCCCTTTTCTTTTCTTTTAAAGAAATTAGTGTGGGGGTAAGCGGGAATAAGCTGTTGTAAGCAGCAGTAAGCAGGTTTAAGCCTGTATGCGCAGGGGTAAGCAATGCCTACACAGGTTAAGCAATTTAGAAGCTGAGTATAAGAAAGTGTAACCAGACGTTAGCATTGCTTATCATCACGCAAACCCATGCAAACCCGCTTACACCTGCTTAAAAGTGCCTTAATCACTCTGTATCCAATGGCCCTTGTTCTGCCCAGCAACAAAATAAACAGTCTTTGTAAGTCTGGAACCCAGGACCCTGCACACCATAGCCAAAGTGATTTACTACTAAGCCATGTCAGATATACATAACTCTGATGTTTTCACAGACATATCATCCAACACAGTCATTCAGCAGTACAGGAAATGTATTTATATACTTAGATGCATGTGTGTATATAAATATATATAAATATATATATATATATATATATATATATATATATATATATATATATATATGTTGGGTCTATATTACATATTTGAACGCTTAAATGTTCGAATCGCTAAAAAGTGAACTTTAGTGACTGAACAGTTAAATGTTCAAATATGTAAAAAAATAATATTAAAAAACAAAGAGAAAAAGGAAAGGGTTTAAGCACTCCACACCCCCCCACTACTTAAATATACCAACTCCGAGATCGCACTTCACTGTGCTACAGTGCGGAAATGGAAAATTTCCCATTCCCTACACCATAGCGTGATCTTGAAGTTGGTATATTTAAGTAGTGGGGGGTGTGGGGGGTGCAGAGGGGCTTGCCCCTCTGCTTGCACCCTTTGTTTTTTTTTTCATTTTTTTAAAAATTTTATTGATATTCGAACATTTAAATGTTCGATCACTAAAGTTCAATCTTTAGCGATTCGAACATTTAAGCATTTGAATATGTAATATGGACCATATATATATATATATATATATATATATATATATATATATATATATATATATATATACATAAATATATATAAGAGAACACAACAAATACATATATGACAAAAGGCACCATTAATGGGGGTGAGGGGGCTCAACCTAAGTACCTCTTGTAATTACTGATATCATTCCCTCCCCCACAGCAAAACAGATCTGCCTTCTAACACAGTACCAACACATGCAAGTCCCATACCCAGGACCCTACACAACATAGCCACAAGAAGTTAACATTAATCCATCCCACCTGTACGATGTCAGGATGGTATCAACAACATATCATGCAGTACAGCCTCGCTACCATAGGGAATGTACAATGTGGAAGCAATAAATATTTCAGTGATACATACACACACACATACACACACACATATATGCAGATACACACACACACACACACACACACACACACATATATATATATATATATATATATATATATATATATATATATATATATATATATATATATATATATATATATATATATATATATATATATATATATATATATATATATATATATATATACATATATAATATATATATATATATATATATATATATATACATACATATATATCTACATATATATATATATGGTTTCACTTCTGAAGCCTGAATGATAACAAGCCTGAATTGCATAAGCCGGAAGACCAAAAGCCTGAAATTTCATAAGCTTGAAAACTCAAATGCCTGAATCCCATAAGACTGAAAATATACAGAACACAAAAAAATGACACACAAAAACCCATACAAGACAAAGGTTCGCAGTTTTCACCCACACCTCCTGCTAATGAAATATATCAACTCCAAGATTGCACTTTAGTGTAGTGAAGTGCAATCTTGGAGTTGATATGTATATACATATATATATATATATATATATATATATATATATATATATATATCAGGGGGTTTGGTGGAATATAATCTTTGTGCCGTCTTCAGTCAGTATATGTATCCTATCTGCTTTCAGTCTTATGGGATTCAGGCTTTTGAGTTTTCAGGCTTATGAAATTTTGGGCTTTTTGTCTTCCTGCTTATACAATTCAGGCTTGTGATCATTCAGGCTTCTGAAGTGAATCCATAGATATATATGTATATACACATGCACACACACAAATACATATATTACTATGTATAGGTATGTATAGGAAGATACATTTTTAGAGGGTGTACTGCATATTGAATAGTCAGTATTCCTACAATTGCCATCTTTTAAAATGGACAGTATATGATTCTCTCATACAAAAGGCAATCATTGCATGAAACATATACCCACAGAGAAGTCAAAGGATATAACACCACACACAGGTTTGCATACATAAGAAATGTTTATTTATGTACTATTACAGTTGTATATACCATGTCATATAGCTGTTAGGTGTTTGAAATACATACTAACTGAGTAATGCAACTCTCAAGCTAATCATTTTATACAGAAATCCGAAAGCATAACATATGTTGCTGTCCAGGCCAAGGCCTTCAAGTAGTACAACAGTAAAGAAACACTGGGCCAGAGGATAACAATCAATCAACAGTAAGTAATGCAGATGTAGTTCAGCAGCCTCCAATTACACTATGTACTCAACCCCTAGGGGGGAAAGAATTAAGTTGTCACAATGAAGATGCATTTGTTACATAACAATGCTTAACTTAAAACCACACTACCACACTGACAAACAGAACAGTCTGTATGACAGTAAGCACTAGGCCATCAATGTTCCCAAGGTGAAATATATGAAAATGTACAGCCATATACCTTAAGGTGTCTTACTACTGATATCCCTCATATGTTGTAACAGCCTAGGTTATATATGGTGCATACCCCTCCCCCATAGACTGACTTACAGGGCCATATAACAGTGTTACATACACTGACCTCTGGGCTGCACAACGGCACACATATTTTGTCCAGCTGTAGCCCCCCCCCCACACACACACAGATATATATATATATATATATATATATATATATATATATATATATATATATATATATGGACCCTACCCCACAATATGTGTGAGGACCACAACATCACTGGAATGATGGCAGGAATGGCAGCATGACATAATCATAGGCCATTACTTAACAACCTCTTATTGCATGACATCTGGACAAAGCCTGGTATATAGGTGGAGGAAATTGGCTGGAACACAAGGCCATATTTGCAATATTGTTTTATACACTGACAAAGTTGCTGGTGTTACAGGATTATTTGCAACATACCCTTAGTCAGGAATATGAAGTCATAAACACAAATGGATGTAGACATGTACTCATAGCACTCAGTAGACAGAATGCCAGTGATATATCTGAGACAAGACCTGTGTGGTGGACAGACAATACATAACAGGCAATTATCTGGCCATCATGTGGATAGGCCCACAGTTGAGAGCTATGCAGACAGACTGCATTCCATGCTAAACTAGTATGTACACACAATCCCTGTAACACTAGTGGTATACAATGCATATAACAACACTACTCACACTGTCTGTAGGTCTGGATCCTTATACAAATATGTAGTTGGCCTGTGTCTGCAAGTCCTCTTGTAAGAGGTATTGCTACCTGGTGTCTGTAACACTGCTGGCCACACACAAGAAGGATGCCCTCCATACAGGAAAGGTAAAGGGACCACGCCCACATGATTTAGGAATTTACAGTAGTGGCTTGCCATGACAGTGGTAATTGGAAGTACTACACAGCAGGCTGCATGCAGGTAGCAAGTGGTGGACACTGAATGGTGCAGAGGCCATCACCTGGTCATGTGCATTACCTACAAAATCCATGCTGCAATCTATTCAAAGCATCTCAATCCATGTAGTGGAGAGAGACAGAGATAGAGAGAGAGAGAAAGAAAAAAAAACACACACATCCATCCATCCACACAGCAAACTATATCCAGAAGAGACAACATTCCCACAACAGGTATGTGAAGCATATATGCATGTAATTGAATATAGTACTTGGTCCATAATAATGGTATAGATGATGTGGAATGATTTATATGTGCCATCAGGTCTTGTTGTAATGATGTCTGGCTGAACAACTGCTATGGACAATAGTGTATTTCCCTGTGGGCAGTGGGCCATATCTGTCAACTCTGCAGATCAGCACTGACTGACAAGATGTAAGCCATCATAGTGTGTTTTGTGTACTGCAAGACATGTGTATTAGTGTGGCCAATAGCTGGTGGTGGAAGTAATGCCGTTATGATGGACACTTGAGTTTTAGAGCCCACCACTTGCAGGGCAGTCATGTTAATGTGTAATGTAGCATGCACAAATGCTATAGGTGTGTATTAGGCTTACCTGCAATCTGTCCCCCTATATACCCTCCTAATGTTAGGCTGTGTCCACATGTGACATCTGTCTGTGTTGTAGCAAGGCAGAACAGTGCAGCTGTGCAGCAAGGAGAGTTAGAGAGTGTGGACCTGATGTCTGAATGCACCCTATATATATATATATATATACATATATATATATATATATATATATATATATATATATATATATATATATATATATATATATATATATATATGTGTGTGTGTGTGTGTGTGTGTATACATATATACATATATATATATATATATATATATATATATATATATATATGGTTCCGTTCAGAAGCTCAAAATACTGAAATCTCAATTTCAGTATTTCAAGCCCAAGCGAATCCACATAATAGCTTAAGAAGTGAGGGAATTTAAAACCTCAAATACTGGAGGTTTTGAATTTCACGCTTCTAAAGTTCGGCTATGGTCATGTATTCAGGTAAGTGTGTGTGTGTGTGTGTGTGTGTGTGTGTGTGTGTGTATGTGTGTGTGTGTGTGTGTGTGTGTGTGTGTGTGTGTTAAGGGGTTTGGGTAGGGGCTGTGGTGTGTGTCAGTGTGTTTTGTTGCTGTGATGTGTGTGTGTGTGCGACGAGAAAGTAGCTTGTGTGGTGGTGTTTTGTGCGTGTTTGCATGTAGTGCAACCTCTGAGTGAGAATATTTAAGTAGGAGGTGTGGGGGTGTGCAGACCCCCACATGGTGGGTGCGGGGGGGGCTTGCCCCCCTGCTTTCATGTACTAGAGTGATTGTGTGTGTTTCTGTGGTGAATGGTGTGTGTGTGTGTGTGTGTGTGTGTGTGTGTGTGTGTGTGTGTGTGTGTGTGTGTGTGTAGTAAAACTGCAAAATTCAAAACTTCCAGTATTCGAGGTTTTGAATTTCGCGGTTTTTAGTTTTCGTTGTTTTGTGGATTCCACTTCCTGGGCTCGAAATACTGAAATTCAAGATTTCAGTTTTTCGAGCTTCTGAAGTGAATCCATAAATATATATATATATATATATATATATATACATACACACACACACACACACACACACACACACACACACACACACACACACACACACACACACACACACACACACACACACATACATGTATGTCTACATATATACAGACACCTATATGTGTATATATATATATATATATATATATATATATATATATATATATACATATATATATACAACTCATAATATATATCTGTACACACGTGTATGTCTACTTATATACAAACACAGACACGTATTTATATAAATACATGTCCCCTACTGTTGAATGTCAGTGCTGCACGATATGTGTGAGGGAACATCACACATATCAGTACACACATATATATACAGCAGTAAGTGGGTGCAAAATAGACCGTTATGTCAGGTGTGAACCACATGTTGGGAACACATTGCTCTTGTTTGTGAAGGTAGGATTGGTAATTTGGGGAAGGATAGTAGGTATATTTGGGGAGGTAGGTTGGGATGGAAGACAGACAAGACAGCATACAGGGGCAGTATATGACACATGTGGTTGGTAAACACCCTGGATGGGGAGTGTTGTTTAGAATGTGGAAGCCCATGAGCCCCCATATGGAAACAATGGGACTAAGGTCCCCACCCATGGGTAGTCATAACATCATCTTCACAGCCCTGAAGGTGCCTGGGCATGGGGCTGAGCAGGAGGAGCATGCGGACCCTATGAGTGTGTACTGAGAGCCTCTAGGTGCTGTATAACATCCCCCAAGTCTCTGTGGAACTTCCTATGCACTAGACCCTGGAACTGACTTCAGGTGACAGGATCCTGTTTGTTTGTGCTCCCAGGAGGGGATGAACACCATCCCCTGAGGTGGTTCCACCTACAGGTAGTGCAGGACCAGTATATGAAGAGGTCCCAGGGTGGGTCCCAGATGTGATGTGGCCTGGTAACATGGCCAGATGAGGTGGAAGAAGTGGTTCTGCTGGCAACTGTTTCCCAAACATGCTATTGCATCACTGTTATAGAACATATGTGGGTAGTAATAGTCCATACATTTCCGGATTATGTCTAACAACATGCATAGATATCCCCATTAACGCAAAACAACAGATGTGCAGCAGTCACATAGCAAACAGAACACATGCATATATGGAACCATAGTGGCCCTTACAATAGCATGCAGGTGACGTTGTCCATAACAGGCCACCAATGATAGTGTTTCAGCATGGAACATGTCTACAAACACATAGCACAAATTGCTGTCCAATATGATATATGTCCCAATGGTAGGTCTTCTGTAGATATACCCATTGCGTTGTGTGATCAGATTGTTATTGCTGATATGGTGGGGGGAAGACAGAGATGTGCATTAACAACTATGATAACCTTGCAGTATGAAGTCCTCAGACCTATTTCCCTCTTTATGTCTTTCAGGCAATATGTCCAGGGAACGGCTGCCTATGTTCACAGCGGAGGAGAATGATGTCATCATCACATACCTGGTGCAGCACTACCACACCCTGTTCGGGCATACAGCCCATGAACTGTAGGAGATGACCGCCCTGTGGAACAATCTTGTAAACTATATCAGCCTGCATAACTGCAGTTATGAGCAGGTCTGACCTAGATGCACTGATCTACTCTGCCATACCCGTCGGCATGCTGCTGCGGTTAGGGGGGACCAGCTTGCAATTGGGGGGTCATGCCATCCAGCCCCCCGTGACATGTTGAGGAGCTCCTCGCCAGCCTTGGGACACCTGCATACCCACAAACACAACACCTGGTGGAAAGCATAGTGGAGGTGGGTGCTACCCACACAATGGCAGAGGAGTGACAGGGAAGGCCACAGGGCACATCAGTAGACCACTGTTGCATATCCATCTGCATCTGTAGAGTTAAGTCATGCATATGTGAGATGAAATATATATATATAGTCAGTTGCTGCATTGTAGTAATAAACAGATGTGCATAATCTGTAGTATTGTGGGTTTGTACTGTTGATGTACTGTAATTCTGCACCCACCCTGTATTAATGCCACAGGTGTGGCTACTGACATCACAACTCTCACACAATTATGTAGGTCCCTCTGGTATACCTCTGGGGCAGCAGCTGTAGCTGGTGAGTATGGTGTTTGTTCAGGTTTGACAATACACCTGTCATGTTATGGTCATGGTAGATTCCATGCAGACATTTAACACACCTACCCATAATGTATGCTGTACATGTTCATGTATTGATGTTGTTAACTGGACTGCATTACAGTGGTCACCATGATGGTGTATCTGAAGGATACGTCTGACTCCTGCAATATAACTAACATCCTGTCATTGCATGATGTGTGCACAAAGATGAACATAATGGTGGGACAAATGGCCTACAGTAGGGACATGTCTGAAACATCACCCTTATACAATGCTACAACAGTGTATATACTGCTATTACAATGGCAACTGTTACAGATATACACTACAACATATCACAATACTGCGTTCCACAATCCTTACAACCTGAAATGTGGTCCTAACATGAGCAATGAATGTGTAATATGGAATCCTATGTTAGGACAGCAAATATGGGGAATACATACCTTCACAAACACTGGAAGCATATGTGTGCATACAGTCCAGATATATATTGTGGAAGCAGCTTTTGAGGTACTGACAGCATGCATTCTTCATGAGTATGGATCTTCCAGCAAGTACAAGTCCCCAGTGTCACACCAGTAAATGGTCTTCTGTCCATGACTTTTGTCCATCAAATGTGCCCTCTTACCTGCAACAGAGGCAGCCGTGGCTTGCACACATCTTATATGCCATGGAATGCATCCCATACCCAACAGTTAGCACCCAGGAGTTGGACATGTAGCCATATCTCACCATTGTATATACCATGGCAAACAGTGCAGACAGTCATGTATGTGGTGAGAATGTATGGGACAAGATTAATGTAAAAAATCAACAGATGGCCATCCAAGACAGATGATGACAAATGTTGTCAACTGGTCATGCAAGCTGCCTAGTAACATGCCACAACACTGAAGGAGTTGCAGGAATGTCTAGCAAGTACTGGGTGTGCAGTACCAGTGTCAGCAATTGCCTGGACTCTGCATAGGTGTGGCCCATGGGTTAGGGTAATCAGATGGGACAGTTGTACTACAGGAAACATCAGCCAGGCCTCTCTACAGGTAGTGTATGCATAACAGCAAAGGTCCCCAAAAGGCATGCTTTGCAATGTGTACTGCTGTACCAAGACCATGTTGGAAACCTGCAGACAGTATCAATTAAGATACATGTGCTGCACAACCAACACCTCACCCCACCTCAGGCCCACCATCCCCATCTGTACCTTGCCGGTGCCAGTGTACACCTGCATGTTTGCCATTCATTAGCAGAGACTAGGCTGGTACACATGGTGCTCAGTGTTTGGGACACTGCAAAATGACACGTGTAGGCCATAGTTGTCAAGCATCTGCAAAATGGCTGAGGGTGGGGAGGGAGTGTTATCATGACACAACAGTGCACTGAAGCAGAGCTGTATCTGCACACAGTCAAGATCAGAAACTGTGACAGAAATAATCCAGACTCCACAGCAATAGTGACAGCATTGTGTGACCTCCAAGGGATGTGCATATGAGTTGACCTTGCAATCATGCAGAGTTGGGGGACATTTGTAGGGCAGAATGACCAAATACTGGCAAATGCAGATGGCCCATGCTAGTACACCCCTGCCAGGAATAGTGACTGCTGTAGTACACATAACAAATTGTTTGCATCTCAATCAGCATCTGCACAACTAACACATTTGTTTGACACTGCATTTGATTGCACAGGTCATATGTCACATACCAGGTTCGTGTAGTGTTAACATATGCATTAATGTGGTCCCATGGCATATCAAGGAAGAGGGCGTCATATCAATAAGGGTGTGTACACTCCCCATAGCCATGGTAAGGATGGAAGGTTGGCAGTGTAATTGTATTTTATTGGCCATACATACACTGCTGATGATGTGATCTGTAAATCAGACATCAGGCATTTACAAATGACATCTGTCCACATATCATCCCAGCTATGTATCGGACAAACACATCAGAGCTGTGAGCAGCAGAGCAAACATAACTGACACACATATACACATTCAGCAATGGTGTGTACACCTATGAGGTATGGTGTACAGCAAAACTGTGTACATGGGTGCAGTGCGTTCCAGGGGAAGGGACATCACCTACTAACACAACCCATGCATCACAGAGATGTATAATGTTGCTTGCAGGGATTGACTATAGCTGCACTACATTCTGTTGAGTGCCATATGTCATGCATGTTGACAGATGGGTAATGGGAGGTCTGTGTGTAATATCTTTGTGCAACCTCACCTGTAAGTGTGTGTGTGTGAGTGTGTGTATGTGTGTGTGGGGGGTTAATTTGTCTGTAAGTGCAATCTGGTGGAGTGGAGGGGGGGTTGATTTATGTAGAATGCATGTGTGTGTGTGTGTGTGTGTGTGTGTGTGTGTGTGTGTGTGTGTGTGTGTGTGTGTGTTTGCGTGTGTGTGTGTGTGTTTGTGTGTGTGTTCATGTATGCACATTTGTGAGTGTGGGGTTCTTCATACCTCTCAACTTCCCTTTGAAATCGTGCAGTACATGGACATGGACAGACACATGAGACACCAGGAATACTTTTCTGACATGTAATCTCAGGACAGCTGATAGTATAATGTTTGTAGTATGAAACATGCATTGGGAGGGAAAACTAGACACCAGGGATAATGTTTTAATTGCAATAAGCAGAATGGGGAAAGAATACCCATGTATAGAGCACTACAGCTGCATTGGGTAATTACCAGACAACACCAGAGAGTGTTTTCAAATATTACTGTAGTCCACATAAAAAGTTAATAGAGCAACAGCTCTTGCATCTACTGAACAATAGTTATGTATAACACTCCAGTGAGTGACATTATTGAGTGACTGTAGTAGCCCATAACATATGGGGTCCATGCTCAAGATGTCTGGACAAACCCAGGGTGAACATTGGATGACATCAGGGAGTCTTTGAAAAAATTATTCCAGTCAAGTCAAAGAGGTAATGGAGTAACAGGTCATGTTTTGTGATCACTTTTCTAGGCAATCAGAAGAATGATACATTAATGATTGGTATTATTGACTGTAATTATTCAAGACTGATGCAGGATGGGGAACTTAAGAGAATAAACTAGGGACAGTCTGTAAACTCAGGGACAGGTAAGTAGTATAGTGGAATGTCAGGGTGTGGGTGTGTGTGTGTGTGTGTGTGTGTGTGTGTGTGTGTGTGTGTGTGTGTGTGTGTGTGTATGTGTGTACTGTTAAGCAATGTCATACAGGTCTTAAAGTGCATTTCTTGTTTTCCCCTCACAGGTGGCGAGGTGGGTCAGGGTCCCTCCTGCAGGCAATCTGATGTTGGTGTCCATACAGACACTGAAAATGATGATAGGTGTGTTGAGGCACAGGCGGGGTTGTCAGGCTGTTATCCACCCCATCCCCGCACATAGTCACAATGCCTATAAATACCCCATCACCAATGGCCATAGCAGAGGGACAGTTGGCAATTGGTGGCATGGGACAGGACAGTGTGGTATCTATGGCACATGTTTCTGGACACAGCAGCCATAGCCAGATGTCCGGCGGGGTACCACATAGGCAGATGTGCAGGGGTGCTCGTTAGAGGGCTGCTGGTCATCATGCTGCTGGCAGAAGTGCCACATCTGGTACCATCAGATGCATGTTTCAGGCTGTCATGGAGGTGCAGGCACATATGGAATGGCACACCAGACAGGCTCTGAGGTTTCAGAGGGCTACTCATTCAGCTGTTACTGACAACATCTATGATCTTGCAGGTGCCCTCCGTTATATTTCAGAGGTTATGGATAGATGGTTGAGTAAGATGGTGGGAATCCTCAACTGTGGAATGTCTGTGCTCGAGCATATGGTGGGAGTGGTGCGACAGCCACATGGACATAGGCTAGCAACACCAACAGTTGGAGGTCGACGTGGACATGCAAGAACATGAAGCTACTCCTGTAGTGGCAGTACCAGCCCCAGCACCGTAGGGTGGGTGCTGTCAACACCACACCACAGCAGGCCATGTACATGGGGCCCTGGCCAGTCCCAGGAGTGACCTTGATCCAGCAGACATATGTCATCATCAAGGGAGAGTACCATATCATGGCTTGTACCTGGTTGTGCCAGTGGAACCCCTGGCAGGCAAAGTTCTCATGTCCATGGCTGGAGACAGTGAACTGCACACTCTGCCAGGTATGGTCTGCAGTTGTCCAACAAACACCTGTATAGGCAGCCACATGGCTGAACTGTGTGCATGCATACTCACACACAATACAAACACAGCTAGGGCAATCCCATACCTACACACACCACATCACCACGGCCATATCAATAATTAAACCCCCTCACTCATACACATGGTGTCAAATGTATGGCTCAGCCTAGGTCTCTGGCAAACCAACAACACACCCTGTGCATATGATGATACCTGTGCCACATTCCTGTCATCCATAATATCAATGCAGGGACAGGCTAATATGGTTGTGATGCACATAGTGACAGTACTGCAGTGTACCAATGTAATGCTGTATAACATGTTGTCAGCAGTAAAATTTAATGCTTACATGTCAGGAAGTGTAGCTGTCCAGCCATGATGCATTATAGCTGTTATTAACACTGAGTGATTGTGGTCTCCACAATGAAATCCGTTTGTGTTGTAGGTGTCCATGTGTCAGCAGGAGGATGGTCTGCTGTTGTATCTTACAAGGGGTAAGGCACTGTGGTGACACCTTGACTGTGTCATATCCTGGGTACAGGTGAACACATGTCACAGGTCTGTATAACAGTTGCTGCATGTGCCACATGGCTGATAGGTCTGGGAGTGGTGTATACAGGTGAGTGCTTGGTGGCTGCTCTCAGCAGCCCTTCTACAGTAGACAATGGTAAGTGTACTGGGTGGTACACACCAAATGTTTGTGTATAACACACACAGAGGCTTTGGTGTTGATGCAATACACTGAGAATACTGTACACATGGATATTTGTACCTGTGCAAGGAACACACTGTAACCTATGTAATTCCACCAAGCCAGAATAGGCACAACAACACATTGGGAAATTAGCAGTCTGCTAGTTTAATGTCATTGACGATGGTACTGGCAGGGTATATGTCCCCTTCCCCAATGTAGTGCAATCCTCAACACGGTAAACATAAGTGTGCTGGTGTGGGTGGCACAGCCATACCCTTTGGAGGGTGAGAGGTGCTTTAGAACCACAGATAGTGTGATAGACATCTACTTAACCTGTTAACATGAACTGTACAGTATTACAGCCAGCTAAGTGGGGGGATACACTCAACAGTAACTGGAACGATGGTGGCTGTGTCCACAACAGCCACACCCAGCTATATATACCAACACCAGTAATGCTGCACACCTATACAGTGGGGAAGAGGGCATTTGCACATCTACCACTAGTTGTGATGGAATGTATTTCCACAGGATGATACCTGTGAAATGTTAGCATATGCCAGGCAGTTCTCAGACAGATGACCTCCTGGGACATGTATATTCTGCAAACGGATGTAGATTCCTTCACATACACACACACTCTTACTTGGCAACACTGGGACTAGACCCCTACCTAGGTATGTAGTGCTACTGATGTGTGTGGCCTTAATTGCACACAACACACAGCTTTTAGGATAAAGTGTGTTCCAGGTTACATTACGTGAAGAACATCCCCAGTCCTGTACAGTATGGTAATGGGGGATGTACTGGTTGTTTATGGACAATACATAGTGTGACATGCTGTCATATACACATTGACAAACACATAACAGTCAGACACACATCTGAGAGACCTGGATTATCAGTGCTACCTACCTTGTCAGTGTGTCCATTGTGTTACTGATAAGTTGCACACAGCACATGCATAACTGGGCTGGATAGTGTTATCAGTTACTTGTATGGTTGATGGTGACAGTGGTCCCCATACAGTCGAACATGGGACATGTACAGGGGGTACCATGGTGTAAAGACATTATACCCAGCGCCCACATCCCACAGTGGATATTGTACACACTGAAACCCATGATAACACTCTGACATACCCACCAACACACATTGACCAGGTCTGCAATATAACTCCTTTTCTATACCAAGAGTGCTACTACAGGGATATGCATCCAATGCACATGCCACAGGCATAGTAGGGTGATGCATTGTCATGCTTCTCCTATGGTCAGCAACATCACTATCCCTAATACTGTGTAGCAAGGTGCATTGTATTAGAAGAATGTGTCCTCAGAATGCTGTACCCTACAAATATATACACATGCACACATACACACACTTGCCAGAACTCAGTGGGTATCCCATGCCTATCAACCCATTTGTACAACAGTGTTGTGCTGGTAATGCAAGGCCCAGGTAGCCCTTAGGGAGTAGAGTGTAACAAGGTACAAGTAATGTCTGGTACAGCAGCAGACACATCTAACTATGGCAATGGGGGGTGCGGTAGTTATGAAAGGCCTTAGGGTATTCTCAACTACAGGTCTACAAACACACACACACACACACTGATATTCTCAGTAATGCACACGCACACATTTGTCAGTACTGGGGTCCATTGGTGCAGGTGTTCATAGGTGTGTACCAGGCTATTGTCCATGGAGAGATGGGAAGTGGAGGGGATGTGTGTACAGTGATATCATGCCACCTGCCATGTGCCAGCAGGCCAGCTATCGATAGATACCATAGGGGTGATCCCCAGGGTGAGAGTTACATGCATCAGTCAATCATCTGGTTGCCTCTTGCAGAGTGCAAGTGAGGTGCTCCAGTTGACATGTATGCAACATATATTACATAACATGGTCAGTGTCTGTCTTGGGGACCTGTGTCCAAGCATGTTCTGTTGACTGTAGTAGTGTAGAGGAGGTATCCATGGCATGTGGTGTGTACAGGGTGTGGATTCTTAGCTGTGGCATTCATAACACAGCTGGGTAGTCATGTCAGTGTCAGTCAAGCATAAATTGCCTGTAAGTAGCCAAGATGGATACCTGACATTTGCACATCTGTACAGAGGACAGACAGACATCAGCTAGCCAACTAGCTATGCATTAGGATGAATGTGTTGACAGATAGACATCTGACACCGATAGGTATGCCATTTCTACATGACGGCAGCCTTCACTGATGTGCTACACACACAGGAGTCTACAGTTATTTTCCAAATGTCAGATTATTGTCAAGTAGGAAATATTTAATGAGACACAGCTCACACACCAGGAACATGACAGTGAAGACTCAGAGTCCATCTTTGCATGCAGGGGTGTTTGGTTCCAGTACTACAATCTGCAATCTACTCTTACTCGGGAAAGCACTGTCAACAGTAGTAACGTAATGATACACTACATGCCAGTGTGACTACATATAACCTGGGATACTACCCATGTATGTAACACATTCAAATGGAAAAGAGTGTTGTACAAGCCATATATACTCAGGTGTCCCAGACAGTAGACTCACACCCCTTGTTACTGTAATGACAGCACATAGATGAATGTTATGTACATGGTATTAAATACACTTATTAAAGATGTCATTACCCTGCTATTTTATCAGACTGGAATTTTAGCACTGGTTACCAGGGCTGAGCCATGCTTAGCAGGTTTCAGCACATTTGCACACTGGTAAGCAAAGCCTACATGGTATAAGCACCTCTATGTTTAACCATATGTTAGCAGCGCTTACCATCATGCAAACCCATGCAAACTCACTTAAAGCTGCTCAAAACTGCCTTAACCACTCTGTATCCAACAGCCCTTGTTCTGCCCATCAACAAAATAAACAGCCCTTGAACCCAGGACCCTCTACACTGTAGTCACAGCAGTTATCCACTAAGCCATCATAGCTGTAAAGACAGTTGTTGTTTTTCTAATAAATCTGTCCGTACACATACTGAATAGTATTGAACAACTGCTATGACTTCTACAATGGTGTAGTACTTGTTAGTGATATTACTGTTGAATCACGTATGTTGTTATATCTAAATATACACATATCAGATTAATATGGTGTGATACATCTGGGAAGGTATACACAACAGTAATGTTTACACATAACAAGAATATGGATATATATATATATATATATATATATATATATATATATATACATATGTAGATATATGTGTACATGTACATACACATATATATTCATATATATATATATATATATATTTGCATACATCTGTATATTGCATTATATATATGGCCATATATAGATCTGTGTGTGTGTGTGTGTGTGTGTGTGTGTGATATATATATATATATATATATATATATATATATATATATATATGTATATCATTATGTCTATATATAGTATATCTATCTATATATATATATATATATATATATTTATATATATTTATGTAGATATATGTATGTGTAGACATATATATATATATATATATATATATATATATATATATATATATATATATATATATATATATATATATATATATATATATATATATATATATATATATATATATATCCATATATGTATGTATGTATGTATATGTGTATATATCTATATAGATATATGGATATATATATATATATATATATATATATATATATATATATATATATATATATATATAAATATACATATATGTTTAACATATGTCCAGAACATGGAGTGGAGTCATACCTCAGCACCAATAGTTGCAACCTCTTAGTGCAAGGGGATGTCATGTAAGTATTGCAGGTATAAATGCAGACTGTTGCTACTGTAACAGGGGTTGTCTTAACAGAAATGTATGTGGAAGGTCACATCTGATATTAACATGTACGCCATCAGTTACTGACTGTCATCCTAAGATCATCATAGTACAGTACCACAGATATAACAGTAATGGTCCTGTGGAAAACAGCAGCGATATGACCAATAAATGTGGACAGTCTGACACACTCTGTTCAGTCCAGAGGTATACACAGAACCCCTTAGTGCAACATGTGTGGACCAAGCCTGACAATGTGGATGTTAACAGCCATGTAAATGGGTATGTCACGTAAATACTGGAATACATATGCTCACGCAGTTTATGCATTCACACACTCCTGTCTGTCCTGACACATAATAACCGGTGGAGCAGAGGTCTCACGCCCACATACTACCCACTAGTTAATGATGTACATTTGTACAGCATCCCACTGCTTTGTTAGAAATACACAACAGTTATGGTGGCCCAGCAGCAGTACATCTGACAAATATCTGAACATAACATCACATTGGGTAAGTACACTGAGCTGCTAGGCATGTCACAAAGCACTGTGCAACCTGCAGGCAAACTGCCACAACACTGGCCTCCATTTCTTATTAGGGAATACACATGTACCTGCAAATATAGCAGGCTCTGCAGGCATGTAACAGCATGGAGTAACAGACACCTGTGTGAAAGAGCATACCCACAACCAATGTGAACAAGTGTGCTTAATATTACAGTATATGGAGTGTCTGATCAACACCATCCTCATATGTGCCACTCACACACTAACCCTACATATACTGGGCTAATGCACAATGCATTCCAATACCTGACTGTGGTATGGGACATGTGTGTGTTTGGCCCTACAAACATGTAAGCCAATAGGGTAACATATACTGGAGCAGCATGCAACATCAAATAGAACAAGATCAAGAACAATGACATCTATCACAGTCTGTACACAGGCCAAGGTACATATTCTCAATACACACACTGTCGACAATCACCATAGGTACACAGACCTCACTACTGTACACACTATGACAGAATGTCCAGGTTTTGTCCCCAAATATAACCCCTACTATACATAACATGTCTAGCAGTCTGATATCTCACTGGCTTGTTATCAGGTATGATGTTAATAAATAATGGTGTACTGAACATATACACCTTTTACTGCATGACATATGTACAAAGGTTGACGGAGTTGTGTCTAGCGGCACAAAGTGCCAATATTGACATGTTGCTGTGATAACATCATACATTTACTAGAGTAACAGGGTTTGTTGTGACATATGTCTTATAAGGGATATGAAGTCAGTAACTCTCATGGCTGTCACCATGTACTGACTGCAGTCCTCAGCCTATGCTACTGCATTTCTAAAGATAGATAATCTGTGAGTAACACAACACACATAAGACTCCAAACACTGGCCAGTCTACAGATAGCCCTACAGGTGGAAGTTTCCTCAACCACATAACACTGTCATGATTGGAATTAAGTCATGTAGACCAGCCATATCCACACAAACCCTGTTAAACCAACATTACTTCAAATGCAGAAGAGCAAGACTTACATTCTGTAATCATGTCTGGAACATCCCCCTCCTATTTGTTGGCCTGTATGTTGCAAGAGGTATATCACCCTACCCTCTGTGATGCTGTTTGCCAAAACACCGACATGAAGTCCTGCTCACAGTGAATGAAAAGGGCCAACATCCACATGATGTTCCTAGTTACAGGAGTTTGTTTCAATGCAATTGGCTATGGGAATGTTACCACAGCTGTTCCACATGCAGTCAGCTAGTGGGGGACTGCAATTCATGCACAGGCCGTCAGCTGATCATGAGCATCACTTACAAAACACAAGCTGCTGCCTAAGCAAAGCAGGTGTACTTCTCCAAATCCACCAGAGAGGGAGTGAGAGAGACAGACACAGACAAAGTAAGAAAGGGAGTGGTAGGAGAGTACAAGCTAAGCATGTTTGTGTCACACACTTACCAGTACGGGGTTTTAACTCATTCCCTTCAGCAGAGCTCTTTTGAATGTATACCTTTAACTCCCAGTAGGTGTGGCTTCAGCCTTTAAAAAATGAATTTATCACTTTACAGTTCTAACAAATACTTATTGACAGAGGTCATATATCAATACAATTGTGTTTGCCATCATATATGCTTCAAGATAAAATATTCTAATACCTTGTATGTAGCATGGTTTTTGGAATTATTAATGCAAATATGAACAGGCAATATTTGATGCCTAGAGGAGCAGTAGGAGGTAACTGCAGAAATGCCTATAGACATCACTGGGCTGTAATGAGTTAAACCACTGACTGACTATATATTGCTATTACATTTCTATGCAGGTATTGCATGCGCCACAGAGCTTGCATGTTGAAGAATTGTCCAAAGGTATATTTGAAGGTGAGTGACATCAGCAACAGTGATAAAGGAGGGATAAGGTATGAGTAGTACATGTGCCTGTCCACAAGAAGAGGTGTCAAGGATGACACAGGCATACTCTCTCAGGGACTGACACACATTATCACAGTTGGCAGGGTCAGGATTAGAATTCCTAACTAACTAGTTTGCTACACTTCAGTATTACACAGGTATCACATGCACTACAGAGGTTATCAGGCTGATATATAGGCAAAGGGTATGTCAAGGTGACTGACATCAGAAGGCATGCTTCAGTAGGACAATGGGAGGTGTAGTGAATGTGAATGGCTTCTAAATCGTTAATCTCTACACATACTCAGACACAGGTTTACCAGTACTGATATGCATGGGTTCATTGCTTCACAGGTGTGTAGTGGTTGACTGTGCCAGAAGGCTGTACAAGGCTAGGGAAAGGGTATACCTTGGCATCAGGCCACTTGATAATGGTCTGCAGTGTGGCTTAGGGGTGTAGTCTCTGGTCTCTGGATTGGCCCACACAGGTGGGTATTGTATTCACCATTCACTCATCTGGCTTATTATTGTGGATGGCCAGTGTTGTGCAATGTTTGCCATGTATGTGTTCTATATTCCATAACATGGATGGTGACTGGGATGTGCATATGTCCCACATGCATGTTCTGTGACATATGGAAGTGTACCTGGGGTGTCAGGGGCATGTTGTGTGGACAGCTTGTTGTCATCTGATGTGGCATTCCTGACCTCATGTGGTGAGAACTGGCAATGGAACTCAGGTTGACCTTGCACCTACATTGACAGCATGATACAGGTATTCGCTGGTGTTACTGGCATCTGTCCAAACAGGGCATGTGTATAAGGCATGGTATTTCCTTTGTTGGTTACATTTGCTGACTTTACAGTTGTTGCAGGCATCCAGTAAGGAACATAGCAAAGGACCATTGTATGCTATGATTTGCTATTGTAGGGATGGGACAGGGTGCTGTGTCCTCTGTAGTTCACTGCAATCACACCATGGTTACTATCTGTGGGCAATATGCAGGGAACTACCAACATAGTGGTTGTTGCCTACCCAAGTGTGTTTGTGTATGAGGCATGGGTGGAGAGTGTTCTCTGGGTAACACAAGGGTTGCCTATATTGTTCCCCAGTCCATAATGTCACATGTAGGGTATGGATTGTCTGCACCAGCCTCTCTGCTATTTGACATCTGTTGTCATTGTAAGGTGGACATTGTGACATATAACAGGCCCACCATATAAGAAACTTGCAAAACCCACTCCACAATGAGTCCTGTTATTACACAATTACAGCTACCTCTACACAGGATACTGATGACAAACACACAGAGTCTCACAGTTGCTATGTCTGGGATTAGAACTCCTATCTAACTAGGTACCTCACACTGCAGAATTACACAGTTATAGCATACACCACAGAGATTAATGGGCTACTCTTTCCCCAAAGGTGTATTTCAAGGTGAATGACATCAGCAGGCTTACAAACACTCACACAGAGTTTCACAGTTGCCATGTCTGGGATTAGAACTCCTACCTAACTAGTAATTCACACTGCAGCATTACGCAGTTATAGCATGCGACATGGAGCTTATAGGGCTACTCCTTCACCAAAGGTGTATTTCAAGGTGAATGACATCAGCAGGCTTGCCAAAGTAGTGTAGTGACTGTGAATGGCCACAGAAGCATTGACCCCTACACACACACACACACACACACACACACACACACACACACACACACACACACACACACACACACACACACACACACACACACACACACACACACACACACACACACACACACACACACACACACACACACACACACACACACACACACACACACACACACACAGGGTGTTTGGTTGTATCTTAACATTTTCCAGTATGTTTATAAAGGTGTAGTGAGAATCTTGGGGCATGGTGGGGGATCTGTAGCAAGGTATACAATTTGGATTGCAGGCTTACCTAGTGTTAGTTGCACTTGGAGAATTTCAGATGCATTGTGTTGGGCAACTAGCCTGTTGGTGTGAATATCCTTGGTGAATATGGACACTCCTCCACCTTTAGTGTTTTGGTCTTGGTTTGGTGGCCAACAGGTGTGGTAAGGGCTGTAGCCTGGTATTGCAGTGGTGCTCTCTGGAGCCTTGAACCAGGTCTCTGTTACTGCACAGATATTGAGGTTCTCCATTTTTAGGAGTGCCTAGTGACTGTGAATGGCCACAAAAGCATTGATCCTACACACACACACACACACACACACACACACACACACACACACACACACACACACACACACACACACACACACACACACACACACACACACACACACACACACACACACACACACACACACACACACACACACACACACACACAGTCTCACAGTTGCCATATCTAGGATTAAATTTCTACCTACCTAGTGCATCACATTATAGCATTACACAGTTACAGCATGTGCCATGGAGCTTATAGGGCTACACCTTCACCAAACATGTATTTCAAGGTGAATGACATCAGCAGCCTTGCCAAAGTAGGGCAATGGGGAGTGTAGTGACTGTGAATGGCCACAAAAGCATTGATCCCTACACACACACAAAACCAACCAAACACACAGTTGCTATGTCTGGGATTAGAACTCCTACCTAACTAGTACATCACACTATAGCATTACGCAGATATAGCATGTGCCATGGAGCTTATAGGCCTACTCTTGCCAAAGTAGGGCAATGGGGAGTGTAGTGACTGTGAATGGCCACAGAAGCATTGATCCCTACACACACACACACACACACACACACACACACACACACACACACACACACACACACACACACACACACACACACACACACACACACACACACACACACACACACACACAGAGTCTCACAGTTGCCATGTCTGGGATTAGAACTCCTACCTAACTAGTACATCACACTATAGCATTACCCAGTTATAGCATGCACCACAGAGATTATAAGGCTACTTCTTTCCCAAAGGTGTATTTCAAGGTGAATGACATCAGCAGGCTTGCCAAAGTAGGGCAATGGAAAGTGTAGTTCATAGGTTTATAAGTTCATAGGTTGGTACTAGGCTATTGGCCCTAGGGCCTATACAAGCCTAGCCCTAAAAAATCCCTGCTATTTCTTCCCACAATATTTACTTCCCTGGATCCTGGGGCGAATTTCCTATCACCCATACAATCATCAAGGTTCCTTTTGAAGAGGGCCAAAGAGGCACTCTGCTTGACATGTATGGGCAGTCTATTCCAGAGTCTGGGGAGTCTCTGGGTCAGGAACCCATCCTTCCAGCATGTTTTGTTCATTGTGATGACAAGGTTTAGATTCCTGGATCATGTGGCTCTGAGGGATTGGGATTTCTTTAAGTGTAGCATGTTCAGCAGCTCTGGGTTTGACATGGCCTTGTATGTTAAGCAGAAATTGCCTCTGAGTAGACGATATGTGACAGAGTATAGCTGGATGATTTTAGATGGCGAGCATAGGGCATCTGCTTTAGGCCTGTGATTCTTTTAGCGAGGTATTTCTGCAGCCTTTCTAGTTGTTGCAGATGTCTTGAGAGGTACATACCAAATAGGGTGTTGAATTCTATAATGGGTCAACTGAGAGATGACTACAGTGGGACAATTACGTCCTTTTTTCTGGATGAAAAGCCCTTAGTAATGAGGTGTGCCACATAGGCAGATTTCCTGACTGTTGTGTCAATGTGGTTATCAAAGGTGAGACCACTGTCCACCTGTGTCCCTAAGTCTCTTATCACACTTTTGGTGTTTAGTGTACTGCCACTTATGTGGTAATTCATGGGTACATGTTTCTTCCTAAAGGGGATAACTATACATTTCTTGGCATTGAGCTTGAGCCCATGGCTTATGCACCAAGCATCTGTTTCTGTAAGGCCCTTTTGTAGAATATCCACATCATTTGAGGATGCAATAATGGCTCCCAGTTTGCAGTCATCTGTGACCTTTTTTAGCCAGAATCCCTTAGTGTTGGCCTGTACTTCAGAGCAGTAGATGCCAAACAAGAGCGGTCCCAGGATTGAACCCTGTGGTACTCCAATTGTCACTTGTCTGGAGCTGGATTTGGAGTTGGCTACTTTTACAGTGTGGGTTTTGTCAGTAAGCCAGTTAGCAACCCATCGAGTGACGTAGGGATTAATGCCCAGCTTAGTATGTTTATTTATGATTTCAGACTGGGGGATGGTGTTGAGGGCCTTGGCAAGGTCTGGATAGGCTGTGTGGACTGCCTTACCCTTGTTCACAGCTATGGAGACTGATTTGAAGATGTCAATCAGGTTCAGGAGACATGATCGGCCCTTCACAAATGCAATCTGGGTGGGGTCCAGGGTTTGAAGTTTGCCAATGTCTTTGTTTATAAGTTCCATGATAATACATTCCATGGCCTTGCAGATCAGGCTCATCAGACTGATGGGGCTGTAGTTTCCGGGATCCAAGGTGGATCCCCCTTGTGGAGTGGGATAACTATAGCTGTGCGCCACTTAGTGGGCACAAAGTCTGAAGTGAGGCTCTGATTAAACATGGCACTTAGGTGAGGTGCCAGTTCATTTTGTAGTTCATGTTGTACACAGCCCAAGATGTTGTATGGTCCCATGGATGCTGTATTCCTAGCTTTGGAGTGTGTGGTTTTTACCTTTGTGACCATTATTACTGGAATCTGGCAATCTTTCGATATTGAGATGGGTCCTTTAGGGGTTGAGAGGGGGGTACGTTTGGCACTGAATCGATCTGACAGGATATTGGCAATATCCTTGGGATCAGTATATTTAATGCCTTTCTGCTGTAGCTCAGAGCAGATGTGAGCATTGCCATTTATATTCCTGACATAGCTATAGAACGGCTTGCAGTTGTCTTTGGAATCTTTTGCTATATTATATTCATAACTAGCTTTGGAGGATTTTATGAGGGATCTCTGGTTCTTACTGAGGCTGGTAAGGGAGTTTTTTGCATCCTGGGATTTTCCTCTTTTCTGCAACAGTTTCTTCCTTTTGTTGTAAAGTTTTTTTATGGTAGGGGACCACCAGATTGGCTTCCTTTTCTTGGAGGAGAGCGTCTTGGTTCTATTTGAGATGGCAAGATTCATGCATGAGTGGATGTGCTCATACAGTGCCTTAGTGTCAGATTCAGCACTTGAACTTTCAGTTCCCGAATGCATGGGTGTCATGAAGTTTGTCACTTCTGACTTGTGTAGCATGAAGTTGGCTTTGGAGAAGATTTTTACTGAGGTTTCCTTACTGGAGGGTGGGGGCGGGATGTGTATGTCAAGGGTGATTAGCTTATGGTCAGACCTGAGCACTGAGGGGGTGACCATAGGTGTGGAGCATCGATTTCCCATGTTGGTAATGACCAGGTCTAGGATACTCGAGCCCCCTTTGTGACTATGGGTTAGTTGATCCAGGGCACTGGGAATTATGAATTCCAAGAACCATTGGGCAAAGGTTTTGGTACATGAGTAGTTTTCCCAGTTAATGGCAGGGTAGTTGAAATCACCCAGTGTTAGGGTGTTTGGTTGTATCTTAACATTTTCCAGTATGTTTATAAAGGTGTAGTGAGAATCTTGGGGCATGGTGGGGGATCTGTAGCAAGGTATACAATTTGGATTGCAGTCTTACCTAGTGTTAGTTGCACTTGGAGAATTTCAGATGCATTGTGTTGGGCAACTAGCCTGTTGGTGTGAATATCCTTGGTGAATATGGACACTCCTCCACCTTTAGTGTTTCGGTCTTGGTTTGGTGGCCAACAGGTGTGGTAAGGGCTGTAGCCTGGTATTGCAGTGGTGCTCTCTGGAGCCTTGAACCAGGTCTCTGTTACTGCACAGATATTGATGTTCTCCATTTTTAGGAGTGCCTAGTGACTGTGAATGGCCACAAAAGCATTGATCCCTACACACACACACACACACACACACACACACACACACACACACACACACACACACACACACACACACACACACACACACACACACACACACACACACACACACACACACACACACACACACACACACACACACACAGTCTCACAGTTGCCATGTCTAGGATTAAATTTCTACCTACCTAGTGCATCACATTATAGCATTACACAGTTACAGCATGTGCCATGGAGCTTATAGGGCTACACCTTCACCAAATATGTATTTCAAGGTGAATGACATCAGCAGCCTTGCCAAAGTAGGGCAATGGGGAGTGTAGTGACTGTGAATGGCCGCAAAAGCATTGATCCCTACACACACACACAAAACCAACCAAACACACAGTTGCTATGTCTGGGATTAGAACTCCTACCTAACTAGTACATCACACTATAGGAGTACGTAGATATAGCATGTGCCATGAAGCTTATAGGGATACTCTTGCCAAAGTAGGGCAATGGGGAGTGTAGTGACTGTGAATGGCCACAGAAGCATTGATCCCTACACACACACACACACACACACACACACACACACACACACACACACACACACGCACACACACACACGCACACACACACATCACACACACACACAGAGTCTCACAGTTGCCATGTCTGGGATTAGAACTCCTACCTAACTAGTACATCACACTATAACATTACCCAGTTATAGCATGCACCACAGAGATTATAAGGCTACTTTTTCCCCAAAGGTGTATTTCAAGGTGAATGACATCAGCAGGCTTGCCAAAGTAGGGCAATGGAAAGTGTAGTTCATAGGTTTATAAGTTCATAGGTTGGTACTAGGCTATTGACCCTAGGGCCTATACAAGCCTAGCCCTAACAAATCCCTGCTATTTCTTCCCACAATATTTACTTCCCTGGATCCCGGGGTGAATTTCCTATCGCCCATACAATCATCAAGGTTCCTTTTGAAGAGGGCCAAAGAGGCACTCTGCTTGACATGTATGGGCAGTCTATTCCAGAGTCTGGGGAGTCTCTGGGTCAGGAACCCATCCTTCCAGCATGTTTTGTTCATTGTGATGACAAGGTTTAGATTCCTGGAGTATGTGGCTCTGAGGGATTGGGATTTCTTTAAGTGTAGCATGTTCAGCAGCTCTGGGTTTGACATGGCCTTGTATGTTAAGCAGAAATCGCCTCTGAGTAGACGATATGTGACAGAGTATAGCTGGATGATTTTTAGATGGTGAGCATAGGGCATCTGCTTTAGGCCTGTGATTCTTTTAGCGAGGTATTTCTGCAGCCTTTCTAGTTGTTGCAGATGTCTTGAGAGGTACATACCAAATAGGGTGTTGAATTCTATAATGGGTCAACTGAGAGATGACTACAGTGGGACAATTACGTCCTTTTTTTCTGGATGAAAAGCCCTTAGTAATGAGGTGTGCCACATAGGCAGATTTCCTGACTGTTGTGTCAATGTGGTTATCAAAGGTGAGACCACTGTCCACCTGTGTCCCTAAGTCTCTTATCACACTTTTGGTGTTTAGTGTACTGCCACTTATGTGGTAATTCATGGGTACATGTTTCTTCCTAAAGGGGATAACTATACATTTCTTGGCATTGAGCTTGAGCCCATGGCTCATGCACCAAGCATCTGTTTCTGTAAGGCCCTTTTGTAGAATATCCACATCATTTGAGGATTCAATAAAGGCTCCCAGTTTGCAGTCATCTGTGACCTTTTTTAGCCAGAATCCCTTAGTGTTGGCCTGTACTTCAGAGCAGTAGATGGCGAACAAGAGCAGCTCCAGGACTGAACCCTGTGGTACTCCAATTGTCACTTGTCTGGGGCTGGATTTGGAGTTGGCTACTTTTACAGTGTGGGTTCTGTCAGTAAGCCAGTTAGCAACCCATTGAGTGACGTAGGGATTAATGCCCAGCTTAGTATGTTTATTTATGATTTCAGACTGGGGGATGGTGTTGAGGGCCTTGGCAAGGTCTGGATAGGCTGTGTGGACTGCCTTACCCTTGTTCACAGCTATGGAGACTGATTTGAAGATGTCAATCAGGTTCAGGAGACATGATCGGCCTTTCACAAATGCAATCTGGGTGGGGTCCAGGGTTTGAAGTTTGCCAATGTCTTTGTTTATAAGTTCCATGATAATACATTCCATGGCCTTGCAGATCAGGCTCATCAGACTGATGGGGCAGTAGCTCCCGGGATCCAAGGTGGATCCCCCTTGTGGAGTTGGATAACTATAGCTGTGCACCACTCAGTGGGCACAAAGTCTGAAGTGAGGCTCTGATTAAACATGGCACTTAGGTGAGGTGCCAGTTCATTTTGTAGTTCATGTAGTACACAGCCCAAGATGTTGTATGGTCCTATGGATGCTGTATTCCTAGCTTTGGAGTGTGTGGTTTTTACCTTTGTGGCCATTATTACTGGAATCTGGCAATCTTTTGATATTGAGATGGGTCCTTTAGGGGGTGAGAGGGGGGTGCATTTGGCACTGAATCGATCTGACAGGATATTGGCAATATCCTTGGGATCAGTATATTTAATGCCATTCTGCTGTAGCTCAGAGCAGATGTGAGCATTGCCATTTATATTCCTGACATAGCTATAGAATGGCTTTCAGTTGTCTTTGGAATCTTTTGCTATATTATATTCATAACTAGCTTTGGAGGATTTTATGAGGGATCTCTGGTTCTTACTGAGGCTGGTAAGGGAGTTTTTTGCATCCTGGGATTTTCCTCTTTTCTGCAACAGTTTCTTCCTTTTGTTGTAAAGTTTTTTTATGGTAGGGGACCACCAGATTGGCTTCCTTTTCTTGGAGGAGAGCGTCTTGGTTCTATTTGAGATGGCAAGATTCATGCATGAGTGGATGTGCTCATACAGTGCCTTAGTGTCAGATTCAGCACTTGAACTTTCAGTTCCCAAATGCATAGGTGTCATGAAGTTTGTCACTTCTGACGTGTGTGGCATGAAGTTGGCTTTGGAGAAGTTTTGTACAGAGGTTTCCTTACTGGAGGTTAGGGGCAGGATGTGGATGTCAAGGGTGATTAGCTTATGGTCAGACCTGAGCACTGAGGGGGTGACCATAGGTGTGAAGCATCGATTTCCCATGTTGGTAATGACCAGGTCTAGGATACTCAAGCCCCCTTTGGGACTATGGGTTAGTTGATCCAGGGCATTGGGAATTATGAATTCCAAGAACCATTGGGCAAAGGTTTTGGTACATGAGTAGTTTTCCCAGTTAATGGCAGGGTAGTTGAAATCACCCAGTGTTAGGGTGTTTGGTTGTATCTTAACATTTTCCAGTATGTTATAAAGGTGTAGTGAGAATCATGGGGCATGGTGGGGGATCTGTAGCAAGGTATACAATTTGGATTGCAGTCTTACCTAGTGTTAGTTGCACTTGGAGAATTTCAGATGCATTGTGTTGGGCAACTAGCCTGTTGGTGTGAATATCCTTGGTGAATATGGACACTCCTCCAGCTTTAGTGTTTTGGTCTTGGTTTGGTGGCCAACAGGTGTGGTAAGGGCTGTAGCCTGGTATAGAAGTGGTGCTCTCTGGAGCCTTGAACCAGGTCTCTGTTACTGCACAGATATTGATGTTCTCCATTTTTAGGAGTGCCTAGTGACTGTGAATGGCCACAAAAGCATTGTTCCCTACACACACACACACACACACACACACACACACACACACACACACACACACACACACACACACACACACACACACACACACACACACACACACACACACACACACACACACACACACACACACACACACAGTTGCCATGTCTAGGATTACATTTCTACCTACCTAGTGCATCACATTATAGCATTACACAGTTACAGCATGTGCCATGGAGATTATAGGGCTACACCTTCACCAAACATGTATTTCAAGGTGAATGACATCAGCAGGCTTGCCAAAGTAGGGCAATGGGGAGTGTAGTGACTGTGAATGGCCACAAAAGCATTGATCCCTACACACACACAAAACCAACCAAACACACAGTTGCTATGTCTGGGATTAGAGCTCCTACCTAACTAGTACATCACACTATAGCATTACGCAGATATAGCACGTGCCATGGAGCTTATAGGGCTACTCTTGCCAAAGTAGGGCAATGGGGAGTGTAGTGACTGTGAATGGCCACAGAAGCATTGATCCCTACACACACACACACACACACACACACACACACACACACACACACACACACACACACACACACACACACACACACACACAGAGTCTCACAGTTGCCATGTCTGGGATTAGAACTCATACCTAACTAGTACATCACACTATAGCATTACCCAGTTATAGCATGCACCACAGAGATTATAAGGCTATTTCTTTCCCAAAGGTGTATTTCAAGGTGAATGACATCAGCGGGCTTGCCAAAGTAGGGCAATGGAAAGTGTAGTTCATAGGTTTATAAGTTCATAGGTTGGTACTAGGCTATTGGCCCTAGGGCCTATACAAGCCTAGCCCTAACAATTCCCTGCTATTTCTTCCCACAATATTTGCTTCTCTGGATCCCAGGGTGAATTTCCTATCACCCATGCAATCATCAAGGTTCCTTTTGAAGAGGGCCAAAGAGGCACTCTGCTTAACATGTATGGGCAGTCTATTCCAGAGTCTGGGGAGTTTCTGGGTCAGGAACCCATCCGTCCAGCATGTTTTGTTCATTGTGATGACAAGGTTTAGATTCCTGGAGCATGTGGCTCTGAGAGATTGGGATTTCTTTAAGTGTAGCATGTTCAGCAGCTCTGGGTTTGACATGGCCTTGTATGTTAAGCAGAAATCACCTCTGAGTAGACGATATGCAACAGAGTATAGCTGGATGATTTTTAGATGGCCAGCATAGGGCATCTGCTTTAGGCCTGTGATTCTTTTAGCGAGGTATTTCTGCAGCCTTTCTTGTTGTTGCAGTTGTCTTGAGAGGTACATACCAAATAGGGTGTTGAATTCTATAATGGGTCTACTGAGAGATGACTACAGTTGGACAATTACGTCCTTTTTTCTCAATGAAAAGCCCTTAGTGATGAGGTGTGCCACATAGGCAGATTTCCTGACTGTTGTGTCAATGTGGTTATCAAAGGTGAGACCACTGTCCACCTGTGTCCCTAAGTCTGTTATCATACTTTTGGTGTTTAGTGTACTGCCACTTATGTGGTAATTCATGGGTACATGCTTCTTCCTAAAGGGGATAACTATACATTTCTTGGCATTGAGCTTGAGCCCATGGCTCATGCACCAAGCATCTGTTTCTGTAAGGCCCTTTTGTAGAATATCCACATCATTTGAGGATTCAATAATGGCTCCCAGTTTGCAGTCATCTGTGACCTGTTTTAGCCAGAGTCCCTTAGTGTTGGCCTGTACTTCAGAGCAGTAGATGCCAAACAAGAGAGGTCCCAGGACTGAACCCTGTGGTACTCCAATTGTCACTTGTCTGGATCTGGATTTGGAGTTGGCTACTTTTACAGTGTGGGTTCTGTCAGTAAGCCAGTTAGCAACCCATCGAGTGACGTAGGGATTAATGCCCAGCTTAGTACGTTTATTTATGATTTCAGACTTGGGGATGGTGTCGAGGGCCTTGGCAAGGTCTGGATAGGCTGTGTGGACTGCCTTACCCTTGTCCACAGCTCTGGAGACTGATTTGAAGATGTCAATCAGGTTCAGGAGACATGATCTGCCCTTCACAAATGCAATCTGGGTGGGGTCCAGGGTTTGAAGTTTGCCAATGTCTTTGTTTATAAGTTCCATGATAATACATTCCATGACCTTGCAGATCAGGCTCATCAGACTGATGGGGCAGTAGTTCCCGGGATCCACGGTGGATCCCCCCTTGTGAAGTGGGATAACTATAGCTGTGCACCACTCAGTGGGCACGAAGTTTGAAGTGAGGCTCTGATTAAACATGACACTTAGGTGAGGTGCCAGTTCATTTTGTAGTTCATGTAGTATACAGCCCAAGATGTTGTCTGGTCCCATAGATGCTGTATTCCTAGCTTTGGAGTGTGTGGTTTTTACCTTTGTGGCCATTATTACTGGAATCTGGCAATCATTCGATATTGAGATGGGTCCTTCAGGGGGTGAGAGGGGGGTGCATTTGGCACTGAATCGATCTGACAGGATATTGGCAATATCCTTGGGATCAGTATATTTAATGCCATTCTGCTGTAGCTCAGAGCAGATGTGAGCATTGCCATTTATATTCCTGACATAGCTATAGAACGGCTTGCAGTTGTCTTTGGAATCTTTTGCTATATTATATTCATAACTAGCTTTGGAGAATTTTATGAGGGATCTCTGGTTCTTACTGTGGCTGGTAAGGGAGTTTTTTGTATCCTGGGGTTTTCCTCTTTTCTGCAACCGTTTCTTCCTTTTGTTGTAAAGTTTGTTTATGGCAGGGGACCACCAGATTGGCTTCCTTTTCTTGGAGGAGAGCATCTTGGTTCTATTTGAGATGGCAAGATTCATGCATGAGTGGATGTGCTCATACAGTGCCTTAGTGTCAGATTCAGCACTTGAACTTTCAGTTCCCGAATGCATGGGTGTCATGAAGTTTGTCACTTCTGACTTGTGTAGCATGAAGTTGGCTTTGGAGAAGTTTTTTACAGAGGTTTCCTTACTGGAGGGTGGGGGCGGGATGTGGATGTCAAGGGTGATTTGCTTATTGTCAGACCTGAGCACTGAGGGGGTGACCATAGGTGTGGAGCATCAATTTCCCATGTTGGTAATGACCAGGTCTTGGATACTCAAGCCCCCTTTGGGACTATGAGTTAGTTGATCCAGGGCATTGGGAATTATGAATTCCAAGAACCACTGGGCAAAGGTTTTGGTACAGGAGTAGTTTTCCCAGTTAATGGCAGGGTAGTTGAAATCACCCAGTTTTAAGGTGTTTGGTTGTATCTTAACATTTTCCAGTATGTTTATAAAGCTGTAGTGAGAATCTTGGGGCATGGTGGGGATCTGTAGCAAGGTATACAATTTGGATTGCAGTCTTACCTAGTGTTAGTTGCACTTGGAGAATTTCAGATGCATTGTGTTGGGCAACTAGCCTGTTGGTGTGAATATCCTTGGTGAATATGGACACTCCTCTACCTTTAGTGTTTCGGTCTTGGTTTGGTGGCCAACAGGTGTGGTAAGGGCTGTAACCTAGTATTGCAGTGGTGCTCTCTGGAGCCTTGAACCAGGTCTCTGTTACTGCACAGATATTGATGTTCTCCATTTTTAGGAGTGCCTAGTGACTGTGAATGGCCACAAAAGCATTGATCCCTACACACACACACACACACACACACACACACACACACACACACACACACACACACACACACACACAGTTGCCATGTCTAGGATTAAATTTCTACCTATCTAGTGCATCACATTATAGCATTACACAGTTACAGCAAGTGCCATGGAGCTTATAGGGCTACACCTTCACCAAACATGTATTTCAAGGTGAATGACATCAGCAGGCTTGCCAAAGTAGGGCAATGGGGAGTGTAGTGACTGTGAATGGCCACAAAAGCATTGATCCCTACACACACACAAAACCAACCAAACACACAGTTGCTATGTCTGGGATTAGAACTCCTACCTGACTAGTACATCACACTATAGCATTATGCAGGTATAGCATGTGCCATGGAGCTTATAGGGCTACTCTTGCCAATGTAGGGCAATGGGGAGTGTAGTGACTGTGAATGGCCACAAAAGCATTGATCACTACACACACACACACACACACAGTTTCACATTTGACACATCTGGGATTAAAACTCCTACCTGACTAGTACATCACACTATAGAATTACGCAGTTATAGCACACACCATGGAGCTTATATGGCTACTCCTTCCCCAAAGGTTTATTTCAAAGTGAATGACATCAGCAGTCTTGCCAAAGTTAAGGAAATGGGGAGTGCAATGTGTGTGCATGGGCCATAAACCATTCATTTGGAAGCACACACACAACACTCAGTCACACACAGGTTTACATTTAACAGGTATGTGTATACAACTGCTAGATGAATTATGACTTGTACAGTCATGTTACAGAGTTATTACAAGTACCACAGACACTATAGTGCTGAGGGGTACCAGAGGCAAATGTTTTATCCAGTTGGATGCATGCTGGGTGGTACAGGCCTCATGATGGGAGGCTCTTTGTCACTGTCTGTCACTCTCTTCCACACATCTATGTATGTGTAAGTTTGGCCTATTATAGTGTGTTGTCCTTGGATAAATGTGTGTATTCCTATCTGATGTGTGTGCAAAGCATGACTGGTGTGCAATGTGAAGTGTGTGCACAAACATCTGCGACTGTCAGATATGTATAGTCTACTGTTGTTGCCAGACATGGGCTTCATTTCTGTAAGTGTGGGAGCATGCCCAGTATGACCTTTCATTATTTTGTTGTCAGACATGGGCTTTGTGTGGGAGCATGCCCAGTATGACCTTCTGCATTGAATGTGTGAATCCATTTCCGGTAGGTTGTACTCCAGTACAGGCTTTTGTGTTCTACACCTACAGCTAGCAACCTGTTTCTGCAGGATATCTGTAGATTGGTTGGCAATATGGGGTCACAATGGACAAAGGATAGTGGGTTACTGTAGGTAATTGTGTCTGTGCTGCTTCTGCTACATGGTCTTGGTGTTAGCAGAGATATTCGGACATATGTACTGTTTTACACTGTGATGTTTTATGTCATCAACTACTGTCAAGTATACATATTTGCTTGCAGTAATGTCCTGGGGAACACAGGGTGAATGTAGCTGTGTCCAGTATTGTGGTCTGCAGCCTACATATTCTTGCACAATCATGCCATTCTGGAGGGGAAGCTGCAGACACTTGCTAATGGGTCTGTGTAAATGGTTCAGCACCTTGGTACAGTGGTGGCTGAGGATCCCATGCTTGTACATCCATCAATGTGACAGTATGGCCATATCCTGCTGTGGCCATACCTCACAGCTGTACAGATTTACACAGGTTACTCAGAGGCAGGGCTCATATTTCTGGTCATTACCCCATTCACATTGTGGTTTACAAACAGGTTTGTAGCCACCCATTCCTGTGTTTGCAGGCAGGGATAGTATGTGCACACAACTGAGTTTTAGACTTCACACACTCCATGGCATCCATGCTTCTACCCCCTGTTATTCTGTCCTCTTCCAAACATTATGCAAACATTATCTGATAAGTTCCCTATAGTTATCACTTCATCCCAGCAGTATTTAGGGGTTGGTCCACAGTTTATGCAATATGACATGGTACTGGGATTTGTCGACATGGCCTTGCATTTGGGTTCTGTGGACTGTGTTATGTTGTTATTTGGGAGTCTATGAGATAACATACATTGGCAGTATGGGTGAGACACAGGCCTTTGACATAGGACTGTAGGGCATTTGTTAATGATGCAGGCCATCTGTAGCAGGCTGTTGCATTGTGTCACTCCTACAGTCCCAGGCTATAAGCTACTATATTCCCCTGGGGTGACAGCATAGATGTGCAAGGTGTTAATGTCAACAGTTTCTGTCCTTATTGATCCAGTGGTGTGGATGCTGGCAGGGTGCTGCTTACAGCTAGGGATACACCTGCATGGGACTCCTCTTCAGCATGCTGCATTCTGTGGCTATTCCCATACAGAGGTGGGGGTCATATTGTACTCATTACTAACAGCAGGGCTAAGACCTGTGAGGTACCTCTGGCTGATGGTGGGGTGAGCTGGGTGAATGTGTGCTATGGAACCTACTTGCAGCTGACTCACAGATATATGTGGGGCATTCCACTTATGCTGGCTTGTGCAGGGACATCAGCAGTTTCTCAGTACTTCATACCTGTGACTTTTGTGGTCTGCTAGTATTTGGCCAGGTGACATCAGGATTCCATACTACAAACCCAACTAATGTGCTGATAACCTGCATTTACAATTCCAAATGTGTGTCCATTTGACAGTAACATTTTATACACTGTCTGTCTAGGGTACTTCCACCTGTGTACTGTTTGTATGTCTGGGACCACATTTATGCCATGTCCATCTTTCAGATGGTGACAGATATTACATCTGAACAATTAGTATGGCTTACTGCTGGAATGTGTCTTGCTGGGATGCATTGTGTTTGGCACTGCAGTTGTGAGAACTTGGCCCTGTCATCGGCAGTACTGGTCATTGGCCACCAGGACACAACCCACCACGCCTACATGCTGACCACTCTCACACAATATACAACACACACCAACCTAACACACACAGCCCTGCATATTGTACATGTGCTACAATCTATCCTGCTACTTTGGATGGCTCAGGTAATCTGTGCTCCACTGTTATTATACCTACACATACATGTTACTACATTTCTACATAGGATTGGGGGGGGGGGCACATCTGACAACTGTACACATTTGATATGAGTGTACTGGTATTTCAGGTACTCCATTTCATTCTGTATTCTGACCTATCTTGCAGACTAGAGGCATATCAGTGTACTACAGTTTTTTTACCTACATTTCAGTTTCAGACTTCTTACCCTTTAGAACTAACATCCCACTGCCTGACCTGTTGTAATCTGTCTGGGTAGGTCTTGAGGGGGGGCTGTTTTCCATAGCCATCAATCAGAGGCCTTAGCACAGCCTTTCTTTGTGTTTGTCTACACCTGTCCTGCTGGCTGAGTCTGTTGTTGGGTATGTGAGCCTCAATGACTTGCCTTACATGTGTGTGTTCTGTGGATACACATGTGGCCCACCACATGACCTGCAGTGGGTTTTGTCACCTTGTCTAGTACTGGCTACTATGTTGACACTAATATTTGTTACAGATTTCATGCTGCTGATATAGGTGTCTACTGTCTGCTGGAATCCCATTCAGCCACCCAATTCCCTTGCATGCTCACATCCATACCATAGATACACATAGCAGAACATACTACTCCATTCAGCAATTGATAGGAAGAGTGTGGCTTCCTTGTGGCTGTGCCAGTATTGAGGATAGTGCTGGAGGACTGACTATGTTGGATGCATATAGTACACTCCCTATACATGGTTAAGCACATGTAGTGTCATGTTTGGCATCCCTTTTACTGTATGTGCAAGTCAGAGAGAGGTGTCATTCCCTGGGTCCCTACCATGTCAGTGTATGTGCTATGCATAACCTATTTGCCAAAGCCTGGGGATACTGAGCACACCTCCTTCTGCCTACTGGGGCAAGCTCAGTTTGTTCCTCCTCTGAATCACTCTGTGCCTGTGCAGGCCTTGGCAATGGTGGGGGGCTGTGTGGCCCTGCCCCATGCTGTTCCTGCTGCAGCATTTTCCACAGGATCATATTGTGTAGCATGGCACATACGATGACAATTTGGGTACATGTAGCTGGAGAGTACCGCAAGGCTCCACCAGATATGTCCAGGCACCGGAACCGTGACTTGAGCATCCCAAACACATGCTCTATTATGATTCTGGTCTGTGCGTGTGCCTCATTATGGAGTTCTTGTTCGGGTGTGTGTGCATTTCTGATGGGTGTCATCAGCCATGGCTCCAGTGAGTAACCAGCATCCCCCACTAGGTGGCCATATGGGATGTCCCCCTGGCAAACCTCTGGTACAATTGCGTCATATGCTAGATGCGAGAGTCATGATAGCTTCCAGGGCTGCCAGCACACACATTCATTATAATGCCCTGGCCATCACATACGACCTGGAAGTTGATGGAGGGGAAGCCCTTGTGCTTTATGTAGACTCTACTCCGCTCACCAGGTGGTGCTTTGATGTGTATGTGCATGCAGTCTATAGCACCCACTACCTCAGGGTATTTTGCTATTTGGTGGAAGAGACACATATTGCTGGTCAACGCCTCACGGGTGTTGAAGAAATATATGTGCTCACCGGCATATGCTGACATGGCATCCAGGAACTGGTGGAGTACCCTGGATGCTGATGCCTGTGAGATCCCCGTGATATCCCCAGTTGGCCTTTGGAAGATGCCTGTGACTAGTATTCTTAAGCCTACACTTATCTTGGTATCCACTAGGATGGGTTCCCCTCTGTTGGTTCTGTGTGTGAGGCGTGGCCAACACAGCTCAACAGTTTGCTGTAGGATGTCCCTGTCCACCCTAAAGTGCTCCACTATCTCAAGCTCATGTAGCCCTTGGTAGGTTACCCTGGGTCTGTACACTCTTCTCCTTCTCCTCATTGTGGGTTGGTTGTTAGCATTCTCATCCTCACCACCTTCAGCCTCTTCCACATGTTGATTTATGAGAGCGAATGCAGCCCCTATCATTTTGTTAGTTTTGTCTGGTAAAATTTCCCTGTCTGTGTACACCGGTGGTGTAGAGTTTGTGGGAAAAACCAGAGTGAAAGGTGTTTGTATAGTTTATAGTACTGTGCTGGGCTGCTGCCTGTGCAATTTGCTGATTCTGATACATTTCACTTGCCAGCTATGCTAGTTCTCCTTGATTGCTTTCCTACTGCTGTTTTTCCTTCCCATTCTCTTCCCATTTAAGCCCCGAGGTGCACTGCGCATACCCAGTGCTCAGATGTGAACAGAGCTGCTATTTCCTGTTTTTTTTTTTTTTTGTTTGTTTAAAACCTGGTGCATGGCACGCAGACCGGTTTAGGCAATGTAAATACTGCTAGGCAGCCTCAGACACACCCCCTTCCTTAGCTGTGCTTGGCTAAGAGCAAACATGGGCCACAGAGCTCCAATAAGCTTACAGCATGAATGACGCACCCCCTTATGAAGTCAGCTACCCCTTAGCCTTGCACCATTGTGTTACTGCACTTACACAGTTGGGTGCTAGCTAACCCTGAGGGGAAATCTATGATTCAGTATCAATCCCCTCATTTTCATAAAACTGACTGTTAATGCATGGTTAGAAGACTGACACTCAGCCTTCCCCCTTAGCAACACTATTCAATGGTATTGTTGTCTTCTGCATGCCATTGAGTATTATGGTAGAATTCTGATTTTGGTTTAAAAGCTTATTTCCAGCTTTTTTTTTTTTTTTTTTTGGGCCGATCCCATTTGCACACCGCTGCCCTATGCTTAAATGGCTGAAATCGGCAAAAAAATAAATAAATAAAAGTTAATTTTTATAATTTTGCAACTATTTACCATGCCAATGGCCATATATTTGGCCATTGGCATGTCTACTACATTGAATACATGCTTTCGTTGGAGCTGTCATGCTTCAGTTTTCTAATTTGCAGAAATGTATTCAGTTAGTAACCGAATACATTTCTGCAGCTTACACTATTCCTGCACAGATGCCTGCATGATTCCTGGATCACTAATTCACCTCATTTGCATGGCTTTCACCTGCAAATGGGGTAATTAGCATACAGGAGCTGTGTTCATGCAGGAATAGTGTTGGAGTGCTTGTGCACATCCTGGAAGCTCATTCCTGGATCGCTCGTTGGCCATATTGCATGCAACAGCTCTTGCACTATTCTTGCACACCGTGCAGAGCTTGCTGAATCCTGGGGAATGTTATATAGCTAAAACATACAGACTTGAATTTGTTAAACATGATTCTAGATTAATTAAAAAGCATTATAAAAGTAGGATTGTGAGTATGCAAAAGGATGTGCTAGCAGACATATAATGATAACATAGTAGGATAGCATGGTGGCTAAGCAGAAAGCTTTCTCTTTATAGCTTCGGGGACTTGGGTTCAATCCTGATGTATAGTCACTCTCTGTTGGAGTTTACATTGTCTTCCCTGTGCCTGCATTCATTTTGATAGGTACTCCTGTTTTCTCTTACTTTACAAAAACATGCTGGTTGACTGGTCATGGAATTAGTCATATATTTACATGCTATACCCTTGGTCTTGATAGTTGAGTTGTGGCTGAAAAGGATGTATGACCTAGGTCAGCCCACTTACCTGGTTAACAAATGATAAAATAAAAATAAAATGAATCACAATATTTAGGTTATACTATTGCATCAAAACGACATATTTATATGGTTCTGTGGAAAACCTTCCATTTTCATTTAGATTCTCTTTATTTAAGTGTTATTCAGTGAAATTGTTACACTATGGGGTACTTAGAAACAAATAGCGCAGTATGTTAACTGAAATAGCATTGCAAAAGTTGACATGACAGGGCTATTTCAGAGATGCATGAAGTACAATTTTGCTAGAATAAAAACAGCACAGTATGCATTACATACTAATGATTGCACAATGTCATGTAAATGAGTGTCAGCATACTGATGAAGACCATGGCATATGCAAATCTTAAGATCAGACCTGGTGGAGTGACTTATGAACAATAACATTAGCAAAATGAACTGTGGCAATAAGCCTGTCTGAACACTGTCAATTTTTAGAGTACAGGTGTATTACCCACACTAAGATGCTATAACTAGTATCTGATATATTTGGTGAGCACATATTAGAGACTGCCTTAGGAGCCACTGACCATGATGATTCTAGTTGCTGCTCTCCAAGCCACAGTAGAATCTTCCAGTCATTGACATGTCATCACCTTCATGGCAAAAACAATTTTGATCACTACTGTGGGGAAAGAGACACCATGCAAGTTGTGGTAGGCATGTGCTGCCGACACATGAAATCAAGGGGGATGTATTCACTTCTTGTCTCACTGGACAAGAAGGTTTGTGTATCATTAACTATCCTTGTTATGGGAACCTTTCAGCATCCAATAGGATACACATTTGGAATTTCATAGGTGTCAGGCTCTGGAATCTTACACAACTTCCTTAATGGGATGCTGCAGCATGTGGAGGACCACATTTGGTTTCCATAGAAAGCAAAATCGAGAACCTTCATTGTGTGAGCATTCTACAATATAATCTGTCTCCCAGAGGTCTAGGGCCATTAACTTCACCCGCATTGATATTAAGGCTCCATCTGCTTCACATAGTTCTTGGTATGTCAGCTAAAAGGGCTTTGATGCCATCAAATGCCACATGGTGGGCAGTGCACAAGATGTTAACATGTCTATGCACCAACAAAGTAGTTCCCATGATTCCCATATCTGGCACATGTGTAACCTATACCAGCATTTCATGTGGGGTGACTTTTCACATGGCTATCACACAGGTAGGTACGCATATAGAGTCTTGGATAATCTCTTTTTATGAACAAAGGTAGCAGACTACTCACAAAGTTGTCCACTGTTGTGTGCTGCAGGTGATACAGAATGTAGCCATGGCTGATGATCCCCATCTTCTTCTTCTTCTTCTTCTTCTTTTGGCTTTTCCTGGTTTAGGGGTCACCACAGTGGATCACTTTGTCAGGGCTCATGATTGGCAGTGGAGTTTTTTACAGTGTCAAGTTGCCAGCCCAGCACCCAACCTTCCACAGAAGGCACACACATGCACAGACTCACACCTAGGGCCAATTTAGAGTGGCCAATCCACCTACAGCATGTCTTTGGGAGGAAACCGGAGCACCCAGAGGAAACCCATGGGACCACAGGGAGGACATGCAGACTCCACACAGAAGACACCCCAGCCGAGGATCGAATCAGAGAACCTCTTGCTGTGAGGTGGCAACACTAACCACTGCACCACCGTGGCTGCCCCGCTGATGATCCCCATCTGCAGTCCCTAAATCATGGTAGAGATGGAGTATAACACCACATTAAAACAGATGTGTTTGAGGTTCTGAAGACTTACCTCCACTACTTGGATATATCTAATGTATACTGTATACTCCTTAGACCTGAAACAAGATATCTGTGGTCTGTGCCATGAATCACAATGGTTCTTCAAAAACAAACACAGTGTGGGGACACACTATCACTGCCTGGCATACCTGTGGCAGCAGCAGAGTAGGAGCCAGGTGAGGAGGCATTGGAGGAACTGGGTGCAGTGGGGCCCAATGCAAGGCTGAGGTAGGTACGATACCTCATGGCACTGACAAAAAGGTGGTGTTTTGTCCACAGCTATGGGCTGTGATAGAGCAAATGTAAAATAAAACTGATGTCTGCTACAATACACCCAAGCTATGTAATACAGTGGATTTTCTGGACACACTGTACATTCGACATTTTCATACCTCCATAGGTCAGAAGGGTGGGCAGAACACAGTCATCATCATTTGCACAGGAGAGGTAGGGGACAGCAATGGTATCCCAGCTGCAGATGCCACACTTGTCATACACATGGCTAGGATGTAGTGATGAGACAGAGTTTTCATGGATGAAATATTATCTGGGTACATCTTGTAGCCCCATGGTGTCAGAACTGGATGCATACTTCAAAGGTATTGCTTACCACATCAGGAGAATGTATGGGAACCTGCAGTGGTTGCTAATATGGAATTTCAGTAGAATGTTCGTGTCAGTGCACCCAAGAATGAACAATAGCAGATGTAACTTATAGTAGCACTACCAAGAGCATAATAATATTTGACTTCAGGGCCTTGATTGGTTGGCCTGGTGGGTTGCACCCACAGATGAGCCATAAGAGCATCAGCCATTTTTATGGGAGAATCCATGCCCAGGTTGGAAGCAGCCATGCACAGTGTACACAGTGAAGCTATCTCCATAATATGGTTCACCATCTATGTAAACCTGGCATGCAGTTGTGCAATGCACAGATATTCCTTAGTATTGACATGGCAACCGATGTCCCACATTTCCCCGAATGCACCAGTTGCTGCCAAATAGGCCACTGTTACCCTCAATGAGCATGTTTTCTCCTGGTCCCTGTATGCCATGTTAGTCTGCATGTGTGCAGAATGTTCCATAGTCCTTGCAATATATGCAAGTCATCACTCAAACCACACAGAACACTAAACATAAATGACATAGTGTAAGTACATGCACTGTGTGGCTGCATATCCACTGATTGATGCCAAGAGTGACACTCAGGTCTGTTAAAGTCCTGTGTCAATGCTACAGTAGTCATCTAAACACCTCTCCATTATGATAGCTGTGTGCACCTTGGTGGCATTGCAGCCTTCTGATGCCATCTGTGGTGGTGTCATCTTTGTAAGTTGGGTGGGATGACATTTGCCAAACAAAGGTGATGCCATGGGTTCATATTGCCTCTCCACAGTTACCGCAGGTGTGGGTGCTGTAAGTGTGCCTCTCACCGCCACATAACACCAGACTTCTACATGCCAATATTATGCAAAGCCTATGTGTACAAGCATTGCTGCTGATGCAGGTTGGCACTGTTGCACCCCTAATGATAAAATGCATGTGTATGGGTTTACTTGAGTAAACCATTCACAGTTATAAGTATCTGCCCTATACTAATGGAACATACTACAGCTAACTGTGTGCATCCCCTGCAGACACTTGAGCACTTGTCACAAACACAACTCCTAATATGCAAGCCACTTCCAGGTAGGCTGGTTCTCTCAATGTCCCCAGTGATGTGGAATTCCTCCATCTCTGCAAAATGTGTCTGTGTTGGTGGTTAATACCAGTTGCCATGCTATCTATAGCTATTTCCTGTACCTTGGTCTTGGCATGCAGTAATATATTGGTGATTCTGAAATGCACCTGCACTATTGTTCTATTTTGTTCAACCACTACACTGATACCTTGCACCAGTTACTAAACACCTAGCCTCAGAAGCCCTGCTAGCCTTATTCTACTCATGGGTAAATATTCTAATGTTTGCCTATGGCCTATAGAAGCACCTCCATCTATTGTGTTGTGAACATCTTCAGACATTTCCATTGCTTTGTTCTTATGCCAGGACATGTACACCATTTGTATTACAGATGTGGATCAATGTGCATATACATGACCATCTATGTCAGCCAATAACTGCCTTCATACTGTCGTCAGCACCCACTCATTGTTCACAGCCCTGTGCACTGCTATAATGTAAGCCTTCAACTCTGTGCCATTTTGCGGTGGCTGTGGACACATTAGACATGCTTACTATCTGTTGGATATGTGCAGACAGCACAGACCATGACTGGTATACTGGAAGACCTATATCTTTTGTAGCATGTCATGCTGTCTGTGCACATAAGGTGCAATATGGCCTTACCTAAACAGCAGAATGGCAACTGAGTTTGATTGTGTTTCCTCTGCCCTGTCAAGCTGAGACTCCCTCAACAGAACTGTGAAGCATCCTGTTTGTCCCTTGTGCCTTTTAAGGTGGAATTCAGAAACAGGAATGCAACTTGTGTTGTCTGCCCTGTGGCTGTCAGATTGAGCCCCTCCTCATACTGTTTGCCCCATTTGTTGTTCTATGTTCTGTTACACCACTCACTCCACTGGTATGTTACTGCATCTGTGGTTTACATGCACCGTTGTGTAGTCACTGCATTACTCAAGTCCATTACTGGTTGAATTATTGGTTGTCAAGTTGTTTACATGGCAAAGCTCTCTGGTATCTGCTCTACAAGATTCTCTAAAATACTCACTGTAATGCAGTCTTCTGCAAATGGTGACTTTTACCACTCCAAAATGGATCTCATAACCTGGTGATTATGCTAATGAGATGTGATTTAGTGTGATCATCCCTGACTCACTCAAGTAACCATGATTAGTGCCCATAGTCAGTGAAATGAAGCCTGTTCCTGCTCATTCACAGGCTGGGATATCACATAGGGTTTTTTGCCTGTGAATCCAGGCTGCACTAATATAACTTTGCCTCACACTACTAACTATGTGCATTGAGGTACCCTGCTGCCCATAATGTCCATTCATGGGCTGGGAGGTCATGTAGGGTGTGTGCACTTGCAAAGCCTGAACATGACTAAACACTGAATTGCACTACTTAACACCTTTGTCATACTACTGCTACAGGAAAGTGTGCTGCCATGGAGCCCATTGATGCACATTATTTGGTATCTGTGCTGCCATGGTGTGCAGTGATGCACATTATGCAGTGTCAGTGTTGCCATGGTGCCCAGTGATGCACAATATGTGGTGACTGTGGTGCCATGGTGCCCAATGATGCACATTAGTGATGCACATTAGGTGGTGTATGTGCTGCATGGTGTCCAGTGATGCACATTAGTGATGCACATTATGTTGTGTCTGTGCTGCCATGGTACCCAGTGATGCACATTGTGTGGTGTCTGTGCTGCCATGGTGCCTAGTGATGCATATTAGGTGGTGTCTGTGCTGCCATGGTACCCAGTGATGCACATTATGTGATGTCTGTGCTGCCATGGAGCCCAGTAATGCACATTATGTGGTGTCTGTGCTGTTATGGTGCCCAGTAATGCACATTGTGTGGTGTCTGTGCTGCCATGGTTCCCAGTGATGCACATTATGTGGTGTCTGTACTGCCATGGTGCCCAGTGATGCACATTAGATGGTGTTTGTGCTGCCATGGTACCTAGTGATGTACATTAGTAATGCACATTATGTGGTGACTGTGCTGCTATGGTGCCCAGTGATGAACTTTGTGTGGTGTCTGTGGTGCCATGGTGTCCATTGATGCACATTATGTGGTGTTTGTGCTGCCATGATGCCCAGTGATGCACATTATGTGGTGTCTGTACTACCATGGTGCCCAGTGATGCACATTGTGTGGTGTCCGTGCTGCCATGGTGCCCAGTGATTCACATTATGTGGTGTCTGTGCTGCCATGGTGCCAAGTGATGAACTTTGTGTGGTGTCTGTGGTGCCATGGTGTCCATTGATGCACATTATGTGGTGTTTGTGCTGCCATGATGCCCAGTGATGCACATTATGTGGTGTCTGTACTACCATGGTGCCCAGTGAGGCACATTGTGTGGTGTCCGTGCTGCCATGGTGCCCAGTGATTCACATTATGTGGTGTCTGTGCTGCCATGGTGCCAAGTGATGCACCTTAGGTGGTGTCTGTGCTGCCATGTTGCCCAGTGATGCACATTAGTGATGCACATTGTGTGGTGTATGTGCTGCCATGGTGCCCAGTGATGAACATTGTGCAGTGTCTATGCTGCCATGGTTCACAATGATGCACATTATGTGGTGTCTGTGCTGCCATGGTGCCCAGTGATGCACATTATGTGGTGTCTGTGCTGCCATGGTGCCCAGTGATGCACATTAGTGATGCACATTATGTGGTGTCTGTGCTGCCATGGTGCCCAGTGATGCACATTATGTGGTGGCTGTGTTGCCATGGTGCCCAGTGATGCACATTAGCGATGAACATTATGTGTTGTCTGTGCTGTCTTGGTGTCCAATGATGCACATTATGTGGTGTTTGTGCTGTTATGGTACCCAATGATGCACATTATATAGTGTCTGTGTTGCCATGGTGCCCAATGATACACATTAGTAATGCATATTATGTGGTGTCTGTGCTGTCATGGTGCCCAGTGATGCACATTATGTGGTGGCTGTGCTGCCATGGTGCCCAGTGATGCACATTATGTGGTGGCTGTGCTGCCATGGTGCCCAGCGATGCACATTATGTGGTGTCTGTGCTGCCTTGGTGTCCAGTGATGCACAGTATTGATGCATATTATGTGGTGTCTGTGCTGTCTTGGTGCCCAGTGATGCACATTATGTGGTGTCTGTGCTGCCATGGTGCCCAATGATGCACATTATGTGGTGTCTGTGCTGCCATGGTGCCCAGTGATGCACATTATGATGTGGTCTGTACTGCCATGGTGCCCAGTGATGCACATTATGTGGTTTTTGTGCTGTCATGGTGCCCACTGATGCACATTTTGTGGTGTTGGTGCTGCCATGGTTCCCAGTGATCCACATTAGTGATGCACATTATGTGGTGGCTGTGCTACCATGTTGCCCAGTGATGCACATTATGTGGTGTCTGCAACATGTAGCATGTGCCCCAGATGTCATTTTTTTCTCCAGGAGTTGACCTGACAAATAGATATAACCTTAACAAGGGACTGTAAAATCTTTGTAAACCTACTGTACCAAAGATCACTGAAGGTGTCAGTTGAAAATAATAAGAGACCCATTTATAAAGTGGATGCCTGTCACCAGCTTGCCACTGGTGTCCTCATCTTTGGTGAAGAGTGTCAGTATAAATACAGTGACCTGGAGAGGCACCACCCAGACCTCTCCACCAGTGGGAAGAAGTGGTTATGATGGGACAGCCATCTTTTTATTGTACATGTTCTATTCTTGCATTATCACTGTACAGTAAGCTCATCATCTCAAGCTGTAATTGCCTTCTGCTCTCAGGGATGCTCTATGCTCATTCTGTTTGTTTTATGTTTTATTGTCCCACTGGAGAATGAAGAAAATCAGACTGCCTACTAGAAGAAGCATGCCATGTTCTCTGGGTGATGTGGTAACTGAAATAACTGTACAGCATGTAACTGAACAGTCTGTATTTATGTATTTCTTTTTATCCTGTTTTCCATTTCTGTGTATTATTTAGCTTTGTTGTTTATTTTTTCTCCTTTTAGTGTAATATTTTAATAAATTGTACAAGATATAACCGAATAGTTGTATTTGCATCATTCTTTTTTTCATGTTTTTAATTTCTTTCTTATTATTTTCCTTTGTTATTTTGATGAGTCCATTTACTTGATTTTTCTGCAAGATTAGTGATGGTGCAGGCTAAAGTAAAGTGGTGACCACTGCAGTCTGCACCATCAGCATCAACAACCATTGGGTCACCAGCAGTCCATAAGTTTGCCTCTCTACAGGGTAATAAAAGTTACCCTGTGGATTGTGACCTGTAGGGCTTGCTGATGGCCTCCATTGTCAGTTTTCAGGAGGGGAGATAAAGACTTCTCTTCCAGAAATGGCACTGAGGGTCTCACTTGGGTTGACCTGCACAAAGTGCAGCAGCTGGTGACAAATTAAGTGGACTGGCAGCTCTATGTTCATACTGATATCCTGATGTTCTTCTTCACCTGGCTTGTAGACCTGTGTAACTGGCCAGCCCCCATCCACTGAGCCACCAGAGGTGGATCTGACTGATGATATAAGCTACAGAAGGTATTGACTGACTTCTGAATGAGTTTCCCTCTGGGCTGGCTTGAGAGACATTCCTTAGGGCTCTCTATCCTCCATCATTCTGCTCCCCATCCTTTTATGTCTGTCCCTATCCCCTGTTTTTTGTTCAACACACCACATCACCAGTTATCCAGACTCTGCTAAGTCTGTGTCTCTCCACTGTTTCCCCCTTATGAGTTACTTCTTCCCCTGTTAGACTTTCTTTGCATTTTATATTTTTGTGTGCCTCTGTTTTTTCCTATACTATCATTATACACACCTTCCTACACTTACCTTCCCCATTCTGTCTTCCCCTACTATTTTTCAAGAAAGGCACAGTAGTACAGCGGTAGCATTGTTGCCTCACAGCAAGATGTTCTCTAGTTTGATTCTCAGCTGGAGTGCCTTTTGTGCAGAGTCTGCATGTCCTCCCTGCGTTCATGTGGGTTTCCTTTTGGTGTTTCCATTTCCTCCCACGTTTCAAAGACATGCTTCTGGAGCATTTCTCCCTGGGCCTCCACTGAAAATTGGCTATATTCCAAGTTGGACTTTCCCAGTAAACAAATGTTAAATAAATAAAAAAAGAAAAAAAAAAAAGAGTTCCTGTCCCAAAATGTATACCCTTCTTTCCACACCCAACACCACTCTTGCATTAAATGAAAACAGGCAGCCTGTAAATGGTTCATCTCCTAGGCTCCTCCTTGTAAATGTTTCACCTTCCAGGTCCCTGCTTACACTTATCAAGGATACTAGAACTTGTCAGAGATTTGGGACGAGTGGCTAGGCTTAAAAAAGCCCTTGTGGTCGTTAGCCTAGTAAACAAGTATAAATCTATTATTATTGTTCCTCTGTTTACTCTTCCCTGTTTCTAACTGTTGTTTCTCACCAATCCCTTCCCATTTTATAATAAAATCATTTGGTATTTTGCTGTGGTGCCCTGCTATGGCCTGTTCACTGTGCCTGTGTAACAGCTATATGTCAGTTTGATGCAAGTATGAATACCCACAGTGTTGGGCACACCAACCGCATGCTTTTCCCTGGTCACATGATCACTCATAGTGTGCTTGGTTTAGTTGTCTGGTTACTTCAGTTATCACATCAGTGAAAATTCATTATGCAGCGTGGTCCCTGGCATGTCCAAGCTATGCCAATACTCTTTTATGCTAGTCCTTACCAGGCCATGTTACGCTAACCTAATTTGCTATTTTCTACTCCACGGTCATATTATGCTTTTTTGTGAATATTCTCTTATCTCTTTTATAGAAATTTGGGCAATTATATAATTTTCATTTTATGTTTATGAAGTGTCACTGTAGATCATTTTTAACATGCTGTTTGCATTAATAACTTAATTTTTCCTAATTTATTTCTTTCTTTCCATTTTTTCTGTTTGTTGCAATGTTTGAGTTCTGTAAATCACTAAAGGTTTAAGCATTTAAATAAATTTGACATCAGATGGCTGCATGATCAACCCAGTCTACTCATTTTCCTAACTTGTGATCAAATGTATCTTAGTTAACTAAAACTTTATTTTTCTTTCACCAGCATAAGAATTGCATTATACTGTTTTCAAGAATTCTTGAATTATGTTACAGTTTTTGACACTATTGCGTGGCTGTACTTTGATGAATGGATAAAGTATTAATTAGTTCAACATCCTTAACAGAGGATAGTTACAGTGAGAGGTCATAAATATGGATGCAAAAACAACAATGAAACTGCTAGCAAACAAAAATTGCCAAGTTTCCCCTGTTATCCATTTGCCTCCTGACGATAAAGGTACAAAGACTATTATGTCTGCAGCTGTTCCTTGCTTCTCAACCACAAAGGCAGTTTTAATCCTGTTTCATGCATTTTAAAATTCTTTTAAATTATTTGTGGAAATGGTTCCAAGTACGTACCATACTTCTAATTTAGAAAAGATTACATCATGTTTCCGAGTTTCACATCATGAAGTATTTTTAAAATTTTTCAAGTGAAAAATGTTACGACTGCTTTCTTGTCTCTCTTCCAGGAATTTGGGTGATTAGCTTACAGTAATATATATCTTGAACAGCAGATATAGCTGGTTTAGATGAAACAAGGAGGTTTGTATGGATGCACCATCATGTTAGGCTTTATATAGTTTATCAAAAGGTATAAGATATTAAAGAAACATTACTATATCATAATTACTCAGCCTATACTTGAGTAAAAGATTTTTAATTCAGGTACAATGTTTGCTATAGCTCCAAGCTGGGAGCTTTTCAAGTATAACGTATGTTTGAATGTAAACCTAAATAATGCAGAAGTGCTCAAAACCCATCATAATTTCACCTAGTCTAATCACATACACCACCTTATGACTGCACTAGACTGAATACAAACACATCCTGACATTTAGCTTGATTAAACTTTGGGCCATGAGTTAAGTGATATGTGATCATTACACAATGTGCAATATCATTTAGCCTCAAATGTCAACAGCTCAATTCTCATTTCTCATTCTCTAGAATTGCTTAAAACTATTTCAAGCACCTTGAAACTAAATACCAAACAATCTCTCTTTCTTAGTACTCATAAACCTCAATTTGAGAATTCTTCAGATCATTCCTACCAAGTGGATAAAAGCATTCTGTTTTATATTCCAAATGCTTTATAGTTATACCATCATAAAAAGAACCATCTTGCTATACATAGCAGTGTACATCTGAAATTAAGAATAGCTTCTCTTTTTCATACCAAAAGAAGCTGAAATATTAACCAGTTCAGAGTAACAAATTCAACATGATTCATGAATGGAATCACATAATGCCAATGCCTGCTTAATGTACCACAGACAGATGTCTATGGTGCATTGCAGCTCAGTACACCTCTCGTGGTAACAGTGTGCTGTATATACCTATTGACAGGTCAGCAGCCAGGGTTTGGAGGTAACCACAAGGCAGGGTGCATAATATGGCTGCTTGACTGGCCTATGTATGTGCAGTGCAGGCTTTTCCTCAGCAAAGAGTTGCACTAAATGACAGGAAACAGCATAGTAGCTTGCGCACCTCACAAAAAAAAAAATGTAAAAAAAAACATAGTAAGTGCTTGGTGATCATTAAATTTCAGAAGAGTGGAACACAGTGAGGGAGTTGTATGCCCATAAGGGCAACTGCACTGTGATGGGTAGATTACAGGAAAATAAGATATTATGGGCTGTAGGACTATGACAGGGTTTATACATTTCATCCCTTAGGGCCAGCTTGGGGGAAACCTGTTTGCAGTGAGTGCATGAGTGTGTAATGTGGCACACAATTGCAAGAACTGGTGATCAAAAGACGTGCACATTCATTCACACGTATGAGCATATCCTTGCTTGACTCTGTGCAGATGGTGTGTGTGCATGTATATGGGGAAGTGTATATTGTGTGTGGTGTGTATGTGTTCTGTGTGTCTGAGCATTTTTCACCATGTTTGTCCATGACAGTAGTAGTACACAGTCTGGACTTGACTAGACGATTAGGTTGATAGATAGGCATGAATCAAATGATTTTAGAACATTTCTAATCTGTGCTATCCTCCATTCTCACATCTGTAGAGCAGTATCCCAGACTTGCATACCATTGTGATGTGTGTTTCATGGCTGACATCACCTGCCAGCCATATTGCACAACCATATTGGCTTGTACTTCTCAGAGTATGGGCCACAACTGCTTGCCCAAGGAAATCTATAGCTCCTGTAGCTTGATAAATGTAGCAGCAGTGTGGCATACTGCACTATGCTGTGCTCGTGGGTTCATGTGTGTTTATTTAAATTGATACATCACCAGCATATTCCATACCTCTCAACCTTGAAACATCAAAAATCTGGACAAAGGCTCATGAAAAATAGGTACAAATTGGTAAGCCGATTAACATAAAATTTGCATACGTAATTATGTAACCCCACCCACTCCTGTGAAATTGTGGGATACCAACTTTTAAATGCTAACTGAAGAACAGACAAAATATAATCATGAAACACAACATACAGAATAGTGTTTTATTTATATTAATATTTGAACTTGTATCAAACTTTGAACTTGTGCAAACTGCAAAACTAAAATACAATCATCCCTTTTCCCTTTTTTTGATCCTGCTTCCACTACAAACACTATCTTGCATTTAAGTTATTCTCCTACATGTACTTTGCTATCCCCAAGCAATTATTATATCCTTATTTAATTCTTCAAAATGAGGGTTTTAATTATGCATTTCTATATTTACTGATATTAGAGTTCCTACATTTCTTGGCTATCATTTGCAACAATGCTAAAGGGGTCTACTGTGGTAATACACTTCCCTAACCCAGCTCTGAACTATTCTTGCTACAACCCCAAACCACTCCTAGTATCTCCCATCAGAACTATGTATCCTATAAATAATCAGCTTCCAATGTCTACCTTAGTGCGTCTGTGATCTGACCCTAAACTACTTTCCAAATTTATGACAGTCATTAGGCTTAGTTTGCACCTTCAAAAATGCAAGACATCAATCAGTCCCCACATTTATCCATCACGCTGCTTACCTACATTTCAGAAACCATTTTTAATCCCGTTGCCTTTGATGCACATGCTATGCAGTTTTCCTCATTCAGATTTGTATGGATACCTACAAAATTCTGAATTAATGCTAATGAGGTACATAGTGATTAGGTTTCTAAATCACATAGCCAGAGCATTCAGCAGAGTGTTTTATTTGGAAGAATACTGTTGAGTATCCAAAGCAAAAGCACCCCCAATCTTTTCCATCTTCCCACTATGATGTGGTTGTTTTATTCTGCTAATGTCTAATCCTTTGTAAAGAAAGAAAATGCAATTATTAGTTTAAACTACTATGAATCACTGTAGGGACTCAGTAATTGTCTCTGAAGCATTTTACAGCTTTTGTTGCCACTGACCATCACTGGGGTTTAAGAAGGACTTGCTGTGGCTAGATTGCAGCCTAGAATCACAAGTCTAGGATGCTGATTAGACAAGAATGATCGTAAGCAGGAACCATGACTGATTCATAACATTCATTTTAGAAAACTTAGTGGACCTCGAAAGAATGTGAGCATAATTTCAAAAACTAACAGCAGTTTTCAGATGCATCTTGAAGGCTGAATATCAACAACTAAAATTCTTTCAAATTCCTTTTGCTTATTTATTTGTTTTAATGCATATAAAGTGCTACCTCATAGACAGAGTTTTGCGGTATGGGACTCTAGCTCAGTCAACATTTCCTACAGCTCTCTCTCTATATATATTATGCCCTATGGGTTTATATCACTTTGTTGAATGTTCATTACAGTGAACATTTGTTCATCGGACCAAATGCAGTGAACGTTCACTTTAGTGAATGTTCATTTCAATGAATGACTTACCCAGAGAAAGGAATGAGTTGTCCATCATCAGAAATTTGTCCTTTTCCCCACTATAGTCCAATCTCTGAGTTGATATATATATATATATATATATATATATATATATATATATATATATATATATATATATATATATATATGGGTCTACTACTGGAGATCGTAATTACACTATTATGAAATCTGGTAGATGCCCATTAACGCGAAAGTGCACTTCACCGAAAGTGCACTTTTGCAAACACCACTTGAGCAAATGGTTACGGACGTTACAGTTAGGGCTTGGGTTAAGGATAGTGGATAGCTAGTAGGGCTATCCACTATCCTTAACCCAAGCCCTAACCCTAAGGTCCATGACTACCGCACCACAGTGGAGGAAATTGTATGTCCTCCACGGTGCAGTAGTTACGGACCTTAGGGTTAGGGCTTGGGTTAAGGATAGTGGATAGCTGGTAGGGCTATCCACTATCCTTAACCCAAGCCCTAACCCTAAGGTCCGTGACTACTGCACCACAGTGGAGGACATTGCCTGTTCATTCTAGTGGTGTTCGCGAAAGTGCACTTTCGGTGAAGTGCACTTTCGTGTTAGTGGGCATCTACTACCAGATTTCGAAATAGTGTAATTTTGATCTCCGGTAGTAGACCCATATATATATATATATATATATATATATATATATATATATATATATATATATATATATACACTTGGGGGGGTGGGGGGTGCAGCTCCCACCTGGGTGGGTTTGAAATACTGTGCTTTGTGTGACTTTCAGAATGCTGGGCAACCTTTCCCTGGGCAAGTCGTTTGTTGCAGTGAACATTTGCTGAAGTGAATGTTCACTCTATTTGGCTTGATGAATGAACGCTTGCAGTAATGAACCTTTGAAAAAGTGATATAGACTATACCACATTGTTTTATGACAATGAGTGAAAACCAGTAAGCACTAGTACAGACAAGAGCTACAGTTCTTTTTTATAAAACTAAAAACTTCAAAGACTAAGTTGAATTGTATGTCACATTGTCAATGCTGTTCTTATAATCACTGGCCATTTGACTGATGGCCAAGTTGTTGGGTCCTACTCATTGATGCATATTCTCAGTGAGTCTACATCTGTTCAGGTGTACGTACTTACCATCAATGTGCTCACAAGAGTTATGACTACTCTTTGTTTAACTTACCATCAATGTGTTGACAAGAGTTATCACTGCTATCAGTTTAACTTACTGTCAATGTGCTCACAAAAGTTATCACTACTCTCGGTTTAATTTCTCCAAATCTTTTGAGTTTCTAATACCATGATGGGAATGGACCCCATTCCTAAGCCAGGGTATAACTAAAGTTCATGAAATTAGCCTTGTTTCAATCTTTGTTATTAGCCAAAAGTACTCTTCACAGCACCAGCATATGTGCCCAGAATGGATTCCAGCAGTTCATATGGAGTTACATGCATTCATAGTGTATCTAAATATGACTGTAAATTATTTTTTAAGAGACTCCTTGCTCCTACTATTGTTGGAACTGCCTGGGCATCTTTCTTCCACATTTTCTTCATTTTTGTTTGCAAATCTTGATATTTTATGACTCTGTGTATCTCTCTACCTGAGACACTGTAACCTCCAGGTATAGCAAATTCAATGATCAATGCTGCTTTTGTCTTTCTTTCAAGAACTACTATATCTGGTTTTCAAGTGTTTATTTTTTGAATTGTTGGTAATGGGCGATCCCATGTGATGTACAGTTCATCATTCTCTATAATGCTTTGTGGTTTATATTCCCAATGCTTTTCAGTTACTTCTGTATTGTAGTGTTTGCACAATCTTTAATGCAACAGTTTTGCTACATTATTGTGCTTTTCAGTGTACAAGCCTTCTGCCATGAGAATATCACACCCAGCAACAAGATGTGCAACTATTTCCAATTTATTTAACAAAACCTACATTTGTCTGTTTCTCCGACATGTTCAAAGAACTTTATAAACCAACATGTACATAGTCCACTATCCTAGGCTGTCATTATTAAGCTTTCATCCTTTGATTTCAACTCAACTCTCCTTAGCTATTCCTACTTCAAATCTTGATTGATACGAGGTTGTTTCAGGAGAGCTCCATAGTTTACACTATATTTGTGTTTTTTCCACATTTCTTTCTTTCTCATTTAATCCTTCTCCTTATATTCTTTCTTTGCTTTTTTGGCACATTCAGTTACTGTCTGATGTTTGCCTGCTTCTGGTTTGATTTCCATTACCGCTTGCCACTGCTTCTGGTTTAGGTAGATTTAGGTAGAGAGATTATCTTATACCTCATCTCTTCATGTTGTAAAACTTTTACTGTGTTTGAATCTGATGAGGTCAGGAGATATGTATACAGTTCAACAATTGCAGAAATAGACATATAATCAATTTCAAAGAGACCCATACCTCCTTAAGAGCATGAAATAATTAATCTTGATATGTGCTAATTTTTATATATCATTTGCAGATCTGCATCATATGCAGCTATAGCATATTTATTGTGTAATTTTAATACACAGTCCCCGGGATTCATCAAACTTCCGTACAGGAATAGCTTATTCTTGTACGGAAGGTACTGTTCCCGTATAGCATGGCAGCTCACCATGCATATGCATGAAGGCACGTTGCCGTGCTGCAGTATGTACACGGAAATGTGTATGAGAGCAGGGGGTGTGCATGAGAGCAGTGCTCTCACAAGATACATGCCCCCTGCATAACAGAATTGACAAAATGTGATGAAGAACGCCACTGCCACGATGTCTTGAGATGCCAAAACACCATTTATAAAACCATAATTCACTGTAGTAGAGACTGCAAAAATCTCCACTGACAAAAAACACAGTTGACCATTCTAAAGTGGTAAAAAACGATGATTTAATGTGATATAAGATCCAACAAGTTAAGCGCTTTCACCCGCTACATTACGGGCTTCATCAGAACAATACTCCAAGTAATTGTTGCCATTTAAATAAATGTTCTGGCGCCAAAAATGTTATCATTTAAAGTAACACATCCATTAAAAAGGACTGAAACCATCCAAATGAATAAATGCAATACATGTCAAATCCTATCAATAATCTACGTAAACATGTTTAATTTATACAAATCTATATTAAAAATAATACTTTACCATGTTAAAAATCATCCTAATACAATAAATTATAGATTAATGGCCTCAATTATTTGTATATAACTTAATTTAGATACAACATGTAAATGTAAACTAACAGGCAATATTCAGCAAGGGCTCAATGGTGGTGGAATCATTCAGCCCTGGCGGTGTGGAAGCATCGGTGTATAATTGCCACCAAATTTCCTTGTATGACAATATACCTTTGTAATCTCCCCCTCTAGGGTCTATTTGAATGGTGTCCAGTATAGCAAATTTGAAATTGTGTTTGTCTCCACACTTCTTTACATGCCTATATAAGGCATTGTTTTCATTCTTCGTCCTTATACTATACAAATGTGCATAAATACGCTTGTTGAACTTCCTCTCTGTTTTTCCTATATAAAATCCTGAACACACAGTACACTTAGCTAGGTATATTATCAATTTGGAATTAAAGTTACCCTGTTGAAATCTAATATTAGACCTATTCACATTGTCTAAGGTAATTCCCCCTTCCTCATAAATCGCATAACACTGATTACAACTTCCACATTTTTTAGTATACCTGTTAGATGGGGCTTTAGATATTTGACCTCTTTCAAGATAATTCTTAATATTGAGTCCCACCTTGTTAACAAATATGGGTTGAGACTCTAATATATTGGCTATATCATAATCTGCTGAAATTATATTCCAATTATTGACCATTATATTCTTTACTTTTGCAGCATGTGGACCGTACTCCAAAACACATGCTCTAATGAAGTTTGCTCCTGTACTTGTAAACCTCTCCTGAATAATTGGGACAATGTCTTTATTATAATTATTATAACCTAATAAAGGGGTGTATTTTCTTCCCCACTCATTAATAACTTGCTTACTCACATTTATCATCATATTCTTATCATAACCTCTATCTCTAAATAGAGAGGTAATATATGACACTTCTTCTAACATCTCTGAATGTAATGATGTCATTCTTATAGCTCGTATGAGTTGTCGGGCAACTATGAGACTGTTTCATTGAATGAAATCAACATAGCATATAGGAGTATAGACATGCACGTGGAAGAATTTTTGATAGATAAAAGAATCACCGTAGAAACTTACAACTATTTGAAGGTTGAACATCCCTTATTAGCATCCCTTGTTGGGATTCCTAAAGTACATAAAAATGTTGACAAAATACCTTTTAGACCTATAATTTCTGGTAGTAGATCCAAAACTTTTCCCATGGGGGTAGCCGTCGATACTATGCTTAAACGCATTTATGACAAAATTCCTCATTTAGTCAAAGATTCTTGGGAATTTTTGAAAAATTATCCAGTTTATTTATGCAAAGAAGATATGTTATTCATCACAATAGACGTTATCGATCTTTTTTCTTGCATTCCTAAAGATGAAGGGTTAGAAGCCTTTTCAAATAGTATTAGGAAGTATGCTGAATTTGATTGGGACAAAGCTTGTCTCATTCTAGATATGATGTCATTAGTTTTGGAACATAATTATATTTATTATGAAGGAGAATATTTCAGGCAAACCAGAGGTGTGGCTATGGGGGCAGCTTGTGCCCCCATATTTGCAAACCTGGTTATGCTTGACTGGGAAGAAACCACTGTTTTCCAGAGTGAATTTTTTAAATACATAAAACACTATTCCCGTTTTCTTGATGACATCTATATTTTATGGGATGGCAGTCCTACTATGCTGGAACAATGTTTGGAATATTTTAATCATAGTAATGACTACTTAAAGTTTACATCATCCAGTAGTCATGAAGGTATACCTTATCTAGATACTTATGTTTCTAAAGGAGGTAGAAGTTTCAAATCTCAAATATACAGGAAAATGCATTTTCCAATGGTTACTTGGAGTACTCAAATAACCATCCTAGGAAATTACTAACTAATATATACAAAGGACAACTCATACGAGCTATAAGAATGACATCATTACATTCAGAGATGTTAGAAGAAGTGTCATATATTACCTCTCTAGTTAGAGATAGAGGTTATGATAAGAATATGATGATAAATGTGAGTAAGCAAGTTATTAATGAGTGGGGAAGAAAATACACCCCTTTATTAGGTTATAATTATTATAATAAAGACATTGCCCCAATTATTCAGGAGAGGTTTTCAAGTACAGGAGCAAAATTTAGTAGAGCATGTATTTTGGAGTACGGTCCACATGCTGCAAAAGTAAAGAATATAATGGTCAATAATTGGAATATAATTTTAGCAGATTATGATATAGACAATATATTAGGGTCTCAACCCATATTTGTCAACAAAGTGGCACGCAATATTAAGAATTATCTTGAAAGAGGTCAAATATCTAAAGTCCCATCTAACAGGTATACTAAAAAATGTGGAAGTTGTAATCAGTGTTATGCCATTTATGAGGAAGGGGGAATTACCTTAGACAATGTGAATAGGTCTAATATTAGATTTCAACAGGGTAATTGTAATTGCAAATTGATAATATACCTAGCTAAGTGTACTGTGTATTCAGGATTTTATATAGGAAAAACAGAGAGGAAGTTCAACAAGCGTATTTATGCACATTTGTATAGTATAAGGACGAAGGATGAAAACAATGCCTTATATAGGCATGTAAAGAAGTGTGGAGACAGACACAATTTCAAATTTGCTATACTGGACATCATTCAAATAGACCCTAGAGGGGGAGATTACAAAGGTATATTGTCATACAAGGAAATTTGGTGGCAATTATACACCAATGCTTCCACACCACCAGGGCTAAATGATTACACCACCATTAAGCCCTTGTTGAATATTTCCTGTTAGTTTACATTTACATGTTGTATCTAAATTAAGTTATATACAAATAATAGAGGCCACTAATCTATAATGTATTGTATTAGGATGATTTTTTAACATGGTAAAGTATTATTTTTAATATAGGTTTGTATAAATTAAATATGTTTACGTAGATTATTGATAGGATTTGACATGTATTGCATTTATTCATTTGGACGGTTTCAGTCCTTTTTAATGGATGTGTTACTTTAAATGATAAGATTTTTGGTGCCAAAACATTTATTTAAATGGCAACAGTTACTTGGAGTATTGTTCTGATGAAGCTCGTAATGTAGCGGGTGAAAGCGCTTAACTTGTTGGATCTTATATCACATTAAATCATCATTTTTTACCATTTTAGAATGGTCAACTGTGGTTTTTGTCAGTGGAGATTTTTGCAGTCGTTACTACAGTGAATTATGGTTTTATAAAGGGTGTTTTGGCATCTCAAGACATTGTGGCAGTGGCGTTCTTCATCACATTTTGTCAGTTCAGTAGTATTGTTTGAATGCTAATTGTAGTCTTATATTGCATAACAGAATTGCCGTACGGCAAAGCAAAAAGAGCAAGATCGCTCTTTGAACATCAGAGATGTGGCCAAAATGCCGTATAGTGTACAGCTGTAAAATAAAATTGTAGTGGCCACTGTAAAAATAGTGGCAAAGCGTTAAAGAATGAAGTTAGAAAATAATGGCAGAGAATTTGAAGTGCAGATGTCATACCTTTCAGAAAATGCATGGAAATACAAAACCTGTTAGTCTAACAGCCATAAAGTTTGCAAGAGAAATACTTAAAAAATGTCCTTAATGTTTTTTTTTCAAATCAGCAAGAAAGTTTAAGTGTAGCTGCTCGGGTGTGCCTGCTGCTTAGCTATGCTTAGCTGAGCTGAAACAGCCCAACAAGTTAAGTAGCAATACACATACGCAGTAAGCAATACTGGAATGGTGGAGTGGTTAGTGCATATGCTTTGCAAGTGAACAGGCAGCGTTCTAGCCCCACTTTTGTATTTCATATGTGAAATCATCACAAATGTAATTTTTGAATGTAGTTATGAGTAAATAATTTATATTTGCAACCGGAGGAGTATATTAGGGCCAGATGTGAAGTGTCAGTGTAATAAAGTTGTGAACCCCCAGTATAAACACAAGTGCCCCATACAGATAGTCACACAAGAATAAATGTAATGAAAGCACAGAGTGGGATGTTACGGAAGGTAAACAAAATAATAATATGTCAGGAATGATGAATCAATCCCACACAACTGATAGTCTATAAAACTAAAATGTAAGCAATGCCAAGCATATTACAGCCATGCTTACAAGTTGTAAGCATTGCTTAAATATGAATGCTAAACAGTGAGCAGCCAAGCTAAGTGGATTTGCCCAGTGGTAAGCAGTGTTGAACCCATCCCTTAAGCACTGCCAACCTTAGTTAAGCAGGTTTGCTCATAGCTTAGCTGAGCTCAGCAGTTTCAAAAGTAACCAATTATGGCAAAATGTGGGAAATCAGCCCTATTTAAACCCTGTAGGTGGGAATACAGCTCATAACCAGTTGGAGCTCATCACTGTAGGCACCATTGCTGGAATAAGAAGAGATGCTCACTTTTGTGCGCAATGCTGGGGCATTCTGGACTCCAGGGTCATGGTTGAACTCCTTGTTGAAAACCTTGATTTGAGATTGTTGCATGGCCAGTACCAGGGCTCAAAATATAAAGTGGAGGCCTGGGACCATCTTGCCCGTGAACTCATCAGTGCTATTGGAATCCCTCGGAGTGGTGAGCAGGTTTGGCATCACTATGCTGATCTCAAGCGGAGAAAGAGGGACATTCTGGATCACTGGGAACAAGACATTTGGGCAGGGAATGCCCCAGTAGTGTGTAAGTATCTGTATCAATTGCTGTTTAAGATAGTCCAGGCTGTGTATGTGATGGCTAGGTAGTCATAAATGTTTCTCTGTCTCCTGTACAGCTGCAGCTGCGAGGGCTTCAAACATGGAGGCACATGGCAGCAGGTTGCAAAGGCTGCGCCGCGAGGCTGATGAATACTGATCTAGCTGGCAGTATAATTGAAAGTAGTAGAATATCACCTGTCAGTGCTGTAATCTATGTATTGCTGGACCAAATAAAACTGAAATTACCACAGATAATGCTAGTGATATACATAAAACAGTGATAACCTGTCAATAAAACTATACAACTCTGGACTATTGTGTTTTATTTGCAATGTGTTTGTAGAAATTGGAAATGTGTATAGTTTTTGCACAGCAAATATGGCTCTGATAGCATTAAGTATCTGAGGTTCATGTGGCAACAGTCAAGTCTTGTACAACAAATTAAGCATAACAAAGTTCCCCTGTACTATGATCTGATAGCTGAATATTAAAAATGCTTGCTAACCCTTGTTTCCTGTAATGTAATATCTGAAAGTGTGACTACACAGCAGAACAACTGTCTGCCATGCAGGAATGTCAGAAGTACAAGGTCAGATTGGCCAAATCACAGACTAATAGGTAGAAAACATTCACACAAGCAATAGCAGTTCCTTGATAGCTTATTCTGATAAACATCAACATTGTAACTACTTTTTTGAACACACTGGCAGGGTTTAAATCCCAGGAGTGGTGCTAAGCTGTCTGTATATTTTCACACAAGAATATGCGAGTATTGTTACAAACAGTCAGGTTGTGTAAACACACATTTTCCCACAGCTTCGGCAGGTAAGGCAGGCTGGATATTAACCATAGGATGTGTCTCTTATACACTGTGTAGAACACACACTGGCCAGCCCCAAGGCTGCAGATGACAGCAAAAAAGTACATAGACCACTTAGTTTTCCCCCAAAAATGTCCCTCAAGTGTCATGCTGTCACAGCTATTGGTCACTGTCCCCAGCACCCGTGGTGCTGTACAAAAATGAAGGTGGACTATGACATTAGCACACACACACACACACACACACACACACACACACACACACACACACACACACACACACACACATACACTATGATTGCACAAATCAAAGCTGAACCCTGTTAATGTGTAGAAACAGTCAAGTAGTGTTAACCCAATTTTTTTCACAGGTCTGACAGGTAAGTACAGCTGTATATTAGGTGTATGAAGTTTGAACTGATAACTGTGTACAACACCCACTGGCAACCCCAAGCCCATTGGTAGCTGTAATTTCAGGTCATATCTGGAGAGTACTGAGTAGACTATAATGTACAGAACAGTTGTGAGCAATGTAGTAACAAATAGTTGTTCATTTCTCTGTCTCACCCCCAGCCTATCTGCAACAATAATACAACCATAAAAATAAATGGTATGTTTTTAACAAACCTACTGTTGGGACATGTTCCTCATTGTTATACCAATATTTCAGTGTCTGTTTATTGCTGTTCCCTGTTGAAATGAACTCATTGGTGGCCTGTTGCTATAAATGTAACCCGCATGCTGCTGTAATATCCACTGTGGTTACATATCTGCATGTGTTCTGTTTGCTATGCAACTGATTGAAAATTGTGTTATGGCATCTATTGGAACACCCATGCATGCTGTTATAACTAATCCTGGCATTGTATTGTTCATAACTAGCCAACATATGTTATAAACTGTCAACACCCTAGTTCATCTGGGAAGGATGATCCCAGTGGATCCTGTTCCACCTCATCTGGCCATGGCACTGGGCCCTAGCACATGTAGGACCCACCCCAGATCTTCCTCATCCACTGGTCCTGCACCACCCATGGATGGAACCACTTCAGGGGATGGGGATCTTCTCCCCCCAGAGCAGGCATGGACAGGAGCCTGTCACCCGATGTCAGGTCCGGGGTCTGGTGCATAGGGAGATGCAAAAGGAGTTTGCAGCTCAGCTATGCCAGCTTGAGGGTCATGTGGTGCATCTTGAGGGTCAGCCTGCCCCTCCTGCTCAGCCCCCAGCACAGACATCTTTGGGGCTATGAAAGTGCAGTGATGACTGCCCATGGGTGGGGACCTCAGTCTCACTGTATCCATTTGTGGGCTCATGTGCCTCCAATTCCCAACCACCCCCCACGTCAAGGTGTTCACCCCCCACGTGTCATACACCACCCCTGTCTGTTGTCTTGTCTGTCTTGTCTGTTTTCCTACACAACCTTCCTCCCCACATATACTTACTATCCTTCCCCAACAACCCACTCTTACCCTAAAAAAAAAAGGGCAGTCTGTTCCCACAAAAAATTATGCTCCACACATAGCTGTCCATTTCACAGATGTGTCCACTGGACACACGCAATCTTGTCCAATTGCCAAGACAACACATTACTGTTGTCCTCTACCCTCTCTCAGGGGTATGAGTATCCAACTTCACCTCCAAATTCAATACATATGCACAGCTGTTGCTGTAGGAGAAATGGCCAGCTATGGACCTTCCCTACTCCTGTCCTGCACATCCCTATCCATCTTTCATCTTGTTTTTCCCTTTGTGTGCCCATTTTTTCACCACTTTCCTAACACCCCTTTTTCTTTTCTTTCAAAGAAATTAGCACAAGGGTTAGTGGGAGTAAGCACCGCTAAGCAAAGCTAAAACAAAGTAACCGTATTTTAGCAACACTTAGCATTGTGCAAACCTGCTTAAAGCCGGTTTAAAGTGCCTTAATCATCCTCTCACCCTCAGCTGTTGTGGCCAGCAACAAAACTAATTAGCGATACCAAGTCTTGAATCCAGGGCACTTTATACTACAGTCAGCAACCATAACACTGTACCATCTGAGTTCTATAAGCTGCTCTTGCTTTGTCTAACTTATCATGCAGTCCGGTCATTTAACATTAATGAAAAAGTTAACTGCTCTAGGTCTTGAACCCAGGACCCTGTACACTGCAGTCAGAGACCATACCACTACACCACCTGAACTGCATAAGTTATGCTTGTTTAGTCAAACTTAACATTCAATAGAATGCCTATACATTTAACTGTGTATTATCATCGCTGAGCAGCTTGCAAACCAGTTGACATATGCTCAAACACAGAATAGGTAAACAGTAGTTATCATACCTAACCAGATTTGTGCATTGGTAAGTGCTGCTAAGACAAGCCCGCACAGTTTAAATGCCTGTATGTTTAACTGTGCGTTAGCTCTGCTAAGCCCAGACCCATTTCAAGCTGCTTTAAAGTGCCTTAATCACCCTCTCTTCATGAGCCCTTGTTCTGTCCAGCAACAAAATAAACAGCCTTTGCTGGTTTTGAACCCAGCAACATGTACACCATAGTCACAGCATGTAAGTATTAAGTCACATAAGCTGTAAGAGTGGGAGATGATTTCATGAATATATCTTGCAGGACAATCACTGTACTATAGGGAATGTATATTGTGGAAGCAGTAAGCATTCAAATAAGATACACACACACACACACACATATATAAATATATATATATATATATATATATATATATATATATATATATATATATAAAATTATATATCTACTCATATATATCTATATCTATATCTATATATACATATATATATATATATATATATATATACACACACACACACACACACACACACACACACACACATATACATATGCATATACCTATATTTATATGTGTGTAAACGTATATCTGTGAATGTTTGCTCTATATATGTGCATATACAGTTTCACTTCAGAAGCCTGCATGATCACAAGCCTGAATTGCATAAGCCAGAATACAAAAAGCCTGAAATTTCATAAGCCTGAAAACTCAAAAACCTGAATCCCATAATGCACAAGCCAGTGCATTTCTTTGTGCCGGTCCCAAGCCCAGATAAATGGGGAGGGTTACATCAGGAAGGGCATCTGGTGTAAAACCTCTGCCAAATAACATATGCGGGTAACAATACAGATTTCCATACCAGATCGGTCAAGGCCCGGGTTAACAATGACTGCCACCAGTGCTCTTAGCCAACAGGGTGCTTGTGGAAATTGGGCTACTGTTGGCCGAAGGAGAAGAAGAGGGGGATGGCATGCCCAAAAGCAGAAAGAGAGGAGGAAGTTTAGGAGTGTAGTAGTGAGGGTAAGAACTTTGAATGCTGCAGTATGACTGGTATAGGGAGAGAACTAGCTGATATGATGGAGAGAAGGAAGGTTGATATATTGTGTGTGCAAGAGAACAGATGGAAGGGGAGTAAGGCCAGGTGTATAGGAGGTGGGTTCAAATTGATCTATCATGGGAAGAATGGGAGGAAAAATGGGGTAGGGGTTATCCTGAAGAAACAGTATGCCAAGAATGTTTTGGAGGTGAAAAGACTGTCAGATAGAGTGATGTTTATGAAGCTGGAAATTGATGGTGTAATGATGAATGTTGTTAGTGCATACGCTTCGCAAGTTGGGTGTGCGATGGATGAGAAAGAAAAATTTTGGAGTGAGTTGGATGAAGTGGTGGTGAGTGTACCCAAGGGGGAGAGACTGGTGATTGGAGCAGATTTCAATGGGCATGTTGGTGAAAGGAACAGAGGGGATGAGGAAATGATGGGCAGGTATGGTGTTAAGGAGAGGAATGCAGAAGGTCAGATGGTAGTGGATTTTGTGAAAAGGATGGACATGGTTGTGGTGAATACATATTTTAAGAAGAGGGAGGAGCATAGGGTGATGTACAAGAGTGGAGGAAGATACACACAGGTGGATTATATCCTATGCAGGAGGGCCAGTCTGAAGGAGATTGGAGACTGTAAAGTGGTGATAGGGGAAAGTGTAGCTAGGCAGCATAGAATGGTGGTCTGTAGGATGATGTTGGTGATCAAGAAGAGGAGGATAAGTATGAGACCAGTGCCAAGGATCAAATGGTGGAAGTTGAAAAAGGGTGATTGTGAGGTGGAGCTCAGGGAAGAGTTAAAACAGGCACTGGGGGGCAGTGAAGAGTTACCGAATAGCTGGGTAACCACAGCAGAGATGGTAAGGGAGACAGCTAGAAAGGTGCTTGGTGTGACATCTAGACAGAGGAAGGAGGGCAAGGAGACCTGGTGGTGGAATGAGGAAGTACAGGAGAGTATACAGAGGAAGAGGCTGGTGAAGAAGAAGTGGGATTGTCAGACAGATGAAGAAAGTAGTCAGGAGTATAAGGAGATGAGGAGCATGGCAAAGAGAGAGGTGGTGAATGCTAAGGATAAGGCATATGGATAGTTGTATGAAAGGTTGGACACTAAACAGGGAGAAAAGGACCTGTACCAATTGGCTAGACAGAGGGACCGAGCTGGGAAAGATGTGCAGCAGGTAAGGGTGATAAAGGATAGTGAGGGGAAATGTACTCACAAGTGAGGAGAGTGTGTTGATCAGATGGAAAGAGTACTTTGAGGGGTTGATGAATGAAGAGAATGAGAGAGAGAGAGGGTTGGATGATGTGGGGATAGTGAATCAGGAAGTGAAACAGATTAGCAAGGAGGAAGTACGGACAGCTATGAAGAGGATGAAGAATGGAAAGGCTGTTGGTCCAGATGACATACCAGTGGAAACACGAGGTGCTTAGGAGAAATGGCAGTGGAGTTTTTAACCAGATTGTTTAATGAAATCTTGGAAAGTCAGAGGATGCCTGAGGAGTGGAGAAAAAGTGTTTTGGTACCTATTTTTAAGAATAAGGGTGATGTGCAGAGTTGTAGTAACTAAAGAGGGATAAAACTGATTAGTCACAGCTTGAAGTTATGGAAAAGAGTAGTGAAAGCTAGGTTAAGAAGGGAGGTGATGATTAGCGATCAGCAGTATGGTTTCATGCCAGGAAAGAGCACTACAGATGTGATGTTTGCGCTGAGAGTGTTGATGGAGAAATTTAAAGAAGGTCAGAAGGAGTTGCATTGTGTCTTTGTGGACTTGGGGAAAGCATATGATAGGGTGCCTAGAGAGGTGTTGTGGTATTGTATGAGGAAATCAGGAGTGGTAGAGAAGTATGTAAGAGTGGTACAGGATATGTACGAGGGTAGTGTGACAGGGGTCTATATTAGAACATCGAAGTTTCAAAACTTCGAATGTTCTAATACTGAACCCTATTCAACAAAAGCTGAAAATATCGAAGCAACAGAAAACCAAATTTTTTTCCTAGGGAAAGAATTTGGTTGTCCGTTTCTGTTGCTTTGGTATTTTCAGCGCTGTGGTAAAAAGTTATGGGTCGGGTTCAGGTAAGTGTGTGATTGAGTGCTGGTTAGGTTAGTTAGGGTTAGGGTGCGGGTTAGGTATGTGTGCGATTGTGTGGATGTGAGGGTTAGGGAGGGTTAGATGAGTTAGGGTTAGGGTGCAGGTTAGGTATGTGTGCGATTGCGTGGATGTGAGGGTTAGGGCAAGTTAGGTGAGTTAGGGTTAGGGTGCAGGTCAGGTAAGTGTGCGATTGTGTGGACATGAGGGTTAGGTGAGTTAGGGTTAGGGCACGGGTGAGGTGAGTGTGCGATGTGAGTTAGGGTTAGGGCACGTGTGAGGTGAGTGTGCAATAGTGACGTACCTTAGGGTTAGGGTTTGGGTTAAGGTAAGTGGATAGTGGTGTGTGTATAGTCTAGTGTAGGGTCAGGTGTAAGATTTTAGGTGTATGTGAGTGGATTGCTGTTTGTTTGGTGTGCTTGTGTTGTGTGTATGTGTTTTGGAACAGCAAATTTTTCCCTAGGAAAAAAAAATCGCTGTTCTATATGTTCGATGTTTTCAGCTTTCGCTGAATAGAGTTCGATATTAGAACATTCAAAGTTTCGAAACTTTGATGTTCTAATATAGACCCGTGTGGCAGTGGTGAAGTCTGCAGTGGGAGTGACAGATCCATTTAAGGTGGAGGTGGGATTACATCAAGGATCAGCTCTGAGCCCTTTCTTATTTGCAATGGTGATGGACAGGTTGACAGATGAGATCAGACAGGAGGCCCCATTGACTATGATGTTTGCAGATGACATTGTGATCTGTAGTGAGAGTAGAGACCAGGTTGAGGAGATCCTGGAGAGGTGGAGATATGCTCTAGAGAGGAGAGGAATGAAGGTCAGCAGGACTAAGACAGAATATGTGTGTATGAATGAGAGGGAGGATAGAGGAATGGTGAGGATGCAGGGAGTAGAGTTGGCAAAGGTGGTAGAGCTTAAGTACTTGGGATCAACAGTTCAGAGTAATGGTGAGTGTGGAAGAGAGGTGAAGAAGAGAGTACAGGCAGGGTGGAATGGGTGAAGAAGGGTGTCAGGAGTGATTTGTGACAGACAGGTACTGGTAAGAGTGAAAGGGAATGTCTACAAGAGGGTAGTGAGACCAGCTATGTTGTATGGGTTGGAGGCAGTGGCATTGACAAAAAGGCAGGAGTCAGAGCTGGAAGTGGCAGAGTTAAAGATGTTAAGATTTGCACTGGGTGTGACAAGGATGGACAGGATTAGGAATCAGTATATTAGAGGGTCAGTTCAGGTTGGACACTTTGGAGACAAAGTCAGAGAGGCGAGATTGAGTTGGTTTGGACATGTGCTGAGGAGGCATGATGGGTATATTGGGAAAAGGATGCTAAGGATGGAGCTGCCAGGTGAGAGGAAAAGAGGAAGGTCTAAGATAAGGTTTATGGACATGGTGAGAGAGGACATGCAGGTGGCTGGTGTGACAAAGCAATATGCAGAGGGCAGGAAGAAATGGAAACAGATGATCTGCTGTGGCAACCCCTAATGGGAACAGCCAAAAGAGAAGAAGAAGAAAGGATATGAAATCACAAACACTAATGCATGTTTCCAGTTACTGATTAGCAGTCAACAGAGTATGGCAATGATTTGTCAAGGAGAGCACCTGTTTGGGGAACAAACTAAACATAGTGGCCCAAACCCTGGCCATTATGTGTATAGCCCTACATTTCAGATCTATGTAGACACATAACATTGTCAGACTGCAAACTATGCAGAACTAGCATGTGCACATAAACCCTGTTAAACTAGCAGTATTCAAAGCATATAACAGTGATACTCACACTCTGTCCCTACTTCTGGAACCTTATATAAACCTGTAGTTGGCCTATGTCCACATGTCCTGTTGTAAGAGATATTCTCACCTGCTGTCTGTAACACTGCTGCCCACACACAGAAAGGATGTGTTCCTTATAGGCAAGGTAAAGGGACAACGACCACAGGAAGTACACATTTATAGGAATCAGTTGCCATGTTATTGGCTATTGGAAGAACTATACAGCTGCTCTGCATGCAATTAGCAAGTGGGGAATACCGACTGGTGCATAGGCCATCATCTAGTCATGACCATCACCTACAAAAACCATGCTGTCACTTAATCAAACCCACTCAATCCCTGTACTATAGAGAGAGAAAGAGAGAGAGAGAGAGAAAATGACACAGAGCGAGACAACAACCAAACAAAACACTTAGATTTGAATATACAACAACCCCTCCAAAAAGGTATGTGAAACATTTAAGCATGTAATTTAATGTATTACTTGGTCTGTAATAATGGGATAGCTGAGTTTGAAAAATGTATATGTGCCAGCAAAACTTGCTGTACTGATGTCCTGCTGTACAACTGCTATGGCCATAGCATCTTGCTCTGTCTGCAGTGGGAGACATCACAGCCATACCTGTCAACTGTACAAATCTTCACAGAATGTCCAGATTTTAAAATCAGACTGTTATGTCTGTTCCTCTTAACATCTCTACCTGTTTGACAAATAGCTGAGGACTGAAGTCATGAAGTAATGACAAACACTTGAGTGTAAGCCTACACATCCTTCAGAACAGTCACAGTGATGCAAAATATATTATGCTAAAAGCTTCATAACTCTGTAAGAGGAATATGTATAATATGTCCCTATTTACCCCCCCCCCATCATGTTAGGCTTTGTCCACGTGTGATGCTCTAAGAGTTTGAGAAGTGGTATCATAACTCAGGAGCCTGACTCACCTTGGGAAAGGACAGCTCATATTTGTCAACCACTATAGTGTCTGTCAAACAGTTGTGACTGTGTCACTGCTAGGCCAGCTAATGGGATGTTGTCCATATTCGTATGTTACCTGTGAATATGAGTATGATATATGTTTGTCTTGGAAAGTTCAAAGACATATATAGGGCATGTGCATAGTACAGTACTGTCACAGACATATGTGCTGAACTGCATGTCATATCTTGAATTAATAACATTCAACTGTACAGTGTTCTGCTGGGCAATAAGCACATTTGTAACTGATATCTGTAGACACACACACATATACTTGACCTATGTCTGCCAAACCAGTGGCAAGTCTTCCAGCAATGACAACGTAACATAATAGTGTAGTTATGACTGTTGGACATGTTCCAGGTTATCACACTGGTGTCAAAGGCTAATGTGCAATCAACTTAAATATGCATGTTGCAGCTAAAATAATATGGTATCAGTTCTGCGGTGGTGCAGCGGTAGTGTTGTTGCCTCACAGCAAGAGGTTCTCCCATTCGATTCTTGGCTTGTGTTGGGAGTGCCTTCTGTGTGGAGTCTGCATGTCCTCCCCGCGGTCGAGTGGGCGTTCAAAAGACATGCGTTGAATGGCCTGCCTTCGTTGAAGGTTGGGCATCGGGCTGGCAACTCGACAACATAAAAACTAACTGCCAATCATTAGCGGACCGGAGTTCTGCTGTGGTGACCCCTAACTGGGAAAAGCCAAAAGACAAACAACAACATTGATGTTACTTTTGTCAGCCATTGATGTGGGTCTTTGCCCTGAAGTCCTGTGGGTATAACCGGCCAAAAAGTATGATTGATTAGCAAGACTGTGAATAAGTGTGCCATACTAACACAGAACACAAATGTATACCAGGTATCCCCTGGGCACATTTATGTATGTGTATGTCCAGCTGGAAGGCACAAAACTGATACCATGGGTTACAAGCAGTCAAAAAAATAGGGTGTGCATGTTGCACATGTGTAACATCAGTGTCAGTGCATACAACAGAAATAAATGTGTACAGCTACTGCTTGTTGCATTGCCCTGACACTGATATGGGTACTACAGTTGGCATGATTATCATGTAGTAATCAATGAAGTGTTCATCTGTGTTAATACCCATTGCCCATGCCTAACACTAACAGCTATAGCAACACCTATATACAGTGGATATCAAAAGCGTTCACACCCCTGTTGGAATGCCAAGTTTGTGTGCTGTATGACAATTAGACCACAGATAATCTTTCAAAAATGTTCCACACCCCAAAAGTGACCCATAACCTGTACAATTCTATTGAGTGTTCAAACCAAGACAGATGGATGCTGTAGTTATCTCAACAGGTGTTCACACAAAATATCACTTTAAGGGTGTGCTCACTCATTCAACTGGCTTATTGTACTGATTGTTATTTCACATATGTTTTCACAGACTCGATTGTCATGTTTTACATCAAACTGTAAAGGATAGAGGTCACATTGCAGGTGTGAATTTATTTGAAATGGGTTTTTGTGGTGTCATGCTCCAATTGCACAAATACCAGGCACTGTAACAGGGTGTGTACACCTTATATCCACTGTAGTTATCTGCAATCAGCAGTACCTGACCTGTAAAATTAGCCTGCACCAAGGAGAGAGTAATCCCCCTTGGTGGACAGCAGCAATACACAAAGCACATAATAGGATGCTATATTGGCTGTACAGGGACAACATAGGCACAGCCAACAACTTGGAGGCAAGTCCACCTCTATCTCAGCAAGCATGTATGTTCACAGCTGACATTGTGTGAGGCTGATTATGACTTTAAATCAGACATATCCACACCAGCAAGGACAATTGCAACAGAGTATCTTCACATATGTAGTCAGTCTCAGGGGCAACAACACAATTCAACCTGTACTGGGGATAAAACACACCTCATACACACATGCCATGGATATAGGCAACATGCATCATAAAGGTTAGGTGGGAAAAGTGTCACCCTGTCCACACATATTCTATAGGGGGATGTGCACATCAAATACACTACCCCCCATCAATGGTGAACATGTACATAATGCCTACTGAAGGCAACAACAGCAAGTCTCCCTGGGCCATGAGAACATTACTGTCTGTCTCTTACCTGAACTAAGGCATGTGCTCACAGCTCCATCACACACTACAGTCAAACACAGACTTGCCACAAGCCACATGGATGATGGCCACTGTCATCCCTATACACAGAAATGAATGGAGAATAGAGGATTATCCAGTTAACTGTGCAACATTGAGTGGAATAAGATAGGTAAGGGCCAGGAGTTTAATGACAGCTGATTATAGGGTTAGGTTGTAGTTTGGAATATTGTCAATTAATATTCTGTGTTGATGTGCAAGTAGACAACCGTATGAGGTGTGTAACCTTTTCGCCCGTTTATGTCTTCCAGCTACCATGCCAGAAGGAAGGCTACCAGCCTTTACTTCATTGGAGAATGATGTAATCATTCAGTATCTCATACAGCAGTATGATGTCCTGTTCAGACATGGCACAGAAGCCGTACATGACCGAACAACCCTTTGGGAAGAAGTGGTTCACAGGGTGAATGATGCTGGACAACAGAACTGGCATTATGAGCAGGTCCGTCATAGAGCCAGTGACATTTTGCTTCATGCATGGAACTGAGCAGCTGCTGTAGCAAGGGAACAACTAGCCATAGGTGGGGGTGCAGCCATCCAGCCCCCACTGACACATATGGAAAAGCTCCTTGCCAACCTTGGTGCACCCGCCCGGCACACCCACCATGAAACAGAACCAAACATAGTTGAGTTGGTTGGCACCCAACCAATGTCTGAGGAGCGTGCAGGTAAGGCCACAGTGCACATAACTAGAAGAGTGTTGATTCTATATTTCTGTCTATAGAGAATCTGCATGCATATATCAGAGATAATAGACTGTAGCTGGAGTTTAGTAATGCACAGATGTGCACATTTATGGTGTTGGGCTGAATATTCTGTAATATTGCTGTTTGTTCTGTTAATGTTCTGAAATGCTGCTTCTACCCTGTAGCAATGCCACATGAGTGGCTACTGAAATTACCTCTCTCCCACAACTATGCAGGTCCCTCAGGTATACAACTGGGGCAGCAGCCCGTGGCTGGTGAGTATGGGGTTATTTTGCTCATGCTTGCCAATACACTGGCCATGTTAAGTCCATGCTCTATGTCCTGTACACATTTATCACACCATCACAGTGGTCACCATGGTGAAGGGTAGGTAGGATTCCTGCAGTATACCTCACAACCCATCAGCGCAAGATGTGTGGACAGAGACAAGCCAAATGGTGGGACAAATGGCCTACAGTAGGGACATGTATGAAACATAACCCTCATACAATCAATACAACAGTGTACACACTCCTATGATGGTGTCAGCTGTTCCTGATATATACAATGACAGAGCACAATAACACATTCCACACCTTTTTACAACCCATAATGTGCGCTTAACGTGAAATTAATGTATAAAATAGAATCCTATGCTAGGACAACAAATATGGGGTTTGGAAACCTTACAACACACTGGAAGCATATATGTGCACACACTCCAATTAACATATTGTGGAGGCAGCTTGTGATGTACTGACAGCATTCACTCTTCTGCAGTACACATCTGCCATCAAGTACAGGCCTCCATGTCACACCATGTAATGGTCTGCTGTCTGAGAAGTATGTCCATGACAATTGGCCAGTTGCCTGCAACACAGGCAGCCATGGCTTACAGACATCTTCCAAGGCATGACATGGATCCCATATCTGAAAGGAAGTAGTCAGGAGTAGGGTAAAATAACATTACCTCACCATTGTATATTCCATGGCAAACAGTGCAGACAGTCATCTAGAGGTGTATTAAAATGACACTGATGTTGACAAGACACAGATGGCCATCCAATACAGATGACAATACATAGTGCAAACTGGTCAGGGAGGCTACCCAGATACATGCAGCAACACTGAGGCAGTTGCACAAATGTGTAGCAAGTCCTGTCTGTGTATTACCTGCATCAGCAATCGCCTGGAGTCTTCATATTAGAGTAAGTAGATGGGAGATTTATCCCACAAGAAACATCATCCAGGCCTCCATTCAGGTAGTAAAAGCATGACCCCAGGTTTTCCAAAGGCATGTGTTGCAATGTGTTGCAATGTATAATGATGTCATGAGACCAAGACTCAAACCTACAGACAGTAGTCCTAAAGTTACGTGTTGTGCACAAGCAGCAGCTCACATCATATCAGAGCCACCATCCCCAACTTGAAGGTTGCTGGTGCCAGTGTACACCTTTACAGTTGCTGTTCATTATCTGAAAGTAGGCCTGTAGACATGGTGGAGTGAATGTGGAACATTGCAAACTAACACTCATGTGTGGGCCATAGTTGTCAGGCATCTGCAATAAGGCTGAGGATGGGGAGGGGTGTCAACTTCAAATACAACAGTGAACTGAAGCATACATCCAAAGCTAGCTAAGAATGGCCATATCTTAACACATTCAAGGTTATGAATTGTCCCACACATAACACACACTCCACAGCAATACTGAAGTCCCTGTGTGACTTCCATGTGCTGTGCACATGAGCTGGCCTTGCAATCTGGCAGAGTTGTGGTACCTTTGTAGGGAAGATGGACCTAATTATGCAAAGGCAAGGAAGTGACATGCTACTGTGCCCCGTACAGGAATAGTGACTGCTGTATTTCAGTTAGCAGGTGCTTCAACAAACCATTGGTTTAAGGGTGTGTACAGTTATGCACTCCAATATGGTATGCATCTCAATCAGCATCTCCATGACTGACAGTCATCTGATGCAGGGTTGGATTGCATAGGTCATATGTCACATAGGTGTACGTAATATTTTTGACTGCAGTAATGTGGCCCCATTGCATATCATATAAGAGGTTGCCATGTCAACAGGGGTGTGTATGCTCCTGAAATCCACATGAAGCTTGGAAGGTTGTCAGTGTACATAGATGTTATTGCACATACATCAACTGATGATGATGAGATCTGGGAATCAAATGTCAGTCATTCATTAGTAACATCCATCCTCATATCATCCCAGTCATGTGTCAGACAAACACATAGGGGTTGTGAAGAACAGAGCAAACATAACTGCTACACATCTAACACATTCAGCAATGATTTGTATAGTTGTGATGTATGGTGTACAGTGCATGCACAGCATTAATGTGTACATGGGTGCAGTGTGTCCCAGGGGAAGGGGCATCACCTACTAACATGATTCATGCATCCCACATATGTATATTGTTTGTAACCAGGATTTAGAATGGCTGCACTGGCTGATATTGAGTGCCATATGTCATGCATGTCAATTGTTGGGTACTGAGGTCTGTGTAATATGTTTGTGCCACCTCACCTGTAAGTGTGTATGTGTGTAGAAGTAAACCATAATGTACAGGTCTTAATTTACATTTCTTGTCTGCCCCTCACAGGTGGCAAGGTGGGTCAGGGTCCCTCCTGCAGGCAAACTGATATTAGTGTCCATACAGACACTGGCAATGATGATAGGCATAGTGAAGTACAGGCAGAGTTGTCAGGGGCTGAATCTGTGCTATTGGTTGGCATCCCACTTTTATCCACCCCATCTCTGCAAACAGTCACAATGCCCATACACACCCCATCAGCAGTGGTCATAGATGAGGGACAGTTGGCGGGTGGTGGCATGGGACAGAAAAGTGTGGGAACTATGGCAAATGTATCTGTACACAGCAGCCATAGCCGCATGACTGGTGAGGTACCACAAAGGAAGATGTATGGGGGTGCTTGTATGAGGGCTGCTGGCCATCATGCCCCTGGCAGAAGTGCCACAGCAGGTATCACCAGATGCATGTTTCAGGCCATCGTGGAGGCACAGGCACATATGGAACATTATACCAGAGATAGTCTGAGGCTCCAGAGGGCTACTCTTCCTGCTGTACGTGACAACATCCGTGATCCTGCAGGTGCCTACCGTTATTTTGCAGAGGTCATGGATAGATGGTTGGGTGAGATGGTGGGAATCCTCGACTGTGTGGTGTCTGTGGTAGAGCATGTGGTGGGAATAGGGTGTCAGCCACGTGGACATAGGTTAGCAACACCAACAGGTGGAGGTCTATGTGGATGTACAACAACTCATGGCCGCTTCCATAGTGGCAGTCCCAGCACTGCGGGGGGGGGGTGCTGTCCACACCAGAAAGCAGCAGGTGATGTGCACATGGTCCTGGCCAGTTCCAACAGGGATGCAAATCCAAAGGACAATTGTCATCATCAGGGGAGAGTACCATATCTGGGCTTCTGCCTGGTAGTGCCTGTGCAACCCCTGGCAAGCACAGTTTCCATGTCCATGGCTGGACATGGTGAACTGTACACACTGCCATGTACAGTCTGCAGCTGTCCAACAAACTCCTGTATAGGGCATCCACATGGCAGAAATGTGTGCATACATACACACATCACCAACACAGCTAGGGCACCTCCATACCTACACACACCACGTCTGTACAGCCCATTTAATAAAGAATGCCCTAACCCACACACATGATGTCAACAAAACAGCTCATCCTAGTCCTCTGGCAAACCCACAACACACCCTGTGCATATGATGATACCTGTGCCACATCCCTGTAATCCATGCCATTGATGCAGGGACATGCTAATATGGTTCTGATGCACAGGGTGTATGTATTAAGGTTTAACAATTTAATGCTATTTAACATATTTTCAGCTGAAATTATTAATTCTTACATGTCAGGGTGTGTAGCTGTCTGGCCATGATGCATTATAGCTGTTCTTAAGACTGACTGATTGTGGTTTCCATAATGTATTCTGTTTGTGTTGTAGGTGTCTACATGTCAGCAGGATGTTGGTCTGCTGTCCTTTCCTACAAGGGGTGTAGCACTGTGGTGACACATTGACTGTGTCATATCCCGAGTACAGCTGAACACAAGTAACAGGTCTGTATAGCAGTTACTGCATGTGCCACATGGCTGATAGGTTTGAGGGGTGTATGCAGGTGAATACATGGTGGCTGATGTAAGCAGCTTTTCTACAGTGGACAATGGTAAGTGTACTGGATGGCACATACCAAATGTTTGTGAATAACACACACACACAGGCTTTGGTGTTGATGCAATACACAGAGAATAATGTTCACATGGATGTACTTTATTTTGGAGTGAGCTCATTTTGGCCTATGTAATTCCACCAAGGCCAAATTGCCAAAACATCACATCAGTAAATAATCAGTCTGCCAGTTTAATGTCATTGACAATGGTACTGGCAGAGTATATGTCCTTTTCCCCAATGTAGTGCAATTCTGGAGTTGGTAAACATAGGTGTGCTGATGTGGGTGGCACAGCCCCCCACTTTGGAGGGCGTGGGGTGGCATAGAACCACACATAGTGTGATTAACAACTACTTAACCTGTTAACATAAACTGTAGGCATAACAGCACACTAAGCGGGGGATACGCACAACAATGACCCCAATGTGGGTGGCTATGGCCACAACAACCACACCCAACTATCTCTGCCAACTCCTGTATCGCTGTACAGCTGTACAGTGGGGAAGAGGACATTTACATATCCACTACTAGTTTTGATGGAATGAATTTTCACAAGATGATTGCTTTGAAATGTTACCTTTTGCCAGTTAGTTCCTGGACAAATGATCTCCTGGGACATATATTTTCTGCAAACTGAAGTAGATCTATTCACATGCACACACACTTACTTGGCAACACTGAGAGTAGACCCCCTACCTAGGTACTTATTTTTACTAATGTGTTTGGCCTTAATTGCACACACCACAGAGCTTTTAGGGTGAGGTGTGTCCCGAGTTTCCTGTTAAGTAAACAACATCACCAGGACTTGTACAGTATGGTAATGGGGGATATACTGGGTAATAATGAACAATACATAGTATGACATACTGTCATATCACACTGACAAACACATACAGTCATAGACACATTTGACAGACCTGGGTTTAGCAGTGTTTACCTTGTCAGTGAGTCCATACTGTTACAGAGTTTTTGCACACAGCACATGCATCATTGGGCTGGATAGTGTAATCAGTTACCTGTATGGTTGATGGTGACAGCGGTCCTCATACAGTGGACCTTGAGACATGTACTGGGGGTACCATGGTGTAAAGACAGTATACCTAGCACCCACACCTCACATTGGATATTGTACTCACTGAAACCCATGATAATGCTCTGACATACCCACAATCACACATAGACCAGGACTGCATTACAAACCCTTGTCTATCTAATCAGTGCTACTACAGGGATATGCATTTATTGCACATGCCACAGGGATAGCAGGGTGAGGGTTTGTCACGGCTCTCCTAATGTCATATAAATCACCATCCCTTATAATGCATGGCAAGGTTTATTGTATTTGGAGAATGTGGGCCTCAGAATGCTGTCTCCTACAAATATGCACACTCACACACAATTGCACACACATGCACACACACACATACTCACATTTGCCAGGACTCAGAGGGTAACCCATGCTTATCTACCGTTTTGTAGAACAGTGTTATGCTGGTACTCCAAGCTCCAGGTAGCCCATAGCGTGAAGAGTGTAACAAGGTACATTTAATGTCAATTACAGCAGCAACCATTTCTAAGTATAGGAATGGGGGTGCGGTGGGATTAGAAGGCCCTCACAGTATTTTCAACTACAAGTTTACAAACACACAGACAATGTTATTCTCAGTAATGCACACTGACACATTTGTCAGTACTGAAGTCCATAGGTGCAGTTGTTCCTAGGTGTGTACCATGCTAATGTCCAAGGAGAGATGAGAAGAGTAGGGCATGTGGGTACACTGGTATCATGCCACCTGACGTTTGTCAGAAGGCCATCTATTAACCAATGCCACTTGAGTGACCCCGGGGTGACTGTTAAATTCAACATCCAATAATCTGGTTTTCTCTTGTAGAGGGCCAGTGAGGTGCTACAATTGACATGTATGCAAAATATATTGCATACCATGGCCAGTGTCTGGGTTAGAGACTTGTACCCAAGCATGTTCTGTTGACTGTGGTAGTCTGGTTGAGGTATCCATGGCATGTGGTGTATACAGGGTGGGGTTTTCTAGCTGTGGCTGTAAGCAGCCAAGATGGATACCTGATGTCTGCACATCTGTACAGAGGACAGACAGAAATTAGCTAGCCAACAGGTTATGCATTAGGATGAATGTTTTGACAGATAGACATCTGACACTGATAGGTATGCCATTACTACATGACAGCAGTCCTCAATGACATGTCCTAAACACATAGTATATAGTTAATATCAACATATCAGATCAATATCCAATAGGAGATACTTGAAAACATGCAGCTCACACAACAAGAACATGATAGTCAGTACTCAGAGTTCAGCTTTGCATGCAGGGGTGTATGGTTCTAGTACTACAATCTGCAGTCTACTCTTACTTGGAAAACACTGTTAAAAGTAGTAACGTAATGATACAATACATGCAAGTGTGTCTGCATATAACCTGGGATACTACCCATGTATGAAACACATACAAAGAGAAAATATTGTGGTACTATCCATGTATACTCACACCCCTTGCTACTGTAATGACAGCACATAGAAGTATGTTATGTACATGGAGTTAAATACACTTATTAAAAATGTCATTACCCTGCTATTTTATCAGACTGGAATGTGATCACTGGTTACCAGGGCTGAGCTATGCTGAGTAAGTATAAGCATTGCTTAAATGTAAATGCTATGTAGATCTGTGCAAGGGCACCCGCAGGCAGGTGCAAGGGGGTGCACTTGCACCCCCCTTGAATTGGCTGACTAGTTAATGCTATAATTTAAAAAAAGTTTTTTTTTAGTGCGTTCTTCTTTAAGAAGAAAGAAGTCCGTGCTGACATCATGAGTTCTTCTTTAAGAAGTCCAGTCGTGGGCGTGCTGACATCATCGCTCATATTTACAAGTTTGCAAGCGGGAACTCACACGGGTAGTTTCGCAAGCGGGAGGAAACAAGCAGCAACTGAAACGGATGGATTCGCAAGCGGGAGGAAACGGACAGAAGATGGGACCTGAAACGGACGGATTCATAAGCAGGAGGAAACAGACTGAAGATGGGACAATTTCAGAGTGAGTAGCTGTGTGTGTGTGTGTGTGTGTGTGTGTGTGTGAGTGTGTGTGTGTGTGAAATGCCTCAGGTGTTACATGGTGGTGGGTAGAGAATAAGGCTTGAACCCTGTACCTTGAGTCCAAGTGGCAAGAGCCTGAATTCCCTACCCACCACCATTTGTAAAAATGTTGCAGGTTTTTCCCTCATACTTTTTCTGTTCCTCATAAAATCTGTGGTTTCTGTATTTGTGTCCTTGTTGCCTGACAGCTACATGTTCTCTGGTTTGTTTCTTCGCTGTCTGGAGTGTTTCTCCCTGGGCCTCTGCTAAAAATTAGCTTTTTTACCAAGTCAGACTTTCCTGGTTAACAAATGTTAAAAAAATGGACACTCATTTCAATATCAGACTTCATATTCTTCAGAAAGTGCATTGTAACAAAAGCTTTTATTCTAGCAATTTTCTAAGTGTACAAGATGGATATTTGAAATGTATCCCTGTCTTTGGGACTGTATTCCCCCCCATTATTGGCTTCATCCAGGTTTTGTGCTAAGGCTGAGAGCTATGGTAAGAACTGAATTCACTGAATATGTTTGGGGTCTGTATTCACCCAGTATTGGCTTTGTTCAGGTATTTATTGGCTTCATCCAGGTTTTGTGCTAAGGTTGAGAGCTATGGTAAGAACTGAATTCACTGAATATGTTTGGGGGCTATATTCCCCCATTACTGGCTTTGTCCGGATGTTTTTTGCTAAGAGGTTGAGAGCTATGGTGAGGACTGAATTCACTGAATATGTTTGGGGGCTGTATTCATCCAGTATTGGCTTTGTTCAGGCATTTATTGGCTTCATCCAGGTTTTGTGCTAAGGTTGAGAGCTATGGTAAGAACTGAATTCACTGAATATGTTTGGGGCTATATTCCCCCATTACTGGCTTTGTCCAGGTGTTTTTTGCTAAGAGGTTGAGAGCTATGGTGAGAACTGAATTCACTGAATGTTTGGGGGCTGTATTCACCCAGTACTGGCTTTGTTCAGGTATTTTGTGCTAAGAGGTTGACAGCTGTGCTATGGTGAGAAATGAATTCACTAAATGGTAGCCATTTAAGTTTCAGTCTTCCTCTTTCACAAAACAGCTGATTTGGCATAGTGGTATGTTGCTCTGACTGTTTTGCACAGGGTTTCCTGGGTGCAAGACGTGGCAGTGAAATGTATGGTGGTAACGCAGCATTTTATTCTAGCAACTTTCCAACATTATACAAGCAATGTTTAAAATGTGTCCCTGGTTTTTGGCCTTTTGTCCCCCCCAATAAATTTTGGCTTTTTCCAGATTTCTTGTGCTACAAAGTTCAGAGATACAGCTGAGTGTCGAGTAGATTTTACAAGGAGCTGAGAGCTGCAGGGGAGCAAAAGTTTAGTCCTGCTTATGTTTAGTCTGCTTGCATTGTTAATAGCACAACAGATAGTGTACTTGCTTTTGATGCTGAAGGCTGTGGGTTCTACTTCCCCAGTAGGTAGATGCATTGCTGATACTGTACTGTGTTGTAAAGGGGGTGGATGCTGCAGTCCTTTTGGCAAAGATACCTAGTGACTATGAACCTGTTATCAGTTTGCTATCCATTCCCTATTGCGGTATTACTAGCTTATCATTTTTTTATTGCATGCAACAAAGGCAATTTATTCTTCAAGGGTAACAGGCACTTTATTTGTAGATTAAACAATGACATATAAAGTTGTTTGCTAGCAGCAACCTCTTTATTAGTTACAAATTTCTTTAATGTGGATTTTACTACTTCAGAGATTGTGCATATTTTTTACTGATACTGGTGGACTATAGAAGGTTGAGTAGACTTTTTATGATGGAAATGTTCTGAATTGGGCAGTTTTGTCATTGGTGTATGCATTTTGTTCATTGTTTACTGGAAAAATGTTCAAAACAATAAATTTAAAATGCCCTCTAACAACTGTACTGTATTGTACAAGGAATATAATGTAATACAGTCAGGAAGGTGTATCAAAGAGCATGTGTATGTTATGTTTGAGGGGCCTATGATTTTGAAGACAGCCCAGAGTTAATATTTATCTGCCATTGGCAAAATGTATTTTCTTTGAATGTAGGTTTCAATGCTGTTTCAATGCATGTGAGTTTCAAGGGCAGAGAAGTTTTAATGCTGAGTCTATTTTCATTGTGAGACTGCATTGCTTTGTTTAACAGATATGTATTAGGGTTTGTGCTGTAAAATGCAAAATAAAACTTTCAAATGAAATCTAAATCATCGCAGAAGTAAAGCATTATGCACATTACAGTGTTTATGGTAAATGGGGAAAATAACCAAGGCTTAAGTGTTGGTGTCATTCAAAGGGGATCCAATGCCTGTCAGCCTGGGATGACATGCTCGACAAGCCACGATGCTTCGCTAGGGACGGCTTGCACCTGTCACCCCTGGGCTTTCGGATATTGGCAAAGGCTCTTGCTACCCCCATAGTGCCTTTTTTAGGCAAGGCTCAAAAGACAAACCCACCTCCATAGGTATCACAAGGGATAAGAAACTAAGAGTAATGCTACTCAATGCCAGAAGTCTAAACCTCAAGATGCACTCGAAACTCTCCTTAGCATGGAGAACATCGATATCTGTGCAGTAACAGAAACCTGGTTCAAGGCTCCCGAGAGCACCCCAGCACTACCAGGTTATACCTCATACCATACTTTTCGGCCCCAAAACTTGGACCGAACCACAAAAGGAGGGGGAGTATCAATATTCGTCAAAGATAGCCACACCTCCAGGTTGGTGGCACAGCACGAAGCATCAGAGACTATCCATGTGCAACTAACTGTGGGTAAAACTGCCTTCCAGTTTATAGCCTGCTACAGACCACCCTCCCAAACACAGGAACCCCACTCGTCCTTCCTGAGAATACTGGAAAATATGAAGGTCTCTCCAAACACCATTATATTAGGCGACTTCAACTACCCAAACATAGACTGGGAGCATTACTCTAGCTCCAACACCCTAGCCCAAAGGTTCCTAGAATTTATAAACTCAAATGCTATGGAACAACTTGTTACCACTCCCACAAGAGGGGAAAACATACTGGACCTGATCATCACCAACATGGGGACACTATGCTCCAGACCAGAAGTGCATCCCTCACTGGTAAGATCAGACCATAAACTAATCTCACTGGATATTCACATCCCGACCCCACCCCTTGCCCAGAAAACCACAGTGAAAAACTTCCTCGTATCATGCTTTTCGGCCCCAAAACCCGGGCCGAACCACAAAGGGAGGGGGAGTGTCCATATTCATAAAGAACACCCACACCTCCAGGTTAGTAGCAACACATGAAGCATCAGAGACCATACAGGTGCAACTAACCATAGGCAAAACTGCCATACAACTGGTAGCATGTTACAGACCACCCTCCCAATCTCAAGAACCCCACTCAGCCTTCCTGAAGACATTGGAGGATATGAATGTATAACAAAATACCATCATACTGGGAGACTTCAACTACCCAAACATAGATTGGGTACATTATTCTAGCTCTAATACCCTAGCCCAAAGGTTCCTGGAATTCATAAATTCAAATGCACTGGAACAACTAGTCACCTCTCCCACTAGGGGAGATAATATACTAGACCTGATCATCACAAACATGGGGACAAAATGTGCCACACCGGAAGTATACGCCTCACTAGTGAGATCTGACCACAATCACCCTGGATATACATATCCCACCTCCACCCCCAGCACAAAAGACCACAGTGAAAAACTTCTCAAAAGCAGACTTCACTCTTCTTAAGACTGAGATGGTATCCTTTAAGCCCACTGTGCCAGTGGATACCACATCCCACAATGCCGAATCCTTCACAAATGCTTTCTATGGACATCTCCAAGAATGAATGGATCATGCAATCCCAAACAAATCCAAGTCCCTCTCCACCAAATGTAAGTGTCCTGTCTGGTGGACTTCAGCCATAAACAAATTGTATAACAAAAGAAGGAAGCTACTGCACGTCAGAGTGAAATCCCATGAAGGGAAGACATCTCTGATCAACATTAGCAGAAAACTACGTTCTCTCATAAAAACATCCAAGGCAAACTTTGAGAGAAAAATCGCTAAGGACACTAAAGATAACCACAAAGCCTTCTTCAGCTATGTTAGAAACCTGGGCGGAAACCCTCAGATATGCTCAGAGTTGGTTCACAACAACAAAAAATACACTGAACCCACAGATATTGCTAACATTCTGGCTGACAGGTTCAGTGCAAATTTCTCGCCTCCTTCACCCCCAAAAGAAGAAATACTTATCCCAGCTGAATGTAATCTCCCTGTCATCTCAGATGTCCAAGTGAGAACCGCCCTAAACAAAGCAATAAACACAGCATCAATGGGACCTGGCGGTATCCCGGGGTGCGTGTTACGTGAACTCCAAGAGAAGCTAAACCCACACATAAAAATGCTATTTAACCTTAGCCTTACTTCGGGATATGTACCTGAACACTGGCGTACAGCAACAGTGGTCCCACTCCACAAGGGGGTGCCTCTACAGACCCTGGAAACTACCGCCCCATAAGCTTGACTAGCCTGGTCTGCAAAGCTATGGAAAGAATCATTATGGAACTCATAAACGGAGACATAGGGGACCTACAGACGCTTGACCCCACCCAGTTCAGCTTTGTAAAGGGCAGATCCTGCCTTTTAAACCTGGTTGACTTTTTCAAAACAGTCACTAGAGCCATTGATGAGGGCAAAGCAGTCCATACAGCATACCTGGACTTGGCTAAGGCCTTCAACACAATACCCCACTCAGGCATCATAGATAAGCTAAACAGCTTAAAAGTAAACCCTTATGTCACTAGAAGGGTTGCAAACTGGCTAAAGGACAGAACCCATAAAGTTAACATCGCTGGAGCAATGTCAGACTCAAAGCCAGTCACAAGTGGTGTCCCACAGGGATCTGTCCTGGGACCCCTCTTGTTCGGCATTTATTTCTCAGATGTTAAAGCAAACATGGGAGGGCTGTGGCTGACAAAGTTCACAGATGACTGCAAACTAGGCGCCATAGTCAATACACCAGCAGATACACACATCCTACAAAAAGGCCTCACTGAAACGGACAACTGGTGCCGTAGTCACGGCCTTAAACTAAATGCCAAAAATGTATAGTCATCCCTTTGGAAAAACAAAGTACCCACAAATTATCACATAGACAGCAACCCACTGAGTATGGAAAAAGTAATCAGAGACCTAGGGACCCAAGTAGACAGCGACCTCTCATTTGACACCCACGTTGCCAAAGTGGTTAGAAAAACATTCTACCTTGCACACCTCATCATGAAGGGTTTCACATCCAGATCCAAGGATGTCATTGTACCCCTATATTCCTCCCTCATCAGACCCATGATTGAGTACAATGCCCCATTTGGTATGTACCTCACCCGGCACTTGCAACAGCTGGAGAGACCACAAAAGTACCTCACCAAAAGGATCAAGGGTCACCAACGTATGTCTTATTCTGCCAGACTAAAGAAACTTCAGCTCTATTCAGTAGCATACCGCCTGCTCAGAGGTGATCTCTGCCTGATGTACAAGGCCATGTCCAATCAGGATCTGATGGACATGCTCCACCTCAAAAAATCCAAATCCATTAGGACCATGAGAGCTAAAGACTTAAACCTCGGCACAAGTATGAATAGGACATGCTGGAGGGATAGATTCATAACCCAGAGGCTTCCCATGCTTTGGAACAGGATCCCAGTTCGTATTAGGCAGAGCCCCTCACTGACTCTCTTCAAGAGAAATCTTGATGAGTGGATGGGAGATCGTAAGTTTACCCCAGGGGTCACATCTGTGTCACTGCTAGACAGGGGCACAGTAAACTAATTCTATTATATAAGGGGACCTTCACTGTGTCACTACTAGACAGAGGCACAGTATTCTAGATTTATTCTGTACATTTTTGTACCATTTCATGGGGTGGCAAAAGCCACATCACTATGGCTAGGCTTACAAATGCCCCAGGGCAGATAGCCTAGTACTATACTATGAAACTATGAAACTATAAAGCAAATTTCACACGCCTCAAAACCGAGGTGAAATCCTTCAAAGCCCCCGGGCCTGTGGAAAATACGGCCCAGACCGCAGAATCCTTTATAAACGCATTCTATGAACACCTTCAGGAATGCATGGATCATGCAATCCCAAATAAAACCAAGACCCAATCCTCCAAAGGCAGACGTCCTGTCTGGTGGACCCCAGCCATAAACAAACTATAGAATAGAAGGAGTAAGCTACTACATGATAGAGCAAAATCCCAAAAAGGGAAGGCATCTCTGATCAGTATTATCAAAAACCTACGGGCACTCATAAAATCGTCTAAGGACAGCTTCGAGAGAAAAATTGCACAGGACACTAAGGATAATCACAAGGCTTTCTTTAGTTATGTTAGGAACCTGGGTGGGAATTCCCAGATATGCTCAGAATTAGTCCAAAATGACAAAAAATACACCGAGCCCACAGACATTGCCAACATCCTAGTTGATAGGTTCAGTGCAAACTTCTCCCCCCCCTCCCCACCAAAAGGGCAAATATCTATCCCAAGAGAGTGCTGCCCCCCTGACATCTCAGATGCTCACGTAAGAGCCGCCCACTCCAAAGCAAAAAACACAGCATCAATGGGACCAGATGGTGTCCCGGGCTGCGTCCTACATGAACTCCAAGAAGAGCTAAACCCAAACATAAAACTACTGTTCAATCTTAGCCTTACTACAGGATATGTACCCAAAGAGTGGCGTATAGCAACAGTGGTCCCTCTCCACAAAGGTGGTGCCTCAACGGATCCTGGAAACTATTGCCCCATAAGCCTGACTAGCTTGGTCTGCAACGCTATGGAAAGGATCATCATGGACCTCATAAATAAAGATATTGGGGAATTACAGACACTGGATCCTACCCAGTTTGGCTTTGTTAAGGGCAGATCCTGCCTCTTAAACCTGGTTGATTTCTTTGAAACAGTCACCAAGGCCATTGACGAGGGGAAGGTGGTCCACACAGCCTACCTGGACCTCGCAAAAGCCTTCGATACAATACCCCACTTGGGCATTATAGATAAGCTCACCAGCTTAAATATAAACCCCTATGTCACTAGATGGGTTGCAAACTGGCTCAAGGACAGAACCCACATGGTTAGAATTGCTGGAGCCATGTCAGACTCCAAACCAGTTACAAGTGGCGTCCCACAAGGCTCAGTCCTGGGACCTCTCTTGTTCGGTATATATTTCTCGGTGGTACAGGCCAACACAGAAGGACTGTGGCTGACCGAGTTCGCAGATGACTGCAAACTGGGCGCCATAATCAACTCTCCAGCCGACACAAGCATCCTCCAAAAGGGCCTCATAGAAACAGACAACTGGTGCCAGAGCCATGGCCTCAAGCTAAATGCCAAAAAGTGTATAGTCATCCCCTTTGGCAAAAACAAAGTGCCCACAAATTACCACATAGGTCGTAATCCATTAAGTACAGAAGAAGTCATTAGGGACCTGGGGACCCAAGTTGATAGCAATCTCTCATTTGACAACGACGTGGCCAAAGTGGTTAGAAAAACATTTTATATAGCCCACCTAATCATGAAGGGATTCGCATCTAGATCAGGGGAGGTCATTATGCCTCTTTACTCATCCCTCATCAGGCCCAAAATTGAGTACAATGCCCCTTTTGGGATGCACCTTACCAGACACCTGCAGCAACTGGAAAGACCCCAAAAGTACCTCACCAAGAGGATCAAAGGGCTCAAACAGATGCCATATGCTGCCCAGTTAAAGAAACTCCAGCTCTACTCAGTGGCATACCTCCTGCTCAGAGGCGATCTGTGCCTGATGTATAAAGCCATGTCCAACCCGGAATTAATGGACATGCTGCACCTCAGAAAATCCAAATCCCATCGAGCTACGTGCTTGAGAGACTTGAACCTCAGCACTGAAATAAATAGGACATGCTGGAGGGACAGATTCATAACCCAGAGGCTCCCTTCACTCTGTAATAAAATCCCAGTCCAGGTTAGGCAGAGTCCCACATTGACTCTCTTCAAGAGGAATCTTGATGAGTGGATGGGAGATCATAGGTTTACCCCAGCTATCACTTCTGTGTCACTGTTAGACTAACCTCAAAAAAAGGCATAGCAAAATTAATTTAAAATGGGTGGCGAAAGCCAAACACACTCTGGCTAGGCTTATAAATGCCCTAGGGCAGATAGCCTAGTATGAACCTATGAACCTATGAATGGGACATTGGAATGGCTGCAGGGGGGAGGCTCCATTCAACCATGATTTTGTGAGGGGGGGGGTTAGCAAACTCAGCCCCGGTTGAACTATACCTCTCAGTTGTCCATATATTTGCAGAATGAATAGATATTTGCTTCTTATTTTTGGTTTGTTCCTCATAAAATTTGTGGTTTTCTAGCAAATCATTTAGGAATGAAGTCACTAAATGACAGACATTGAGTTTCAGACGTCATAACCTTCAGAAAAATGCATGCTAATGCAAGACTGTCTTAAGTTTATACAAGAGCAATTTTTAGTAGTGTTTGTATGTTCCCCCAATATATTTGGCCTTGTCCAGATTTCCTGCATTAAGAGGTTGAGAGGTACATGCAAATCACTTTGTAGATTAGGAATATCTAAACCTCTCAATTGTCCCCAATTTTGGCTCAAAATGTTGCTCTCCCCTAATAATCCCTCCTCCAAAATGGCAATTTTGGAAGATAATGTGGAGGGTTTACAATTATATATAACTGTAATGATCAGAGTTATAGGTTACTTTTATTCCAGAAATGCATGTAGATCTTCTTATTTTGTTAGCTGTTCAAGTTAACAATGTTAATATCAAAAAGGTGTCCCTTTTTTGACAGGTTCCCAGCTGTATTATGTGGCAACTTTATATTTTTGCATCACATTTTGGTCCGTTTTTCATAAAATTGTGGTTTTCTGGCAAATTAGTGGCAAGTCATTAAAGATTGAAGTTAGAAAATAATGGCAGACATTTGAGTTTCAGATTTTATACCCTTCAGAAAATTTGTACTAATGCAAGATCTACTACTGTTCTATTATCTAAGTTAATAAGAACAATATTTAAAAATTGGCCTTATTTTTGGGCCTGTGTCCCACTTCTAGTTCTATGTATGGCTTTGCCCAGATTTCTTGCTCTGAAGTTGAGAGGTATGAGTGTCAGAGCCATCGCTGTCAGCCAGAGACATTTCAAATTATGACATACTTATTGCACCCCACCCCCCATTGTAGTGGCTCTGGATGTGTCCAAGGAAGGCAAGGAGCAGTTATGCAGTGTAAGTGTGCAGAGTATTCCCCCATCCAAGGTAGATCACAAATACGACCATGGCTTTTCATCTGTCCTTGATTTTGCAGAATGTTCTGGTTTTCTATCAGATTTTTATACTGTTGATTTATGCTTCTTATTATTCAGGAACTGCATGCTGTCACAGTGCCCTGTTGCTCTGTTTAAGTAGCCATGGTTTAATGAACATCAGGTAAGCTTGTCAGAGATTGTAAGATGCAAGTAAGCTTTAGTAAGCAAACTGTTAAAGAATTACCAGCATTGAAAGCCTTTTCGCTGTTGCCATGCAGAGAATATTTACATAACTAGATAATGTATAAGCCTTGGGTATTGAAATGCATATGACAGTATTTGTAATAAAAGGACAGGGTTACAGTATTTTCAGAAGCTCATTACATTTTATTGGATACCACTGTCTTATAGCAGTGTCTGTGTGTTAGTACACTTGTAGTTGGGTGGCTTTAATGTTATATGGTAAATAAGCATTGCTACCTTACTTAAAAGCCAAGCCCTGCAACAACTAGGTAAGCTCCACACTGAAGTCAAAACACAATAGCTCTGGTGGGTAAATGTACTCTGTAGTAATCAAAAAAGGCAAATGTTTGAAATAACTACAGCTTATGTGCAAACACAATAGGTAGTGATGAAACAATGCTCTGCTAAAAATGCTTCAATGCTCCACATTGCTGAGCTGCAGATCACAGTTATTATCACTGGCTACCAGGATTTCACCCACTTCAGATCAAGCATGGTGCCGTTCAGTGCAACCTTCCCAGAACTAATTCAAGTCTGACCAGAATTATTTGGTGTGTGTTTATAAGAGGGAGGTAGCATACCCCTCAGCTGTCCAGGTTTTTGCAGAATGTCCAGATTTTTGCCCCATATTCCTCCTAAAAAGGATTGAAGTCGCTAAATAATGAGAGACATTTCAGTTTTAGACATCATATCATTTAGAAAAATGCATACTAACACAAATCCTGGTACTCTTGCAATTTTCTAAGTTTATGAGAGCCATATTTATAATCCCCTATTTATTTTAGGCTTTGTCCAGATTTCTTGCACTAAGGTTGAGGCCTTGAGGGGTGTGGTATGTTTGTGTGAGAGAGAGAGAGAGACAGTGAAATGCTCAAGTTAGAGCTAGCAGGTGGAATTTATTTTCAAGTGCATTTTCAAGGAACTGAGTTTTAAGGGAAGCGAAGTTTACTGCTGCTCATGCCAAGTCTATTTACAATGTGCAACTGTTTTGTTTCGCAAATGGTATCTCTATTGTGGTATAAAGTTTTAAAACTATGTTAGTAGCACCACAAGTAGAATACTTGCATCTTAATGTAGAGGCTTGAGGTTCTATTCCTACAGCATGTACATTTGTATGTTGCAGTCCTGAGGATGTCCTCCTTTGGATGAGATGCCTAATAACTATGAACCTGTTTTTCAGCTTGCCATCCATTTTTTATTGCAATATACCAGCTTACCATTTTTTTGAATTTAACATAGGCAATTTATTCTTTGATGGCAGCAGGCACTGAATTTGTAGATGAAACACTGAAATATACAGTTGTTTTCTAGCAACAACCTCTCCATTAGTTTCAGATATCTTTAATGTGGAATTATTCAGATTACTTTTACTTCAGCAGAGATTGTGTGTATTGACTGATATTGGTGGATTGTAATGAGTGGCCTTTTATGGTTGAAATGTTCTGAATTGGACAGTTTGTCATTATTGGTTTGTATGTTTTGTTTCATTGCTTACTGGAAAAATGTTCAAAACTATAAATTTAAAACACACTCAAACAAGTGTTGCTGTATAATACAAGGGATATAATTCAATTATATATTATATATTATAATTAATACAATCAGGTAAATCAAATAACTTTTGCATGGCCCTAACAGTGTGCAAGGAGCCTATTGCTTGAAAACAGTTGAAAGTAAATAACCTGCCACTGGCCAGATGCATTTTCTTTGAATGTGGGTTTCAATGCTGTTTCATTGAATGTGAGTTTCAAAAGTAGAGAAGCTTTAATGCCAAGTCTGTTTTTATTGTAAGACTATTGCTTTGTTTAGGTTTAGTAAATGTCTATCAGTGTTTGGGCTATAATGTTTGAAATAAAAGTTGTAAATTAAATCCAACTGCCTGTAATCATTGTAGAACTAAAGCATAAAACAGTATGCACTCAGAGATTTGAACAGTGTCTACGGCAAATGGGGAGAAATAGCCAAGTAATGGGACACTAGAATGGTGGTGTGGGCGGGGCTTGTGGTGGGTGGACTTGGGCGGGGCTGTGTTGGCAGGGGGCGGGGAGAGCTATGTGGGTGGGGCTCTGGGTTTGCACCCCCCCCTGCAAAAAATCCTGCGGGCTCCCTTGGATCTTCGCACTGGTAAGCGAAGGCTACATGGTGTAAGCGCCTTTTCATTTAACTGCATGTTAGCCCTACTTACCATCATGCAAACCTGTGCAAACCGGCTTAAAGCTGCTCAAAACTGCCTTCACCACTCTGTATCCAACAATCCTTGTTCTGCCTAGCAACAAAACAAATAGCCTTTGCAGGTCTTGAAGCCAGAACCCTCTAGACTATAATCACAACACTTAACCACTAAGCCATCTAAACTGTAAAAATATCTCTTGCTTTTTCAGCTATATCATTCAGTACACGTACTGAATAGTAGTGAACAACTGCTTTGACTACTACAATTGTTTACTACTTGTTAGTGAAAATAGTTTTGAATCAGTCATGTTTTTACATCTATATACACATATCAGATAACTATGATGGGATACATCTGAGAAGATATATACAACACTCATGTTTACACATAACAGGGATATGTATATATATATATATATATATATATATATATATATATATATACATACATATATACATATGTAGATATATGTATACATGTATATACACGCATATGCATATATATATATATATATATATATATATATATATATATATATGTATATATATATATATATATATATATATATATATATATATGTATATTTTATATATATATATATGTATGTGTGTATGCATATGTATATATAACATATGCCCATAATATGTAGTGGAGTCATACCTCAGCACCATAACTCTCAACCTATTAATGCAAGGGAACATAATGTAAGTATTGCAGTTATAAATATAGAATGTTGCTACAGTAACAGGGGTTGTGTCAACAGATATGTTGTGTAGGAAGGTTCTTCTGAAACTGATGTACACCATTAGTTACTGACAGACATCATAAAATCATCATAGTGAAGTACCACACAAATCACAGTAATGATCCTGTAGAATACAGCAGAAATATGACCAATAAACATGGACAGTCTGAAACAATCTGGTCAGTCCAGAGGTATACACAGAACTCCTTAGTGCACGATGTGTGGACCAAGCCTGACAAAGGGGATGTTTAAAGCCATGAAAATGGGGATATATCACAAATACTGGCGTAGATAAGCTCACACAGCTGATGCATTCACACCCTCCTGTCTGTCCTAACACATATTAACTGGAGGAGCAGAGGTTCCAAACCCACATACTTCCCACTATTTAGTGATATACATCTTCACAGCATCCTACTGCTTTTTCAGAAATACACAACACTTATGGTGGCCAGGCAACAGTACAGCTGACAAATATCTGGACATAACATCACACTAGGTAAATACAATGAGCTGCTAGGTATGTCACCAAGCACTGTCTAAACTACAGGCAGACTGCCACCACACTAACCCAAGTTTCCTATGGGGGAATACACATATAATTGCAAATATAGCAAACACTACAGGCATGTAACAGCATGGAGTAACAGACACCAGTGTGAAACTGCATACCTACAACCAATCTCAGCACAGTCACAGTCACATTATGGTAAGCCTAATTAATAGTACAGTATATGGACTGTGTGAACAAAACCATCCTCATGTTTGCCACTCACACACTAACCCTACATATAATGGCCCAATTCACAGTGTAGTCTGATGCTTGACTATGGTATGGGACATGTCTCAGTCTGGCCCTGCAAACATATACGCTGATAGGATACCAGAAACTGGAGCAGCATGCAACATCAGATAGAACAGGACCAAGAACACTGATATCTACCCCAGTTTGCACACAGGCCAAATATATTCACAATACACTGCTGCACAATACCGACACTGTCAACAATCATCATAAGTGCACAGACCTCACTACTGTACAGACTACAACAGAATGTCCAGGTTTTGTCCTCAAATATAAGGCCTCCTATACATAACATGTCTGGCAGTCTGATATATCACTGACTTGATATCAGGAATGATGGCAGTAAATAATGATATACTGTACATATGCACCTCTTATAGCATGACATATGGACAAAGGGTACAGACTTGGTGGACAGAGGCACAAACACAGGGCCAATTTTGACATATTGCTGTGATAAACTGAGAATATTGCTGGTGTAACAGGGTTTGTTGTGACATATCTCTTCTGAGGGATATGAAGTCAGTAACACATGGATGTCACCATCTACTGACTGCAATCATCAGAGTATGCTACTGCATTTCTAAAGACAGAAAATGTGTGAGTAACACACCACATCTAAGACTCCAGACTCTGGCCAGTCTGCAGATAGCCCTACATGTGAGACTTTCCTCAACCACATAATACTGTCATGCCAGACTTTAAACCATGCAGAACAGCCATATCCACACAAACCCTATTAAACCAACATTACTTAAAATGTAGAACAGCAATACTTACATTCTGTCCCCATGTCTGGAACATCCCCCTCCTGTTTATTGGCCTGTCTCCACAGTGCTTCTTGTAAGAGGTATTTCCAACTACCCTCTGTGATGCTGTTTGTCAGACACCCACATGAAGTTCTGCTCACAGTGAAGGAAAAGGGCCAACACCCACATAAAGTGCTTAGTTATAGGAGTGTGTTTCCATGCAATTGGCTATAGAAATGACATCACAGCTATTCCACATGCAATTAGCAAGTGGGGGACTCCAATTAGTGCACAGGCCATCAGCTGATCATGAGGATTACCTACAAAAGTCAAGTTGTTGCCTATGCAAAACAGATGCATTTTTCCACATCTACCAGAGTGGGAGAGAGTGAGAGAGATAGAGAGAAAGGAAGAGAGAAAGAGCCAAGCGTGTGTATGATCCATGGGTGGAGAATGGTTTCTGGGTATTATAACGGTTGCCTATATTGTTTACTAATCCATACTTTCACATAGTAATTGCACATGGCAGTAGACATTTATGGCTGTGGATTGTCTACAACAACATCTACAGTGTTTGACAACTGTTAGCCTTGTAGTGTGGACATTGAGACATATAGGTCCTCAATATAATAGTGTAGCAAAACCCACACTGCAAATGATCCTGTCATTACACAATCACCCAAACAGGATACTGATGACACACACACACACACACACACACACACACACACACACACACACACACACACACACACACACACACACACACACACACACACACACACTTACCAGTACTGGGTTTCAAACCCCTACCTGGCTATGTATTGCTATTACAGTGTTACGCAGTTATCGCATGCACCACAAAGCTTACATATTAGAGAGCTGTCCAAAGGTATCTTTGAAGGTGATTGACATTAGCAGCAGTGCTAAAGGAGGGGTAAGGGAAGTGTAGTAAGTGTGAATGTCCACAAAATCAGGTGTCAACAAAGATGAACACACACACACACACACACACACACACACACACACACACACACACACACACACACACACGCACACACACACACACACACACACACACACACACACACACACACACACACACACATTATCACAGTTGCCAGAATCAGGATTAGAACTCTTACCTAACTAGTTTGCTACACTACAATATTACACAGTTATCACAAGCTCCACAGAGCTTATAGAGCTGAAACATCGCCAAAGGGTTATTTCAAGGTGACTGACATCAGCAGCCAGCTAAAGTAGGGCAATGGGAGGTGTAGTGATTGTGAATTGCCTCAAAATCATTCATCTCCACACACACACACACACACACACACACACACACACACACACACACACACACACACACACACACACACACACACACACACACTCACACTTGTCTGTACTGAGATGCATAGGTTCATTGCTTCACAGGTGTGTAGTAGGTGAATGGGCCTGAAGGCTCTACAAGGCTAGGTCAAGGAAATACCTTTGCATCGGGCCACATGAAAATAGTCTCCAGTGTGGCTCAGGGGTGTAGTCCCTGGAGTGGCCCCCAGGGTTGGGTATTGTATTCACCATCCACTCATCTGGGTTTCTATTGTGGGTAGCTAGTGACATGCACTGCTTCCCATGTATGTGATCTATATTCCATAACATGGACAGTGTCTGGGTTGTGCACATGTCCCACATGTATGTTCTTTGACGTGTGGAAGTGCACTTGAGGTATCTGGGGCATGGTGTGTGGACAGATTATCTTCTGATGTAGCATTCCTGACCTCATTTGGTGAGACCTGGCTATGTAACTGAGGTTGTGATTGCACCTACACTGACAGTATGACATGGGTATTCAGTGGAATTAGTGGCGTCTGTCCATACAGGGCATGTGTATAAGGCATAGTATTCCCTTTGTGAGGTACATTTGCAGACTCTACAGTTGTTGCAGGCATCCAATGGGGAACATGGCAAAAGGTCCACTGTACACATTTATTTGGCTGCTGAGGGGAGAGAACAGGGTGCCATGTCCTTTTACTTGCTGGATAACACACACTCAGTCAGGAGATGTAACACATCAAAGTACTTTCTGATGTCAGTGGCACTGTTGTGGTCAGCAGGCATGTAGTCCACTGCTATCACACTGTGGTTGTTATCTGGGAGGCAATATGCAGGGAACTACCAATACATAAGGGTTGTTGACTAGCCAAGTGTGTTTGTGTATGATATGTGGGTGTAGAGTGTTCGCTGTGCAATAGAAGGGTTGCCTATATTGTTCACTAATCCATACTGTCACATGTAGGGCTGTGGATTGTCTACACCATCCTCTCTGGTGTTTGGCATCTGTTGGCCTTGTAATGTGGACATTGTGACATATACTAGGTCCTCAACATAATAGTTTAGCAAAACCCACCCCACAATGCCCTCACACAGGATACTAATAACAAACACACACACACACACACACACACACACACACACACACACACACACACACACACACACACACACACACACACACACAAACACACACACACACACACACACTTGCCAATACTGAGATAAAAACCCTTACCTAGCTATGTATTCCTACTACAGTGTACCACATTTATAACACGTACCATGGAGCTTATAGGATGAGTGTTGTCCAAAGGTACTTCTAAGGTGAGGAACATCACCAGCCCTTGTAAATACTGGCATTGGGTGATGTAGTGGGTGAGAGATCCCAAAAATAACTTTACCCTACACACACATTTACATTTGCCAGGGGTAAGGTTCAAACCTCTATCGAACTATCTTTTCGGACCATTATGGTTATGCATTTACCACATGCACCACTGACCTTACATGGTTTAGCGTTGGTAACAGGTACTTCTAAGGTGGATGATATCTGCAGGACTGCTAAAGTCAGGCACTGAGATGTGTACTGGGTGTACATGGGGCCAAAATCTTTGAGGTACGGACATACATATGTAGCCATATGTACACACAAACAGTTATTGCTACTACATTGTTCAACATTTATGGCACTCGCCATGGAGCTTACATGTTGGAGAGCTGTGCGATGGTATCTTTGAAGGTGAGTAACATCAGCAGCAGTGCTGAAAGAGGGGTAAGGGGAGAGTAGTAAGTGTGAATGTCCATAAAATCAGGTATCATCAAAGACACACACACTCTCACACAAACACACTCAGTTTCACAGTTGCTATGTCTGAGATTAGAACTCCTACCTAACTAGTATGCTACACTATAGTATTATGCAGTTATTGAAAGTGCCATGGAGCTTATATGTTGGAAAACTGTTCAAACGTATCTTTGAAAGTGAGCAACATCCACAGGAGTATTAAAAGACGGGTAAGAGGAGAGTAGTAAGTGAGAATGTCCAAAAAATCAGGTATCATTAAAGATACACACACTCTGTCACACACAAACACACACAGTTTCACAGTTCCCATTTGTGGGATTAGAACACCTACCTACCTAGTATGGTACACTATAGTACTATGCAGTTCTTGCAAGCACCACAGAGCTTATATGTTGGAGAGCTGTCCAATGGTATCTTTGAAGGTGAGTAACATCAGCAGCAGTGCTAAAGGAGGGGTAAGGGGAGAGTAGTAAATGTCCATAAAATCAGGTATCATCAAAGACACACACACACACACTCTCTCCCACAAACACACACAGTTTTCACAGTTGCCATGTCTGGTATCCTACCTAACTAGTATGCTGCACTATAGTTTTACACAGTGATTGCAAGCACCATGGAGCTTATAGGGCTGGCAATTGGCCAAAGGGTTATTTCAAGGTGACTGACATCAGCAGGCATGCTAAAATAGGACAATGGGAGGTGTAGTGAGTGTGAATGGCCTCAAAATCATTTGTCTCCACACACACATACAGAGCTTCACACTTGCCATGTCTGGGATTAGAACTCCTACCTAACTAGTTTTCTATACTACAGTATTACACATGTATCACCAGGACAATGTAGCTTATAGGTGACATCAGCAGGAGTGCTAACATGGGCAATGGGAAGTGCAGTGTGTGTGGAAGGGCCATAAATAATTTCTCTGGAAACACACACACACACACACACACACACACACACACACACACACACACACACACACACACCCACACACCCACACACACCCACACACCCACACACACCCACCCACACACCCCCACACACACCCACATGCACACATGCACACACACACGCATTCACACACACACACACACACATGCACACACGCACACACACATGCACACACGCACACACACTCAGTCACACACAACTTTACATTTGACAGGACTGGGTATACAAATGCCAGGCAAATTCAGATTTGTACTATCATGTTACACAGTTATCACAAGCACTACAGACACTATAGGGCTGAGGGCTGCCAAAAGGAATATCTACAGTGATTGATATCAGCACATCATGTGATATCAGCCAAATGGATGTGTGGTGGGTGGGTAAGGCCTCATAATGTAAAGCTGTCACTGTCTGTCTCTCCCTTCCCCACATCTATGTGTGTGTTTGTGTGTGTGTGTGTGTGTGTGTGTGTGTGTGTGTGTGTGTGTGTGTGTGTGTGTGTGTGTGTGTTTGACATATTATAGTGTGTTAGCCTTGGATATGTGTGAGTATTCCTATGTAAGGTGTGTGCATGAATGGTGTACAATTTGGTGTGTGTATACAGACATCTGCGAATGACAAATATGTATAGTCCACTGTGTTGCCAGACATGGGTTTCATTTTATCTAAGCATAGGAGCATGCCCAGTATGACCTTCTGTACTAAGTGTGTGAATCCATTCCAGGTAGGGTTGTACTCCAGTCCAGGGTTAAGTGTTCTACACCTATGGCTAGCAACCTGTTTCTGTAGGATATCTGTAGATAGGTTGACAATATGGAGTCACAATAGGTGACAGATAGTCTGATACTATAACTATTGCTGTCTGTGTTGCTTGTGTTACATGGCTGGTGTTAGCAGAGATATTCAGACATATGTACTGTTTTACACTGTAATGTATTATGTCATCAACTAATGACAGATATACTTATTTGCTCACAGTTATTTATTGGGAAATACAAGATGAATGAAGGTATGTCCAGTATTGTGGTCCACACATTACATATTCTTGCACACTCATGCAATTTTGGAGGGGTAGCTGCAGACACTTGCTGATGGGTGTGTGTAAATGGTCCAGCACCTTGGTACTATGGTGGCTGAGGATCCTCTTCTTGTACATATATCAATGTAACAGAATGGCCATATCCTGCTGTGGCCATACCTCTCAGCTGTACAGATTCACCCAAGTTACCCAGAGGCAGGGCTCATATATCTGGTCAGTTTCCCTTCACATTGTGGTTTACGAGCAGGCTTGTAGTCACCCATTACTGGGTTTGCAGGCAGGGGTAGTATGAGCACACATCAGAGATTCAGACTTCACACACTCCATGACGTCCATGCTTCTACACCCCCCCACTCTGTTATTCTATAATCTTCCTAACATTATGCAAGCGATATCTGAGAAGTATCCCTATAGTTGGTCCTTCATCCCAGCGGTATTTAGGGGTTGGTCCACAGTTCATGCAGTAAGACATGGTGGGCATGCTACTGGGATTTGTCAACATGGTCTTGCAGTTGTGTTCTGTTGGATGTGTTATGTTGTTAGTTGGGACCTCATGAGATACCATACATTGGCACTACAGGTGAGGTGCAGGCCTTTGACAGAGGACTGTAGGCCATTTGGTAGTGAAGCAGGCAATCTGTAGCAGGCCAGTGCATTCTGTCACTCCTACATTTCCAGGCTGTGAGCAGTAGATTCTCCTGGGGTGACAGGGTAAGTGTGTGAGGTTTTAATGGCAATAGTTCCTGTCCATATTAATCCATTGGTCTGGATGTAGGCAGGGTGCTGCTTGCAGCTAGGGAAACACCTGCATGGGACACCTCTTCAGCATGCTGCATTCTGTGGGTATTCCCATACAGAAGTGAGATCATACTGTACTCATTCCCAACAGTAAGGATATGATCTGTGATAAACCTGTGGCTGATGGTGGGGTGTGCTGAGTGCATGTGTGATATGGAAGCTACTTGCAGCTGACTCACAGATATACATGGGACATTCCCCTTATGCTGCCTTGTGCGGGGCATAGGCAGTCTCTCATTACTTCATAACTGTGCCTTTTGTGGTCTGCCAGTGATTGGCCAGACTACATAAGTATTCCATACTACACAGACAACTAATGTGCTGCTAACCTTTATGTACAATTCCAAAGTTGTCTGCAGTTGACAGTTACATTTTATGTACTCTTACTAGGGTACTTCCACCTGTCTACTGTATGTATGTATGGGCCCACATTCATGGCACGTCCATCTTTCAGACTGTGACAGATGACATCTGGACAGTGAGTATGGATGACAGCTGATATGGGTATTGCTATGAAGCATTGTGGTCGGTACTGCAGTTATCGGAACATGGCCCTGTCATCCACAGTACTGCCCATAGGCCACCGAGATGCAATCCTCCATGCCTACATGCTGACCACTTCCAGACAATATTGAACACATGACAACCTAACACACAGACCCCTGCATATTGTACACATGCAGCAATCTAACCTGTAGATCGGGCCAGCTCGGGTAATCTGTGCTCCACTGTTATTACACCTCACACTTACATGCTACTGCATTTCTACATAGGATTGTGGGGGAGGGGCACACCTTATGACTTTAAACATTTGTTATGACTGTCCTGGTATTTCAGGCACTCTGTTGGCTTCTATTTCATTTTGTATTCTGACCTATCATGTAGACTGGAGACATATCAGTGGAGTATAGATCTTAGGTTTTATTGACCTACATTTCAGTTTCAGACTTCTTACCCTTCAGAACTAACATACAACTGCCAGACCTGTTGTAGTCTGTCTGTGTAGGACTGGAGTTGTTAACCATTACCATCAATTGGAGGCCTTAGCCCATCCTTTCTTTATGGTTATCTACACCTGTCCTGCTGGCTGAGGCTGGTGGTGGGTATGTGAGCTTCACTGACATGCATGTGTGTGTCCTATGGACACACATTTGGGCCACCACATGTACTGCAGTGGGATTTGTCACCTTGTCTAGTACTGCCTAGTATGTTGACTGGTACAGCTGGTACAGCTGTGTCATATGCCAAATGTGGGAGTCGTGATAGCTTCCATGGCTGCCAGCACACACATTCAAGATAATGCCCTGGGCATTGCACATGACCTGGCAGTTGATGGAAGGGAAGCCCTTGTGGTTTATGTAGACCCTACCCTGCTCACCTGGTGGTGCTTTGATATGTATGTGTGTGCAGTCTATAGCACCCACTAACTCAGGGTGTTCTGCTATTTGGTAGAAGAGACACATATCGCTGGTCAACACCTCACAGGTGTTGAGGAAATGTATGTGCTCACCGGCATGTGCTGACATGGCATCCAGGAAATGATGGAGTACTCTGGATGCTGATGCCTGTGAGATCTCCATAATATCCCCAGTTGCCCATTGGAAGGTAACTGTGGCTAGTATTCTTAAGCCTACACATACCTTGGTATCCACTGGGATGGGTTCCCCTCTGTTGGTTCTGTGTGCGAGGTGCGGCTGGCACAGCTCAACAGTTTGCTGTAGAATGTCGCTGCCCACCCTATAGCATTCTACTATCTCCAGCTCATGTAGCCCCTGGTAGGTTACCCTGGGTCTGTACACTCTTCTCTTTCTCCTCACTGTGGGGTGGTCATCAGCATTCACATCCTCACCACCCTCAGCCTCTTGCACATATTGATGTATGAGAGTGACAGCAGCCCCTAACATTTTGTTAGTTTTGTCAGGTAAAATTTCCCTGTCTGTGTACACTGGTGGTGTAGAATTTGTGGGTAAATCCTGACTGGAAGGTGTTTGCATACTTTATAGTAGTGTGCTAGGCTGTTCCATGTGTAATTGGCTGATTCTGATAGATTTCACCTGCCAGCTATGCTAGTTCTCCTTGATTGCCTTCCTCCTGCTGTTTTCCCTTTCCATTGCCTTTCTGTTTAAACCCTGAGACTCGCCGCACATATTCAGTGCTCAGATGTGAACAAAGCTGCTGTTTCCTGTTTTTTTTTTTTTTTTTAAACCCAGTGCACCATGCACGCAGCCATTTAGGCAATGTAAACACTGGTAGGCACACCACCTTCCTTAGCTGTGCTTAGCTAAGGGCAAACACGGGCCACAGAGCTCCAATAAGCTTAAAGCTTAAAGCTTAAATGCCGTTCCACTAAGAACCTAACTGACCACCTTAACTTCAGAGAGCTTAGAAATAGTACAAAAAAAGCCATCCTGGCAGACAAAAAGAACTATTACTTTCAACTACAACAAACCACCAAAAAAGAACCCAAAAAATTCTGGGCCAGTATTAATAATCTTCTATCCCCAGGTCAGTCACTCACCCCAAATCCCCAGGACTCTAATCCAAACAATCCTAAACAAATAGCTAATGACTTCAACTCTTTCTTCACCAACACTATCCAAACTCTAGCAAATCACCTACCTCCTGACATCTCTAAATTACCCTCTCCTACTCCACACACTTTTCTTCCCCTTTACCTTCAACCTGTACCTACCTCATTTATCTTATCCCTACTCCAGAAACTTAGACCCACCACACCCTCTGCAGACAAACTTCCTGCAGAATTTCTGCAGATAGGAGCTAAAGCCATTGCCTACCCCATCTCAATCCTGATAAATAGATCTATAAAGGAAGGAATTTTCCCTTCCATTTGGAAAATATCTCACATCATCCCACTACACAAAGGGGGCAATTCTAATGACTTCTCTAATTTTCGTCCCATAGCATTGCTATCACCTATAGCCAAAATCATGGAAAAGTGCATCCATAAACAACTCCTTAACCACCTTCTCCATAACAACCTACTTGCTAACAGTCAACATGGATTTAGACCTTCTCACAGTACCACTACTGCATTACTCTCCTTTACTAACACTATCAACCATAACCGTAACAACACTAATCTATCATCTTCCATCTTCATAGATCTTTCAAAAGCTTTCGACATGGTTAATCACAAACTCCTTCTGCATATACTAAAATCTCTCTCAATTCATCCTTCTTCCTTATCCTGGTTTACATCTTACCTAGAAAACCGTCAGCAGGCAGTACTTTGGAAAAACTCACTATCTAATCTCCTTCCTATCTCTTTAGGAGTACCTCAAGGGTCTATACTTGGCCCACTCCTATTTTCTATATTTATTAATGACCTCCAGTCAGCTATTCCAAACACTACTTGCATACAATATGCAGACGATTCCACTATAATCTGCACTGCTTCCTCTCAGACTGAACTCCTGTCACTTACCCAAAAAGCTTTTTCCACTGTTGAACACTGGTTCTCTGACCGTTGTCTTCTCCTCAACCCCAAGAAAACAAAGTTGCTATTGTTCTCACCTACCCACAAATCAAGCTCTCTTAACTTCTCTATTGCTTCCTCTGATAACACTCTGATTTCTCCTGATGCTACTACAAAACTACTAGGAATAACTATAGACAACAATCTCAATTTTGATTCTCATATAAACAACACAATAAAAGTAATAAACAAAAAGATTGGTTCCCTTTATAGAATCAAACCATTCCTTACTCCTGAAGCTCGGACCACCTTAGCTAGTTCTCACCTTATCTCTACCCTTCTATATGCCTCCACTATTTATACCAACCTCTCTAAAAATAACCTCAAGAAACTTGCCACATCCTACCATAATATTGCTCGATTTGCTACAGGATCCCTCTTCAGAACCCATCACTGTCATAACCTAAAACAACTAGGCTGGCTTGAACTTCCTAACAGGCTGACTTATCAACAGCTCTTAACTGCTCACAAAATTCTTTATCAGCCTTCCAAAACACCAATTCTCTCTAACCTCATTACACCTTATAATAACTTGAAACAGCTACGCTCTTCAAACAAACTACTAGTTAATATTACCATACCCAATAACTCTGCAGGTGACAGCCTTTTTTCTAACTCTGTTGGAAAAATGTGGAACAAACTACCATCTGATATCTCATCTTTGTCTAGTCTTCCACTCTTTAAAAAACAGCTGAAAACACATCTTAATGAGCACTGGCTTTGTTCCTGTAACAACCCAGATTAACCTTTCTTTTTTCCTTCCCTTCTTAATTCCTCCTCACATAACATACTATAGACATATGTAAAAAAAAAAAAATTTTATTATCACTTTCTTTTCTCCTTTTTCCATATTATATACTTATATTTTAGAATCTGTATAGCAAATGTCTATTAAACTCTGTTTAAATAATTTCCTGTTTTGACTATGCCTCTCTACAAGTATTTTTATGTTCTGTCTCAATAATTAATAATTTTTACCTTGTATTGACTGTTTCTGTGAATTATATGAAAATTACGTTGGAGCTTTTCTCCCCGGGCCTCCACTGAAAATGGACATATATCCAGCTGGACTAGCCCGGTCAACAAATGTAAAATAAAAAATAAAATAAATAAATAAAGCATGTATGACACTCCCCCTTATGAGGTCATCCACCTCTTAGACTTATACAATGGTGTTGCTGCACCTACACGGTTGGGTGCAAGCTAACAGTGAGAGGAAATCTGTGATTCAGTGTCAATCCCCTCATTTGCATAAAACAGAATGCTAATTCATAGTTACTACACTCACACTCAACCATCCACCTTAGCAACCACTAATCCCTGGTATTGTTGTCTTATGCATGCCATTGACTATTATGGGAAAATGCTGATTTGGGTTTAAAAACTTATTTCCAACTTTTTTTTCTTATTTTCAGGCCAATCCCATTTGTGCACCGCTGCCCTATGCTTAAACGGCCAAGATTGGCCCAAAAAAATAAATAAAGTTGTTTTTAATAATTTAGCAACTATTTCTCATACAAATGGCCATGTATTTGGCCATTGGCATGCTTACTACATTGAATGCATGCTTTTTGGAGCTGTCATGCCTCTGTTTTGTAATTTGCCAAGAAATGTATAGTTCTGTAAAAATGCCAAGAAATGTATAGTTATCCCCTTTGGAAAAAAACATGTACCCATGAATTACCACATAGGTGGCAGGACACTAAACATCGAAAGCGTGATGAGAGACTTAGGGACACAGGTGGACAGTGGTCTCACTTTCGATAACCACATTGCCACAACAGTCAGGAAATCCTTCTATGTGGCACACCTCATCACTAAGGGCTTTTCATCCAGAAAAAAGGAGGTCATTGTCCCACTGTACTCATCCCTCATTAGACCCATTATAGAGTATAATGCCAGTTTGGTATGTACCTCACAAGTCATCTGCAACAGCTTGAAAGGCCACAGAAATACCTCACTAAAAGAATCACAGGCCTAAAGCAGATGCCATATACTGACCGTCTAAAAAAACTCCAGCTATACTCTGTGGCATATCATCTACTCAGAGACGATCTCTGCTTAACATACAAGGCCATGTCAAACCCTGAGCTGTTGGACATGCTCCACTTAAAGAAATCCCAATCCCTCAGAGCCACACGCTCCAGGGATCTAAACCTTGTCATCACAATGAACAAAACATGCTGGAGGGATAGGTTCCTGACCCAGAGACTCCCTATACTCTGGAATAGACTGCCTATACATATCAAGCAGAGCGCCTCTTTGGCCCTCTTCAAAAGGAACCTTGATGATTGGATGGTAGATAGGAAATTCACCCCGGGATCATGTCAGTCGCCCTGCTAGACATGGGCCTGGAGAAGTAAATATTGTGGGAAGAAATATCCAGGGAATTGTTATGGCTAGGCTTGCATAGGCCCTAGGGCCGATAGCCTAGTACCAACCTATGAACTACCCAGAACTTCTTTTTTTTAAAAAAACTTTGTATTTTATTTTAATAACAAAGAATAGAGTAAAATAAAAGAAACAAATAACTATTTACATATGTTCACAGCTGTGTAATATATCAATGTAATACAACTTAACAAGTTAATATTTTTCAAGCAAGTCTTTAAGTTTTAGCCACAACTTATATGAATGAGTAAGATTATAAATTCTTATCCTAATCATGTGCAGCTCACTACTACATACAATTTTTGCCATACTAAGAAATTCAGTATGAGAGGGAGTAGTTTTACTCTTCCAGTTATTGGTTATTATTTTCCTAGCTATTGCTAGTATAGAATAAAGAAGAGGCACTTGAGTCCTTGACATTATTTCAGGGATCAGAGCATTAAATAAAATCAATGACTTGGAAATATTATATCTATCCAACCACAATATTTGAATAAAGTTATGAATTTCTTTCCAAACAAAGGGGAGATAACCTCACATACATATACCATATGTATCCAATCTTTTGTTAATTCAGAATCACGTCTCCAGCATTTGATTCTGTTTGATTTATATATAATTGCAACCTTGTTAGGTGTAAAAAATGCTCTGTACAAGAATTTCCAGATGAAAAGTTTCCGATATAAAGAGGATGTAGCATTTTCCATTGACTTTAATAATATTTTTATCCTTATCAGTAAAATTTCCATTATTAATTTTTGTGAAATGATTCCAAAAAGTATTGTTCCACATAGGTGGCAGTACAACAAACATCGAAAGTGTGATAAGAGACTTAGGGACACAGGTGGACAATGGTCTCACCTTCGATAACCACATCGACACAACAGTCAGGAAATCCTTCTATGTGGCACACCTCATCACTAAGGGCTTTTCATCCAGGAAAAAGGAGGTCATTGTCCCACTGTACTCATCCCTCATTAGACCCATTAGAGAATACAACTCCCCCATTTGGTATGTACCTCTCAAGTCATCTGCAACAACTGGAAAGGCTGCAGAAATACCTCACTAAAAGAATCACAGGCCGAAAACAGATGCCCTATGCTGACCGCCTTAAAAAAGTCCAGCTATACTCTGTGACATATCGTCTACTCAGAGGCGATCTCTGCTTAACATACAAGGCCATGTCAAACCCAGAGCTGTTGGACATGCTACACTTAAAGAAATCCCAATCCCTCAGAGCCACATGCTCCAGGGATCTAAACCTTGTCATCACAATAAACAAAACATGCTGGAGGGATATGTTCTTGACCCAAAGACTCCCCAGACTCTGGAATAGACTGCCCATACATGTCAAGCAGAGCACCTCTTTGGCCTTCTTCAAAAGGAACCTTGACGATTGGATGGGAGAAAGGAAATTCACCCCGGGGATCACGTCAGTCGCCCTGCTAAACAGGGGTCCAGGGAAGTAAATAGTGTGGGAAGAAATAGCCAGGGAATTGTTATGGCTAGGCTTGTATGGGCCCTAGGGCCGATAGCCTAGTACCAACCTATGAACCTATGAACCTATGAACCTATGCAGAAATGTATTTGGTTAGTAACCAAATACATTTCCGCAGGTTACACTATTCCTGCACAGACACCTGCCTGCTTCCTGTATCGCTAATTCACCTGATTTGCATGTTTTTCACCAGCAAATGAGGTAATTAGCATATAGCAGTGGTATCTGTGCAGGAATAGTGTAGGCGTGCTCGTGCACGTCTCAGGGGCTCGTTCCTGGATCGATCAGCGGCCATATTGATTGCAACAGCTCTTGCACTATTCAGGCACTACATGCAGAGCTTGCTGAATCCGGACAAATGTCTCATAACAAAAATATCTTATATGTTCAAGAATACTGCATGACAATTCCAAAGATATTCAGCAACAGAATTTTTTATTTTTTATAATCATTTATGTGTTCTACTGTCCTAACTTTCACCATATTTATAGTTTTACCTGTATAAACAGTTTATAAGAAAAACAGTATGCATCAATATAAAAGAACAACATGTAAAACACTGTTTAATACTAAAATTACCTGATGGAAAACATGCTTGAATGGGCATTCCTTTGTTGAAGGTTGTGCATTAGGCCCGGCAAGCCAGCACGTAAAAATCTACTGCCAATCATTAGCGGACCGGAGTTCCGCTGTGGCGACCCCTAACCGGGAAAAGCCGAAAGACACAAACAAACCTGATGGAAAACTCCAATGAATATCCGTAGCTGCAAAGTTGCATTTTACAGTGTAGACATGGTTGGGTCTCCAGTGAAAAAAATAAAAAAAGGACAAGGGAACATAGTATACTGGTCCATTTTAAGACTAGAACCTGTGCAATAAGAGACTAATGAGTGTTTGGGTAAAACAGAGGAAAGTAAAACATGTAAATGTGATTGAACAATAAAGGAAATAGCATCAGCAATACTGGCATGTTTGGTAACAAATCAGATGAGAACTGAGTCACCCCCTCAGTTGTCAGTATAAACAGTAAATGTCTTACTACCCTTAGGTTAATCTGAATAAATAGATTTCAAGGCATTCAAAACTTTATTGTTGGCATAACTACATTGCCCAAACTTGTCAATAATCTTTTAGTGCATGAAGCACCATTATTATATTCAAATATCAGTTAAATGACATCCTGGTTCAGCTGTACTATAGCATGAGACCTCACCTTAACAACACTTAGAAGGATGCTTAACAACTGTTAAGCATCTCCTATGCTGTTAACATTATATCAGTGCCATAGTAGCACTGAATCAGGGTGTTGTTTAACTGATATTCAAGTGCAAATAGCAGCAGAATATGAAACAGGCTAATTTCAACTTCATTTCTGTTTGCTGTCTACATTATACTCATTAATACTGTATTTGAGAACCATCCATTTTCCTTACACTAGGAATATGTAAATACATAATGCAGTTCTGAACTGTATTATTGGATTTCAAGCTGGCAGAATACTTTTAATTTTTTTCTGTAGCTAGTAGTGCATGGAACAGACAGATGTCCATAAACTAGAAAGAATTATGATCATAACTTAAAAGTATGTGTTCTCAACATGGATGCCAAGATTCACCTATTGAGCTTTGCTTGAGCGGTAACTTTCTTTGCATCCCTGTCTTGAACACACTATAAGAAAGTTATGATTGGCAACCAGATCATAACCCTTTGTTAACTTCTCGGCAATAAAATTCAATTGTGTTACATAACCGAGCAGCTTGTATAAATTCCCCTTGGGCAATGCATGTTCTGGACAATTACTATTAGCCCAAAATATTGAATTAATAGCAGCAGGCTTTCTAAACAATTAATTATATAAACTTCATGGTGCAGTCTCTAGCTGCATATCCATGAATATAACATTTCCCAACAGTCTCCTGTGAATGAAATCTTTATGTTATTAGAATTAAGATGTTGTGAAAATCTATCAAACAACATATCAGAACCCTAAAATAAATAAATAATCTCTCTCTCTCTCTCTATAAATATATATATATATATATATATATATATATATATATATATATATATATATATATATATATATATATATATATATATATATATATATACACACACACACACACACACACACACACACACACACACACACACACACACACACACACACACACACACACACACACACACACACACACACACACACACACAAAAAACAAGCAAAGAATTGAAAAAAATGATGACCAATAAATAAATAAATTAATCTTTGTTCAAAATGACTCATGAAAATATTTTGCATATGATGGGACAAAACTATTTCCAATAGGTGAACTTTTTTATGGAGATAGAAGTTGTTATCAAAATACAAACAATTGTGTTGCAAACAAAACTCCAATAAATATAACACAACATTATTTTTAAGACCATCGACAAAAAGTAAGCAATAGCTTCTGATTATTAATTATGTTTTAATACTATTTAAAAATTTTACATCAAAAGTTGCAAAATAAATAAATGAATAAATAAAACTTAAGAGAATTCAAGCTCCTTGATTCCCCACAAACTGGTAAGAGTCTCACTTTCACAAGTGGCTGTAAAAAAGTTGTAATAACTTACCTAATTTCTTAAATTAAGTACCGGAAAGGGATATAATAGGCCTAATTGGAGGTTTAATCTCAGATTTATGAATCTTTGGCAACCCATAATAGAGAAACAGGTACCAGTAAATTAAAAGGTTGAAGTGATGTCGATTGTTGCAATGAAAAAAATCTGTTATGTCAATTGTTGCAATGGAAGAATCCCTAAATCAAAGAAATTTGACACAGTTGCCTTATTTTAATTGGTATAGCTAACAGTAGATTTCTTATCAAGTACTTCATAAGCTATATTGTCAGTCATGACTTGTAAACACACAGCTCTAGACTGTAAAGCATCCATCAATGCAATGTTATCCTCCTTATGATTTTCTGGTACTTACGTATTATCGCAACCAGATTTTCGCAGTTGCGGTAATATGCTTGTTGGCCCAAAAACGGATTGTGGGAGTAAAGTTAAGGTTGAATTTGATGTTTTCTATGGATACAACCTATTTTTTTCACAAATTCATAAGCAAAATTAACGTGGAAATGTGAATCCTGTTTGCGTACTTGAAAATTGGTTACACTGCTGTCATACTGCTGGAAATGAAACGAGAACACCTGGGAAATGTTTGGTTGAACTGCTGCCGTACTGCAAGAAGGATTATTCCAAAGTTGACAATACATTTTTTTCAGAGAATAAGATATCAAGAGCAGCAAATTTTGGGGGTAAATTATTGACTTTATTTTACAAACATTTGAAAAGAATTTAAGTTAAAGAGAAGAACAAACAGATAAAGTACATGTACAACAGAGGCCAAACGTAATATTACATGTGCTGTTAGGTGTAAGATAAACATGTATGGAGTATCTGACAGTACCGGATGATTTTTTTGTTTTCAGATGGATAGTAGTTACTGTTGGAATATTTTCTGGATGTTTTGGACAGCATACTTGTGGATGTTTTCTGGATGTTTTGAGCAGCATATTTGTGGATGTTTTCTGGATGTTTTGGACAGCATACTTGTGGATGTTTTCTGGATGTTTTAGGGTCACATACTTGTGGATTGTTCAGTCGCGGGTGTATCATGAGTGACATGATGTCGGGAAATTGTATAACTTCAGTCATTTTTTAAACTGTACACTGTTCTTCCTGCCTAAACAATGTCTTTTCATAAAGTTAACATTGCCACTGTAATTCTGCATACATTTCTGGTTACATTCACACATCGGGAAGCAAGTGGTATTATCACAAAAATCTGGTTGCGATAATACGTAAGTACTGATTTTCTTTGATTATCAAGCTTCCCTTCCTACATTCTCTTTCCAAAACATATAAAGCCTCCCATCCCCACTTTGTGAGGTTATAATTAAAATGTATTGTCCTAGAAAACAACTTCTTAACAACTTATATCAATATTTTTCTATACATCTATACAAAAGTTGGAAAGCACAGGACAGAAAGTAGAAATCTCACCATCTGTTTCATAACTGCTTAAACAGGGTATATTAAACCCAAACTATTATTTTCATTTTCCATCAAATCCTCACAAAACAGTATAAAATAAATAAAAAATACAAACCACCACGATTCTCCAAGAGTCAGGCTCACATAAAATAAACCAGCAAACAATTCCAAGTACACAAGTGAACTCAAAAATGGCAGAGTGCTCCAGTTCTTCAAATTTCTTTATTCACAAAGGTAATGAACGCTTTCACAGATTATACTGCTTCATCAGATACAAACAAGAATAAAAAGGCTGCATTAAATACACTAACAAGTCACATGATGCATTTCACCTAACTCTAAAATGGAAACAGTCCTAACAATACATAGCATTATGCACACTAACTAAAAGACATATAACATAACTAAAAACAATATATCTAATATGGGTATAAACTCCTTTTAAAACAGTAACAATACTGACTAATCTTTAAGTGGAAATGTTTTTAAAAAAAGAGCTTGTTTCAACCACCTACAGACTCCACTTTAGAGGTGTTCTGTGGGAAATGTGAACAGGATTTATTTCAATTATTTTCGGGAACATCTACACCTTGCTCTGAAAAGCCTAATGGACGCAAGTTCTACAATTTAAATAAGGAAGAGAAATCAGCCCTAATGGCTTTAGAGAAAGATGATAGTGTTATTATAAAGAGAGCAGATAAAGGTGGAGCTACTGTTTTGCTTGATAGTGATTATTATGTAAACTGTATTTTTGAGATGTTAAATGATGTTTCTGTCTATGAGAACTTTGAGTTTGATTATAAATGGGATATATAATGCACGATTTTCTTCACTATTTGTGATGGTTAGAAATTTTTTTGATCACTAAACAATTTTCACAATATTTGAATGTTGAATATATGTGATACCAGTTTTTGAGGGTCTTCCCAAAGTCCATAAAAATTTAGTCTCACCTCCATTCAGGCCAATAGTTTCAGGGAGGAAATGGATAACGGAACCTTTTTCTATATTTATAGATAAGCAATTACATCCGGTAATTAACAATGTAGTCACCATGCTTAATGATACACAACAATTTTTAAATGACCTATATGTGTTTGTTCAAGACAATGATGCTGACCTGAATGACTGTTTGCTAGTTACCCTAGATGTGGAGTCATTGTTCACCTACATTCCTAGTCTAGAAGGCATTAGTATGGTTAAGTCCTTTCTAACTTTACATAGTGATTTAGATATCAAACAGATAGATTTGATATGTCCTTTTCTTGAGGTTGTACTAGAAAATAACATTTTTATGTTTCAAGGGAATTACTACTTACAAAAAGTTGGCGTAGCTATGGGCACTTCCTGTGCAAATAGCTACACCAACATGGTACTAGCTAGATGAGAAGAAGAGTGTGTGTTTAATAGCCCATACAAAGGTTATCTCTTATTCTATAGGAGGTTTGTTGATGATGTGGCTCTGGTTTGGCTAGGTAAAGAGTTACAGCTGGCTGACTTCATTGATTATTTAAATAATACTACTTTCCTGCGTTTTACTTCACATGCATCCAGGGAAGAGGCTATATTTTTAGTTGTTCTTGTTCAAAAAGACAGTATGGGGAATTTTGTTTCTAGACTCTATTGAAAATCATGCAGGAAAAACACATTGCTTCAGCGTAGTAGTATGCATCCTCTCCATGTCTACAGGAATGTCCTGAAAAGTCAAGGGATGAGAGTCTCACGGCTCAACAACACTGAAGAGGGTTTTCAAACTGACCTTGAATCACTGTCTTCTGACTTTATGGCCAGAGAGTATAGTAATTGAGAAATAAGTAGAATGGTAGAAGAATTAAGTAAATCAAGGGCTAATACAACTTCCTCCTATTTCCCTGGAAAAAGTGTAACAAGTTTTTTTGTCAGCAGTGGAGAAAAGGAATAATTATATACTATTAGTATTGCCTTATGCTAGTGATTTTAGACAGGTTAGACATGTAACAGATTCTAATTGGAACATCCTCACTACGGATGACAGGATTAAGGGTATAGTGGGGGTTCCCCTTTTTATACATATAAGAACAAGAAGTCTTTAAAAAGACGGCTCTGCCATAGGGAGTCCAAATTGTGTCAGGAAGACACTTCAGATAGACATTTACCTTTTGGTACCTTTCCATGTGGTGGATGTGAATATTGTTCTTTTATAGAAATGTCAAATCTGTTTATACATCCTGCTTTTAAACAAAGATTTGTTTTTAAGGTACATACACATTGTAAAACTAGAAACATTGTCTATTTAGCAACATACATAGCATGTGAAAGTTTTTATCTAGGAAAAACTAATAGAATGTTTTATGAAACAATACGTGAGCATAAATATGCTATTAGGAGAAGTGATTTAACCAATGCTCTAGCTAAACATGTGCATGAGTCAGGACTTTCACATAGTTTTATGTTAAAGGTTGTAGAAGCTGTGTTTAAAGGACAATGTGGAGGTGATTTAAAAAGAAAGGGAATTGCATTGGATTTTTAAGTTCTGTGCTGATAGAAAACTGGGTATTAATGACAAGCCCCGGGATTCATGAAGCTTGCACCAGGTGCAGACTTAGCGTCGGCGTTCCAACACCAAATATGGCCGGTGAGCAATCCAGGTACGAGCTATTCCCATGTGTACTACCTGTGTACACTATGCCTGCACAGCTCCCGGGCCCTGTATGCTAATTAACCCATGTGCAGCAGTGTAGCATGCAAATGAAGGTATGTAGCGATCCAGGAAGTGGTGCAGGTGTAGTGTAAGCATGCAGAAATGTAAACCGTAAAAAACAGTTTACATTTTTGCAAACATAAAATCAGAGCCATGACAGCCAACCAAACACATGTATTATATTGTTAATATATGCCAATGGCTAAATATATAGCCATCGACATAAAAAAAATGTACAAAATATAAAATCAACATTTAATATTTATATTCGCACTATAGCGAAGTGGAAGTGCAGGGCAGTGGCGCATAAACGGGATTGCAAGAAAAATAGAAAAATATAGAATAAAACTGCAATGTAACACATATCATGATTTCCCCATAATAGTGAATGGCAGGCATGCTACACCACACCATGGCACACGGGTTGCTAAGGGGCTGTGACAGTGTTATGCGTGGTAGCTAGAAATTAGTAGGCAATGCCATGCAAATAAGAGGAGTAATAGTGAATCACAGATTCCCCGCTGGTGTAAGGATGCACCTCACAGTGTAGCATTATAACACTGAGGTGTGCCCTTGAGATAAAGATGACATCAAGAGAGGGGTGTGTCACCTTTGCTATAAGCACATTGGGGCATTGCTAATCCGGTTTGCCCATAGCTAAGCGAAGCTGCAGGATAGGGGTGTGTTGAACTGGCTATAGCTTAGCTTAGCTGAGAGTACACAAGGTAACTGAGTATGCATGTGAACGGAGATGAAAACGCTCTTCAACCAGGCAAATGGGTTTGCGTGGCGCGCACTGGAGCTGAAACAAGAAGGATATAGGAAAGAAATAAGGAAATGCTGCAGCAAGGAAATTGGAGTACAAATGACTAATTAACACCTAGGATTCTACAGTGGGCCATTGACAACAGCTAACAAGGCTGCAAGCAGCTACCTGCAGAACAGGAAAGGGGAGGGGCTGTACTGCAAAGAAAACAGTAAAGTGTCACAGCAGAACAAAGTGGATTTGCAGTATATCAGCTATAAGACACATTTTGCAACACATGACTGGGTAGGGAAAGTGCAAAACAAGAAAGACGGCAGGTGGCTGCATGCCTGATAATTGGAGGGGATCCAGGTTTAAAAGTGAATTAAAGGGCAACAGATTAATCAAGGCAGGCAAGCATAACTCCACACAAAAGCCCCACACTTGCAGTACTCACTGTAAAGCCCATAATTAAGATATGCTGCAGCTGGAATTGCTGATACACACCCAATGACATCAGCAGCATCCATAGCAAAATAGTATAAAGTGTGAAAGCACCTCACACACACACTTGTGTATTCCCATACACTCTGCACCATTGGTGTATACAGACAGGGAACTTTTAGTATGTACATGTTAGGGGTTGCCATAGCTTTGATCCACCAGCATGTGTTGTAGACTGAAGGTGGTGTGGAGGATGATGCACACAACCACTTCAGGCACCAGAGGAGGAGAAGAGTGTTCAGACCCAGGCTAACCTACCAGGGGCTACATGATCAGGAAATAGTAGAGCATTACAAGGTGGACAGGGACACCTTACAGCAACTTGTGGAGCTGTGCCGGCCATGCCTCAGAGCCAGAACAAACAGAGAGGAACCCATCCCAGTGGATACAAAGGTATGTGTAAGCCTGAGAATACTAGCTACAGGTACCTTTCAAAGGCCAACTGGGGATATCATGGGGATCTCACAGGCATCAGCATCCAGGGTACTTCACCAGTTCCTGGATGCCATGTTACCACATGCCAATGAGCACATATACTTCCCCCGAATGCAGGAGGAGTTAGCCAGCAATATGCGTCTCTTCCATCATGTGGCAGAATACCTGGAGGTACTGGGTGCAATAGACTGCATGCACATACACATCAAGTCACCACCCGGTGAGCAGGCTAGGTGCTACATAAACTGGAAGGGATACCCTTCCATCAACTGCCAGGTCATGGGCAATGCCCAGGGCATTATCATGAATGTGTGTGCTGGCAGCCCTGGAAGCTATCATGACTCTCACATCTGGCATGCCTCACAGCTGTATCAGGTATTTGCCAGAGGAGACATCCCATATGGCCACTTGGGGGGGGGGGCTGGCTATGGACTGGAACTGTGGATGATGTCTCCCATCAGAAATGCAAACACACCCATGCAGGAATGCCATAATGAGGCACATGCACAAATCAGAATCATCATAGAGTGTGTGTTTGGGATGCTTAAATCATGGTTCCGTTGCTTGGACATATCTGGTGGAGCCTTGCAGTACTCTCCAGGCACATGTACCCACATCTTCATAGTATGTGCCATGCTACATGATATGATCCTGCGGAAACAGCTGCAGGAGGGACAGAATGGTGAAGGCCCTCACAGCCCACCACCATTGCCAAGGGCCCCACAGGCACAGAGGTACTCAGGCCATGAACACCCAGAGCCAGGCCCAGTAGGCAGACAGAGGTGTGCCCAGTATGCCCATGTCTTGGCAAGGAGGGAATGTATAGCACACACACCGACAGTGTAGGCACCTAGGGACTGACACCTTTCTCCACCTGCACACACAGTAAAAGTGGATGGCACACACACAAGACTACCTGTAAATTGTCATGTATAGGCAGTCTACTGTGTGCATCCAACATAGGCAGCCCTCAACTATTGCACACAAAACTGCGATTGGCACAAGGTAAGTCAACACCTGAACAGTAAATTAAGCTATCAGCATGTGCTGATACTGTATGTATAGGTTCATAGGTTCATAGGTAGGTACTTGGTTAACTGCCTAAGTGCATTCATAAGCCTAGCCAAAATGTGTCAGCTTTTGCCACCCCATTGATTCATTAACTGTCCCTCTGTGGAGCAGAGCCAATGGCAGGATCCCTGGGGTGTATCTACTGTTCCCAATCCACTCTTCAAGGTTTCTCTTGAAGAGTGTTACTGAGGGGCTCTGTATAATGTAATTTGGGATGTTGTTCCAAAGTATGGGAAGTTTCTGTGACAGGAATCCGTCCCTCCAGCATTTTCCAGTTATTGTTGTGGCAAGGTTCAGCTCTCTACAACGTGTGGCTCACTGTGATATGGATTCCCATAGATGGAGCATATCCATTAAGCCTGAGTTCAACATGGCTTTGTTGGCCAGCAGAGATCATCTCTGAGTAAACAAGATGCCACTGAGTAAAGTAGGAGTTTATTCAGTCTGGCTGCATAGGACATATGTTTGAGGCTAGTAATCCTCTTGGTGTGGTACATTCGTGGACCTTCCAGCTGTTGGATGTGTCTTCTGAGGTACATCCCAAATGGGTTATTATACTCTATGATGGGACTGATGAGTGATGAGTAAAGGGGCACTATAACCTCAGTATGTCTAGATGTGAACCCTTTATTAATCAGATGGCCCACACAGAAGGATGTCCTAACTACTTTGGAGATATGATTGTCAAAGGAGAGATCACTATCTACCTTAGTCCCCAGATACCCTATTACCTCGTCTGTATTAAAGTGGCTGCCACTTATGTGTTAATATGTGGGTGCTTAATATTCCACAATGGAATAACCATGCAGTTTTTGGCACTTAGCTGGAGGCCATGACTTTGACACCCTGTGTTGGTCTTTGTGAGGCCCCTTGAAGGATGTCTGTGTCAGCTGGACTGTCAATTATGGCTGCCAGTTTGCAGTCATTGCCAAACATGGTCTGCCGTAGTCCACCTGTGTTTGCCTGTACCTCTGAGAAGTATATGCCAAACAGTAGGGGTCACAGGATTGAGTCCTGTGGGACACCAGTTGTGACTGGTTAAGAGTTGGACCTGGAGACTGCTAGCCGTACCATATGGGTTCTGTGTGCAAACTCGTTGGCACCCCATCCTGTGATGTATGGGTGTATGTACAGGCTGGTAAGTTTATCAATAATACGTGAGTGGGGAATGGTGTCAAAACCCTTGGCAAAGTCCAGGTAGTATGTGTGAACCACCTCTCCCCTCATCTAACATCTCGGTGACTGTCTGTAAGATATCAAACAGGTTCAGTAGGCATGAACTGCACTCAACCAAGCTGATCTGGGTTGGGTCAAGTGTTTGGAGGTTACCAATGTCTTTGTTAATGAGTGCCATGAGGATGAGCTCCATAGCTTTGCAGATCAGGCTAGTCAGGATTATGGGGTGGTAGTTACCATGGTCAGTTGTGTTTCCACCATGGTGGAGTGGAATAACCATTGCCAAGCACCATTGTATGGGCATGTAGCCTGTGGAGAGGCTGAGGTTGAAAAGCTTAATTAGATGAGGGGTCAGTTTGTCTTGCAGTGTTTGAAAGATGCAGTCTGGGACACCATCTGCCTCCATTGATGCTGTGTATTGCTGTTAGAGGGGGACATTTCCACCTGTGTGTCTCTGATGTCTGGGATACTGTACTTTTTGGGTATTGTTGTGGGCTCTTTAGGGGGTGAAGTTTGCACTGAATGTATCTGCAAGGATATTGGCGATATCAGTAGGGTCAGTATATTTTGTGCTATATTTCACTGGCACAGTGCAAATCTGTGTGCTACCACTTAGACTTTTGACATAGCCAAAGAAGGCTTTGTGGCTACCTTTCGAATCCTTGCCTATTTTCCTGTTGATGTTAGCCTTGGATGATTTCATGAGGGACCTACATTTCTTACTAATACTGGTCACTGATGTCTGCCTTCTTGGGATTTGCTGTTTTTCTGGACTACTGTCCTACTTCTGTTGTATAGCCTGTTTATTGCAGGGGTCCACCAGACTGGTGTCCTTGTCTAGGAGGAGTGAGTCTTGGTTTACCAGTGATGGCACAATCCATACATCCTTGTAGGTGCTTATAGAGTGCATTTGTAAATCTGTCTGTATCTTGAGCAGTGTTTTCCCTTAGCATGGGGGGCTGCAAAACCCCCCACACCTGTCTCTAGTAGTGTGAATTTAGCTGAAGGAAAGGTATACACTGTGGTTTCCGTGGGTGGGGGAGATGGTTGGGTGTGGAAACAGTGAATAGTTCATGGTCAGATCTAACCAGTGACCGGTTTACCTCTGCTGTGGTGAACCTGTTGTCCATGTTGGTGATTACCACTTCTAGTATGTTTCCACCCCTCGTTAGGGAATTTACCATCTGATACAGGGCATATGAGGTGATAAATTCCAGGAAGCGCTGGGTCTGGAAGTGAGTATTTGAGTAAGTTTCCCAGTTAATGGTGGGGTAGTTGACATCGACCAATACCGGGGTGTGTGGTAGAGCTGTCATGTTCTCCACTGTCTCCAGGTAGGTGGAGTGGTGGCGCTGGGTCATGGAGGGTGAACTGTAACAGGCCACAGTTTGCATTGCAGTTGTGGCTGATGTTAGCTACACATGGATGATCTCAGAGGTATCATGCTGCCCCACTAACCTGGAAATGTAGGTATCCCTGATGAATATGGATACACCCCCTCCATGTCTGTGTCAGTCCATGTTCTGTGGCCAAAATGTGTGGTATGGGTTGTAGTCTGGTAGTGCTGGTGTGCTCCCAGGAACCTTAAAACAGGTCTCAGTTACTGCACAGATGTTGATGTTGTCCATACTGAGGAGTGCTGTGAGTGCGTGCATGTTGTGATCACACCCCTGGCGCTGAGTAACATAACCCTAATTGATTCTGCTATTGTGCTGTTTATGGAGGTGGGATTCACCTTTAAGACTTTCCTAAAAAAGGCACCATGGGTGCGCCAATAGCCTTGGCCAGTATTCCAAAGCCTAAGGCTGACACATAAGCCAGTATGGTATTGTTGCATGCATGTTTCCCATCTGTGCTTGTTTCTCATCTTTCCTGCAGGTAGCCTACTGGTAAGCAATAGAAAGCCTTAAACTTATATAAGTCTTCTAGCTTCCAAGATAGGCTTTTGGAGTGATTAAGGATCAGTGTTCTGTATGTTCTTGCTGTACTTAACTGTTTTCTGACTACATGGTGATTTTTCACTGTATATTGTGATTTGAAAGCTCTATTTATTTACATATTATGGTTGTGATGGCCTGCAAGGGCAATTAGAAGCATAGCTACAGTGTGTTGGCTTTCTCTGCACCATTGATGAAGTAACTGAGCCTCTGTCAAGCATAGCCAATGATGTTATTCCAGGCAGAGTTGCAGGAAGCTGTTGAAGACTGGGGTGGTGGAGGGTGATAGGGGCACTTAATGATCTAAAGAGGGCATGGCCAAGGTTAATATTCATTAATACTATAGTGTAAAGAACACTTAAATAGTGTTCTCTAAAAGGGTACGGACTAGGTTCATTTCACGGCAGTAAACCCTATAACCTAATCCAATTCTAGTAACTCCTCTAGACAAATTTTATCCAAAACAAAGTTCATATTTTCCATAGTTAGAGGGATTTGTTTTAATGTTCTGTGAACTATAATAGTAAAGAGGTTACTTTTATACTCACCTTATTCACTGGCCTTTGGAAACTTTGAGGCGGTTTTAGCCCCACTCCGCTCACCCTTGCTTTGCTCGGGCTTGCTCCCCACCCCACCCTGCCCCCGTATTCCACCCGCCCCCACCACTGCTTCATTTATAACTAACTTAGCCACATCTCCTCTCCCCTTTCAACCATACATAATCACTTCCCTATTACCTCACCACCCACACACCACTTTTCCTGTTAACCCTATTCATACCATTAGGGAATAGGCCCATCACCCTAGGACAATGCATTCCATCCCTTCCACTCTCAACCCCAGACTTATAACTATACTTCTCATACTACCACTCATACTCATCCCATATATATTAACTAGACATGAAGACAAGCTATACTCAGGCTTCCACTACCCCAAAAATAGAACCGCCACCCCACTTATCTGACCTATGACCGAGCTCACAACCTACTATCTAACCGCTACAACAGCTAGACCTCTCAATCAGTATCTTAACAAACCAAACCTAAAACATTTTAAATCCAAATATGTTCACAAATTACTACTTAAACTAATGTGACTAATAGATTACCTAAGAAAAGACATAACTAAAGATGGTGACGTCCACCCTAACCCAGGTCCATTGTCCACCACCAAACCTGATACCCCACCTTTCTCTCCCAGGTCACCTAATTCCATGCAAATTTACCACCTAAACATAAGAAGCGTAAACAATAAAGTACATAACCTTCATGCCCTTTTAGCAACCTATCTCCCTGACATATTGTGTCTAACTGAAACATGGCTTAAACCAACAACCAAAGATAATGAGATTTTACCACCCGGCTATAACATACTCAGGGCTTATTGTACAAAGAAAAAAGGAGGCGGCATTGTGGTCCTCTAAAAGCTCACTAAACGTCTTACCTTATCCCATTCAACCTCCCCTGTTCTCCAACGCTGAAATTCTAGCCCTAAAAGTGCAACTAAACAAGCAAAAAAGTATAAATCTAATTGTGATCTATATCCCCCCTGGGAATAACCCTAGCACACTCGAAAATATTCTTAACTGGTTAGCTAATAACTGCCCTCAAGAAACAATTGTTCTGGGCGATGTTAACATTGACTGGAACCTATGCTCCTCAGACTCAAACACCATCCACCTAAACCTTTACGGCTTCTCACAGATCATATCCTCCTCCACCAGAATAGGAAACCCTAACCAAAAAGAGAGTATCCTAGACTGGATACTCATAAATAGTCATCCTAATATGTATAAGACCGGGACTCTTCCCAATGACACTAGTGACCATCTCATCACATACATAAGAAAAGACAAAGCAGTCAGCCCCAAATCACCCACTTACAGATCTGTAAAAACAAGAAAAACTTTGACATCACAAAATTCCTAACAGAACTCAGATCCTGTAATTGGTCAACCCTAAAGGATCTTCCCCTAGAGGAGGCAGTAATATATTTTAATACCACATTTCTAACCATACTTGACTCTCATGCCCCAAAAAGATTAATCAAAACAAAATCACAATTAGCACCTTGGCTAACAAATGACTCCAAAGTCAAAATCAAACTCAGAAACAAAGCATGGGATAAGTGGCGTACAACTAGGCTACCTCTAGATCATATTAAATTCCAACAGCTAAGAAATGAGACTAAAAAAGCCATCTCACTTGACAAAAAAAACTATTACTGCCAACTACAATATAAATACCAAAATAACCCTCAAAAGTTCTGGACAGGAATTAATAATCTTCTCCACCCAGGTAAATCCTCCACTCCTACCCCAGCAATACTATGCAATGAGAACCCAGAAAAAGTAGCAAACTCCTTTAACACCTTCTTTACTGAGACTATACAGTCCTTAGCCAAACAATCACCCGCTACCTCCTCCTCAATAACATGCTCTTTTCCCAGCACACCACTCTCCTTCAACCTTCAGCCCATTCCTACTTCCTTGATCCGATCTTTATTGAAGAAACTAAAGTCAACTACCCTCTCTGCAGATCTTCTCCCAGCCGAATACCTGCAAAAAGCTGCGGATGTCATAGCATACCCAGTCTCTATCTTAATTAATCGAACCATAACAGAGTCTATTATCCCCTCAATTTGGAAAATATCTTATGTAATACCACTCCATAAGGGTGGCACCTCTACAGACCTTTCAAACTATAGGCCAATAGCCATATTGTCACCACTTGCCAAGATCATGGAAAAATGTGTGCACAATCAACTTCTACATTACCTCACCCAGAATAATCTTCTTACCGACTCTCAACATGGTTTCAGACCTCAGTACCACAGTACTACCACTGCCCTCCTTTCCTTCACTGATACAATTAACCATAATTGGAATAACAAAAAAATATCCTCAGCTCTCTTTCTGGACCTGTCAAAAGCATTTGACATGGTTAACCACCAGCTGCTACTCCACACACTGAACACTCTGTACTTAGACAACCAAACCCTTGATTGGTTTCATGCTTATCTCTCTAATAGACAACAGGCAGTACTCTGGCAGAATCAGCTCTCTCAACTCTTACCTAATACCATAGGGGTCAAGGTTCCATACTAGGACCTCTTCTCTTTTCAGTCTTTATAAATGATCTTCATACAGTCATCCCTCAGGCTGTCTGCATTCAATATGCAGATGATTCTACACTACTCTGCTCTGATACATCCTTAGTCAACCTACTATCCACAACCCAGCTCACTTTGACTACAGTAGAAAACTGGTTATCAGGCCAGAACCTGATACTGAACCCAAACAAAACCAAACTACTACTCTTTCATACTACCCAGAAACCCTCTCCTATTCCCTTTACTATACAATCTAACAACGGGACTATCATCTCCCCTGACTCCCATACCAAACTCCTTGGAGTTACCATTGACAATAAACTGCAATTTGGCATGCACATTAACCAGACCATCAAAACCATTAACAAGAAACTAGGGTCTCTATACAAAATAAAATATTTCCTAACTCCAAAAGCCAAAGTAGCCGTCGCCCACTCACATCTCCTATCAACCCTACTATATGCCTCCCCCATACTGACTAACCTTAATAAAGTTGACCTGAACAAACTTACAAGCTGCTATAATAACATTGCCAGATTTGCAGCTGGCATGCCTTACAGGACCCACCACTGCCACAACCTAAAAAACCTGGGCTGGATTGAACTGCCAAACCTTCTTCATTTGAACCAACTCCTTGAGGCTTTTAAAATTCTCAAACAACCTGGCAACTCTCCAGCACTGAAAAACCTTATTATACCATACACTAATCTTAGCTGCCTACACTCATCAAATAGGTTACTTGTCCAAACAGTCAAATCCCATAACTCAGGGGGAGATACTCTGTTTGCCAACACTATTGGTAAAATATGAAACTCCCTCCCCTCTAACCTCACTCTGTCAAGCTCCCTGGTCCAATTCAAAAAGGATCTAAAACTCCATTTCAAGTCACACTGGCTATGTCAGTGCTCTGTCCCAGACTAACTCTTCTTTATGAAGCCAAAGTCCATGCTCTAACTAATGAATATCCCTAGGACTTAAACTCTTTCATTTATGATCTAACACTGTATTACCTAATCGAATAGATGCCCAAAACATGAAGCTTGACAACCTCTTACTATATAATAGCATAATTTCCACTGCTATACAACTGTACTTTGAGAGTGCTACTCCTAAGATGTTACTTCCTTAGATCATATGCAATTCTCATGTTCTTTTCCCCATTGCACATGCTATGTTTCTCCTTCACCTATGTGTTATTAATGTAACAATATGTAACTTTGTAAATTGTATGACATTTGCTTTTGTATCCCGTACGTTATTTGCTGTAAATGTGGAGCTTTTCTCCCCGGGCCTCAGCTGAAAATGGACATGTATCCAGTCAGATCATCCTGGTCAACAAATGTAAAATAAATAAATAAATAAATAAATGTTAACATGAAAATCAACACCATTCAATTTCCCCAACAGGTTTTGCAGCTATAAAACTGGAGGGGATCCCCCACCCCCTGGCTGTATGGTTCTGGGACACATGATCCCAGGGGTGTATATTCTGTTACCCATTCACACATCAAGGTTTCCCTTGAAGTGTGTCAGTGAGGGGCTATGCCTAATGTAGTTAGGAATGTAATTTATAGTCTCTCATTTCATTTGTTATGTTTTTATTTCAAGAGTAAGTGAAACTCACTGGGTTTGGGCGCCTCCGCCCTTTGCTTAACCTAGCATGCACATAGAAATCATCTAAATAGGAAATAGGCAGAAGCAACGTTAATGTCAATAGTGCAATGGTTACAGCATTTGCATAATATCTGTGCAGTCGAGGTTCAAATCCCAATAAAGTCAGGGGAGAAAATCTGGGCATCTTGAGGCAATGTTACAATTGCCTCATGTACACAGACAACCCACTCCTTCTCCCACAAAACACAAATACATGTGAGAGATGCAACTATATAGCCAAACTGGAGGCTGAGCTCTCTCAACTCAGGACTGGCAAGACCAGACAGGAGGAGAAGGAAACCACGCACACCACAAACCCAGTTTCACATAGAACTATCACAACTGCAAATCAAACACATAAACACACAAAAACATACACGGAGGCACTGATCAAAAATCTACCAAAACTACAGAGGCCTCCAAAGCAGACACCCAAGCAACTGCCACCTCAAGACATAAGACATGCAACACATAGTTCTCAAAGTCAGTGTGCTAAACAGCCACAGCCCTTAAGGCCAAACACAATGCCAGACACACTTGTTATAGGTGACTCCATAGTCAGACACACTGACGTCCCACTCACCAGACTGAGCAAGGAAAAGATCACAGTAAGCTGCCTGTCAGGCGCTAGAATCCGCCACATAACACAAGCACTCAGGTCACTCCACAGCAAGTACAAGTATGACTCAGTCATTTTCCATGCCGGTGTGAACGACCTGAGATGTACCTCCCTGGACTACATGAAAAGAGACATAGAGGAGCTCTCAGATTATGTAGCCCAGGCCGGTATGACCCTGACCCTGAGCAGTATCCTACCCTCACCAAGAATGATGCCACAATACAAAGACAAAATGATCAGCTTTAATAATTGGCTTAATTACTGGTGTCATTCTAAGGGGATCCAATGTCTGTCTGCCTGGGATGACATGCTTGACAAGCCACGCTGCTTCACAAGGGACGGCTTGCACCTGTCACCCTGGGCTTCCGGATATTGGCAAAGGCTCTTGCCACCCCATAGTGCCTTTTTTAGGCAAGGCTCAAATGATAAACCTACCACCCTAGAAAACAAAAATGGAGAAAAACTAAGGGTAATACTGCTCAATGCCAGAAGTCTAAACCTCAAGATGCACGCCTCAAGCCCTCCTCAGTATGGAGAACATCGATGTCTGTGCTGTGACTGAAACCTGGTTCAAGGCTCCTGAGAGCACCCCAGCACTATCAGGTTATACCTCATATCATGCGTTCCGGCCCCAAAATCCGGACCGAACCACAAAAGGAGGGGGAGTATCCATATTCATAAAGGATACCCACACCTCCAGGTTAGTGGCAACGCACGAAGCATCGGAGACCATCCAGGTGCAATTAACCATAGGTAAAACTGCCCTACAGTTTGTAACATGCTACAGACCACGTTCTCAAACTCAGGAAACACACACAGCCTTCCTGAAGACACTGGAGAGTATGAATGTCTCCAAACACCATCATATTGGGTGACTTCAACTATCCAAACATAGACTGGGAACATTACTCAAGCCCCAACACCCTAGCCCAAAGGTTCCTTGAGTTCATAAACTCAAATGCTATGGAACAACTAGTCACCATTCCCACAAGAGGAGAAAATATACTAGACCTGATCATCACAAACATGGGGACAAAATGCTCCACACGAAGTATATCCCTCATTGGTGAGATCAGACCATAAATTAATCTCACTGGAGATCCACATCCCGCCCCCACCCCCAGCAAAAAAGACCACAGTGAAGAACTTCTCAAAAGCAAACTTCACACTTCTTAAGACTGGAGTGGTATCCTTCAAGGCCCCGAGCCAGTGGAAACCACAACCCACGCTGCTGAAACCCTTACAAATGCCTTCTACGAGCACCTCCAGGAATGTATGGATCAAGCAATCCCTAATAAAATCAAGACCCTTTCCACCAAAGGCAGGTGCCCGGTCTGGTGGACCCCAGCCATAAACAAACTCTACAATAAGAGGAGAAAGCTACTACATGACAGAGCAAAATCCCTAAAAGGGAAGGCATCTCTGATCAATACTAGCAAAAACTACGATCACTCATAAAATCATCCAAGGCCAACTTTGAGAGAAAAATCGCTAATGACACAAAAGACAATCATAAAGCTTTCTTTAGCTATGTTAGAAACCTGGGTGGAAACTCCCAGATATGCTCAGAATTAGTCCAAAATGATAAAAAAATCACTGAATCCACAGACATTGCCAACATACTGGCAGACAGGTTCAGTGCAAATTTCTTCCCTCCCCCCCCCAAAAGGAGAAATATCTATCCCACCAGAGTCTAGCCTCCCAAACATCTCAGATGCCCAGGTGAGAGCTGCTCTCTCTAAAGCAAAAAACACAGCATCAATGGAACTGGACGGTGTCCCCAGCTGTGTGCTACACGAACTCAATGAGGAACTAAACCCACACATAAGGCTGCTGTTTAATCTTAGCCTTACTACAGGATACGTACCCAAAGAATGGCGTACGGCAACTGTGGTCCCACTCCACAAAGGCGGTGCTTCTACGGACCCTGGAAATTATCGCCCCATAAGCTTGATGAGCCTTGTCTGCAAAGCTATGGAGAGGATCATAATGGAACTCATAAATAAAGACATTGGGGACCTACAGACACTGGATCCTACCCAATTTGGCTTTGTCAAGGGCAGATCCTGCCTCTTGAACTTGGTCGACTTTTTCGAAACAGTCACTAAGGCCATTGATGAGGGTAAGGCAGTTCACACAGCCTACCTTGACCTAGCAAAAGCATTCGACACAATACCCCACTCGGGCATCATAGAAAAGCTCACCAGCTTAGATGTAAACCCATATGTCACAAGATGGGTTGCAAACTGGCTCAAGGACAGAACACACAGGGTTAGAGTTGCTGGTGCCATGTCAGACTCTAAGCCGATCACGAGCGGTGTCCCACAGGGCTCAGTTCTGGGGCCCCTCTTGTTCGGCATTTATTTTTCTGAAGTGCAGGCAAACATAGGGGGATTGTGGCTGACAAAATTTGCAGATGACTGCAAACTGGGCACCATAATTGACACTCCATCAGACACAGACATCCTCCAGAGAGGTCTCATAGAAATGGATAACTGGTGCCAGAGCCATGGCCTTAAGCTAAATGCCAAAAAATGTATAGTCATACCCTTTGGGAAAAACAAGGTAACCCCTAATTACCACATAGGTGGTAATCCATTAAACATGGAAGAAGTTATCAGGGACCTGGGGACCCAAGTTGACAGAAACCTCTTTTGACACTCACATTGCCAAAGTGGTTAGGAAGACCTTCTACATTGCCCACCTGATCATGAAGGGATTCACATCCAGATCAGGAGAGGTCATTGTACCCCTGTACTCTTCACTTATCAGACCAATGATTGAGTACAATGCCCCATTCGAATGTACCTTACCCGACACCTGCAGCGTTGGAAAGACCCCAAAAGTTCCTCACCAAAAGGATAAAGGGGCTCAAACATATGTCATACGATGCCCGACTGAAGAAACTCCAGCTCTATTCAGTCGCATACCATCTGCTCAGAGGTGATCTGTGCCTGACATACAAGGCCATGTCCAACCCTGAATTAATGGACATGCTCCACCTCAAAAATCCAAATCCACCAGAGCCACGAGCAAGAGACTTAAACCTCAACACGGATATAAATAGGACGTGCTGGAGGGACAGATTCATCACCCAGAGACTCCCTACACTATGGAACAGAATCCCAGTCCATGTGAGGCAGAGCCCCTCACTGACTCTGTTCAAGAGAAATCTTGACGAGTGGATGGGAGATCGTAGGTTTACCCCGGGAATCATCTCTGTATCACTGCTGGACAGAGGCACAGCAAACTAATGGGTATAGTATTCTCATCCTAAGGGGTGGTGAAAGCCACACACACTCTGGCAAGGCTTATAAATGCCCTAGGGCAGATAGCCTAGTATGAACCTATGAACCTATGAACCTATAAAAAGTATACCTTAACCACCGTTTGCATATATAGGTAGTATTCGTCGGTATAATAAACATTTGAAACACCCATATAAACCCATGTGTGTTTGAGAGTAAAGTCAACAGTGAATGTAATGTTATGTAAGCACATAGTGAGATGTTATTTCACTGAAATGTATATAGCCTGAGTAGTTAGCAGATGTGGCCATACTTGCGCACACAGGTTATACGTTTTAAAGTTTGTTCAACTGTTTAACTGCTGCTTTAATGTCACACAAACACTTTTAAACATGCTTACAATTGCTTAAATGAGCCTTATTCTGGAGTAAAAAAAAAAACATTTTTAAAGCATCGCAGGTGCTGAACCCTGGACCATGCACACTATAGTCATGGGACTTTCTACTAAGCCATCTGAGTTGTATATATATTTCATGGTCTTTAGACTACACCTTATACTATAGGCATTCCACAATACTGACCACAAATGGGCCAGTCACTTTGTGTACATATGTACAGTACATTGTAATGTACTGTAGTTTGTGAATCAACATATACAGGTCTATATATGTATAACTGTTACAAATTAATACAATATATATATATATATAAATATATATATATATATATATATATATATATATATATATATATATATATATATATATATATATATATATATATATATATATATATATATATATATATATATATATATATATATGTACATGTCAGTGATGTCTGCACATAGATATAAATATATATATATATATATATATATATATATATATATATATATATATATTTACAGTTACATCTATAGCCATATATATAAACATCTATGAACACACTTCGTGACACAGAAGCAATCCAAAGGAATTAAAGTGTACACAAAACACATGCAGCTCTGGTATTACAACTATGAATATTAACCTAATTCACCATAGAAGGGATGGTTGTTGTGTATGTGGAGGTTGTGGTGGGGGAGGAATGATGGGTAATGAAATCATGCATCAAGGAGAGCCTGGGTTGGATGTTCAATAAGTAAACTGGAGGGGTATACATGGAGTATGGGGACAATACAAAAAGGACACAAAACAAGAACCATTCTCATCCATAATACACTCTGTCATGTCACATTGCAGCACCTAATTCCACAAACGTGAACATTAACATGTATCATACATATGTACACCGATTGTCACATTTGTTTTCAGTAGTGAGAAATGCCTGTAGTAAAATGTATATTCTAAACGCCATAACATTTGTACATATCTCAGATGCCTTAGTGGTAAAGTCAGTGACAGTGGTGTTCATGGTCCTGGGTTCAAGGGCTGCTAATTTATTTTGAGGGCCAGAATAAGGGCTGTTGGATGCAGGTGGATTAAAGCACGTTTAAGCAGTTGTAAGCGGGTTTGTGTGGGTTTGCACGATGGTAAGCAGCGCTTAAACATGGTTAAATGGAAAAAAGCACTTCACAGGTTTAACCTTTGCTTAACATTGCGCAGTCCATGGGAAAACTTGTTTACAGCCACTTAAATGTGTGTTATTCACACTTTCCCTACCAGTGCCTACTCTGAGAGGTAAAATAACAACCCCTTCCAGGATTAGAACCTACAACCATGTACACCATCCTCAGCGTAATCTGCCACTAAGCTACCTGAGATGTACCTATGCCGGTTGTGTATTCAGAGAGGTTAAAACACCAAAGGGAGGATTGTGTGGAAATAGGACAAACCGTCATGTACCCAATAAAAGGTGTATGCTATAGATATATATATATATATATATATATATATATATATATATATATATATATATATATATATATATATATATATATATATATATATACATATATATATATATATATATATATATATATATATATATATATATATATATATATATATATATATATATATATATATATATATACACATATATATATCTATCTATATATATATATATATATATATATATATATATATATATATATATATATCTATGGATCACCTTCAGTTGACCGAAACGCCGATTCGCCGACACGCGGAAGAGGAACGCGAATGGACCGACAACGCAGTTGACCGACACGCTGGAATCCCGACAGCCAGAAGACCGACAAGGGGAATGTGTAAGCGACTTGGTAAGTATGCGATAGTGAGGGATTTAGGATTAGGGAGCAGACAGGTAAGTGTGCAATAGTGAGGGATGTAAGGTTAGGGTGTGTGAAAGGTGAGTGTGCGGTAGTGTCGGAGTTAGGGTTTGGGTAATGTAAGTGTGTGTTAGTGACGGGTTTATGTTTTAGGGTGGGTTAAGTGAGTTAGGGTTAGGGTGCAGGTAGGGTGAGTGTCTAGTGTCGGACCTTGGGGTTAGGGGTGGGTAAGTGAGTTAGGGTTAGGGTGCAGGTAGGGTAAGTGTGCGGTAGTGTTGGACCTTGGGGTTAGGGGTGGGTAAGTGAGTTAGGGTTAGGGTGCAGGTAGGGTAAGTGCGTAGTGTCGGACCTTAGGGTTAGGGTTTGGGTTAGGCTAGTGGATATGTCATGTAGTGTACTGTGTTGTTTACGTGTAGTGTGTCGGTGTAATGGTGTTCGGTGTTTTGCATTGTCGGTATTTTTTGTTGTCGGTCTTTTGGTGTCGGTGATTTGTGTTTCGGTGGTTTGGCGTTTCGGTAAATCGAAGGTGATCCATATATATATATATATCTATATATATATATATATTTATATATATATATATATATATATATATATATATATATATATATATATATATATATATATATATATATATGGGTTCCATACACTAGATCAAATTTTCACTAATTCGAAATAGTGCATGGAATGCTCACTGCAGTGAAGGTGCACTTAATCGAAAGTGCACTAACTTGAAATTCAGTACAATGAACGGGTGTTATACTGAACTTCCATGCAGTACTCACGGACCTTAGGGTTAGGGCACGGGTCATAGTAAGGGGATAGCCCTATGGGCAATCCCCTTACCATGACCTGTGCCCTAACCCTAAGGTCCATGATGACTGCAGCACAGTGAAGGACATAGCAATGATCTCCACTATGGTGCGATAGTCACGAACCTTAGTGTTAGGGCATGGGTTAGGGTAAGGGGATAGCTTTACTAACTATCCCCTTACTCTAACCAGTGCCCTAACCATAAGGTCCATGACTATTGCACCATAGTGGAGGCTATATCTTGTTTTTTATGTCCTCCACTGTGCTGCGGTCTTTTCGGTACGCAAAATTTCACTTTTGTTAAAGTGAACTTTCGCAGAAGTGAGGCTTCCTATTACTAGTGAACTTTCATTCTTGTAATAGGAATCCATATATATATATATATATATATATAGAGAGAGAGAGAGAGAGAGAGAGAGAGAGAGTGAGATACATGTCAATATATAGAGATATTCATATATATGTAGACATATAGATAGGTTAAAAACATCTACACATCTATGGAGGTACAGATAAACATATGCAATAATATATATTATATATCTATATACATATACATATATATATATATATATATATATATATATATATATATATATATATATATATATATATATATATATATATATATATATACACATACATACATGTGTGTATATAGCATCTGAAGTGTTCATATCTGAGTATAACATGGACCATAGCAATCACACATTCTGACCACCCCACAAACAATATGAACATAACATATGAAGAGTATTTGCCAATAAACTATTACAAATATGTTCTATGGACACAGCCACCAACAGAACTACAATGACTGCAAATAAGCATGACAGAAATACACAGACAGCTTTCATTTAGCAAAACTTTATTACATTCCGATGTATTGCCAAAAGGATTCAAGGACTAACAGTACCTGCATGCTATACAGGAAGCATTTAAGTTAACAGTGCCTTAATGAATCAGCCTGCAATTACCATAGTATTAGTCCACTAAGAGATATGTGTTCACATAGGGAAAGAACCCCCACACACATATAGAAGATGTATAAAAGTGGTTCCTACACACCTGCATCTGCTATGTACACCCACCATCTCCCCATACCCAAACTAATTACAACAATACATACTGTCATACCATAACCAATAATTCACCCACCATATGGCATCTGCTGAGACCTTAACATACCTGGACACAGACATACTAACATGGCCCTATGTGAAGTAGTTGCTGTTATGCAATGGAACAGCTGCTGATGTTACAGGGTTTGTTTGAACTAATCCCGTTTCAGAGGGTTGAAAAGTAATTACACCAGGAAGTTTTACCAATTACTGATTATCAGCACAGTATGATACACATTAACACCAAACTAAAGATGTCTGGTAAGCACACTGTAAACCCCCTAACATTATATGCATAGCCATGCAGCCTTGAGCTGGTCAAACATCCTGGCCAGACTGAAACATATGCAGACGTATTAGGTACAGACAAACCCTGCACAAGTAGCAATGTTCAGAAATATAACAGCTGTACTCATATTTAGACAAAACCCTCTAGGCATTACACACAATATATTAGTGTTTGTCTCCATACAGCTGTTGCAATAGATTTCAAACAAGACTTCCAGGCTGTCTTACTCACAAGTTAAGCAAAGGGACAACGCCCAAGTGGAGTACTCAATTATACTCCACTGTTGCCATGGTATTGGTGAAGGCAGTAGCTGCACAGCTGATGTGCATGTAATTAACTACTTAGGAACACCAATTGGTTATCAGGATAGCACATTACTGATCTCTAACTATAAAAGGATGCCTTGTCACACATTCAAACCATCTGTATCTACCTGCAGAACAGTACAAAATACTGAAACACAAACCAAAAACGAGTAATATACCAGTCAATAACACCTCCAATTACTAAGAAGGTATGTGTAACATTTAGTATGTCTGTGTATGTAATACCTGTTCTGCAAGAATTACAGTGTAATCAATGCATATAGCGGAAATAGCTATCTTGTAGTGATGTATTGTTGAGCAGTAGTAATGCTTGTAGTATTCTATGTGTGTACTGCTGTAGGTCACAAGGCAAACTCCTCATACACCACAAGGGATGATATATATGGGCTTAGAACTCACCAGTTCTCTTCCAGCCACTGTCAGTGTCAGGGTTGGTCCAACAAGTATGTGCTATAACAGGGGATAGTATATGTTGATATATTGTAACAGTAGACATATGTATGGGTGTATAAGTAAGATGAACATGTCAAAGATGGGCTTACTGTGAAAATATGGTTTGCATTGTGGGATATTGTGCCAATAACTGTGTAATGTACAGTATTTTAGGCAGATCTGTATTCCATTTTACATAGCATTTCTGTTATGTTATGCAAACATTAGTTATGTCTATTGGGAATTACAATACTCAATAACAGGATACATATGACTTATATTCATCTGACAGTTTAGCAGCATGATAGCAAAGATAATTGGAAGAGCTAGGTAACTATCCATGCACATAACACATGTAATATCCACCTCTCTAGTATCGTTTGCAAGCAATAACAGCTGTGCTTGTGTGTATGTTATGCAAATGTGTAGTGACCCTTGTTACAGGGCTGGGCCAAATGGCTTTGTGCACACCTACATAGAGTGGATATTGAGAGTAGAGACACACTGGTTGAACTTTCAGGTTTGTGTAGCCTAACCTCTCATTGCCAACCTAACAGCCACTTGCAAATACTGTATGTAAGGTAGTGCACAGTACTGGTAATGAAACAGGTTGCATATCATCTTTAACTCCAGTGTAACATCTGCAGTAGTTGTGTAAGATGTGGGAGACTGCTGCCCATGAGCAATAGCTGCTTCATTGGTGATGGCTTACACTACCTGTTTATATCCTGACCATGTTGATAGTGGCAGCAGGAGTGGATGTCTGTGCCCAACAGAGCTCATGGTTCTGGTGGATTTGTGAGTATATACCTAGAAAAGGAAACAGACCTGTAGACACTTGCATCATCTATAATCAACTATCAGGATGTGATGTGCTCCTCAGAGGAGGATTGCTGCTAAAGGTAGCTACTATGTTTCTGTAATAGCCAGTGTTGTCACATGCATAGCACAAATAATTACTTGTGAGCATCACTGTCTAAAATATCTTCATAAGCAATAAGTACACTAAATACAGTACTTGGTACTCGTAGTACTGAATGCTCATACAGGCATGTCCACTAGTCAGCTACTGGTGTTTACTAATGTCAGCTTTGTGTATGTGGCCATCCTGGGGGAATGTAATCTCTATGCCATGTACACTGCCAAAGCCACCTAACACCACACCCCACACATTGTCTGGGATGCAGCTACAGGGGTAAGCTGGAAGGCAGTCCAGTCTACAGCCATGACTGGACTGGACAGTAATGAGGTGTAGGTTAACACATGCATCTCATCATCACAACCAACATATACCCTTACCAGAACACAGTAAGGAAACCCACACATACTACCAGAAACCACACACATTCACAGAGGCTTCTAAGTATCTGGCCAAGCAAGTGACCTCCCAAGCTGGAATAGACAGACAACAAAATACACAAACTCTATGACATAGTTTGCATAATTGTGCCACACCTCAGAACACGTGGCCAGAAAAATGCCCAACAGTACTCATTTGTGAATGCAAACTCTAGCACTATGTTACACACCAAGCTATACGAGGGCAAACATACTGTCAGCTACCTGTCTGCCATGGTTAGCCACATACCCATACACTCAGACCACCTTTTGAACTATACACATGGCCCTGGCATATTCCATGTTGTTGTGCAGGACCTGTGATGCAGTAGCCTGGACTGCATGGAAACACACATGTAAGAACTGTCATGTCTTGTAGCTCATGCAGGTATGTCCCAAGGCCTGGGTAGAATTCTGCCATTGGCCAGAAGGATACTGCAGTACAGGGACAAAAGGATTGTATTCCACAATTGTCTAAGGTACAGGTGCAATTCAAAGGGCATCCAGTATCTCTCTACCTGGGGAAACATGGTTGACAGACCATGAACTCCAAGAAGAGCTAAACCCAAACATAAAACTACTGTTCAATCTCAGCCTTACTACAGGATATGTACCCAAAGAGTGGCATACAGCAACAGTGGTCCCTCTACACAAAGGTGGTGCCTCAATGGATCCTGGAAACTATCGCCCCATAAGCCTGACTAGCTTGGTCTGCAAAGCTATGGAAAGGATCATCATGGACTTCATAAATAAAGATATTGGGGACCTACAGACACTGGATCCTACCCAGTTTGGCTTTGTTAAGGGAAGATCCTGCCTACTAAACCTGGTTGATTTCTTTGAAACAGTCACCAAGGCCATTGACGAGGGGAAGGTGGTCCACACAGCCTACCTGGACCTCGCAAAAGCCTTCGATACAATACCCCACTCGGGCATTATAGATAAGCTCACCAGCTTAAATATAAATCCCTATGTCACTAGATGGGTTGCAAACTGGCTCAAGGACAGAACCCACATGGTTAGAATTGCTGGAGCCATGTCAGACTCCAAACCAGTTACAAGTGGCATCCCACAAGGCTCAGTCCTGGGACCTCTCTTGTTCGGTATATATTTCTCGGAGGTACAGGCCGACATGGAAGGACTGTGGCTGACAAGTTCGAGATGACTGCAAACTGGGTGCCATAATCGACTCTCCAGCCGACACAAGCATCCCCCAAAAGGGCCTCATAGAAACAGACAACTGGTGCCAGAGCCATGGCCTCAAGCTAAATGCCAAAAAGTATATAGTCATCCCTTTGGCAAAACAAAGTGCCCACAAATTACCACATAGGTGATAATCCATTAAGTACAGAAGAAGTAATTAGGGACCTGGGGACCCAAGTTGATAGCAATCTCTCATTTGACAACCACATGGCCAAAGTGGTTAGAAAAACATTTTATATAGCCCACCTAATCATGAAGGGATTCACATCTAGATCAGGGGAGGTCATCGTGCCTCTTTACTCATCCCTCATCAGGCCCATAATTGAGTACAATGCCCCTTTTGGGATGTATCTTACCAGACACCTGCAGCAACTGGAAAGACCCCAAAAGTACCTCACTAAGAGGATCAAAGGACTCAAACAGATGCCATATGCTGCCCGGTTAAAGAAACTCCAGCTCTACTCAGTGGCATACCACCCGCTGAGAGGTGATCTGTGCCTGACGTATAAAGCCATGTCCAACTCGGAATTAATGGACATGCTGCACCTCAGAAAATCCAAATCCCATCGAGCTACGCGCTCGAGAGACTTGAACCTCAGCACTGAAATAAATAGGACATGCTGGAGGGACAGATTCATAACCCAGAGGCTCCCTTCACTCTGGAATAAAATCCCAGTCCAGGTTAGGCAAAGTCCCTCATTGACTCTCTTCAAGAGGAATCTTGATGAGTGGATGGGAGATTGTAGGTTTACCCCAGGTATCACTTCTGTGTCACTGTTAGACAGAGGCGCAGTATACTAACCTCGAAAAAGGGCATAGCAAAATTAATTTAAAATGGGTGGCGAAAGTCAAACGCACTCTGGCTAGGCTTATAAATGCCCTAGGGCAGATAGCCTAGTATGAACCTATGAACCTATGATGCTTTGCCAGACAGGACCTGCACCTGTCACCCCTGTGAATCGGGATATGGGCTAGGGCTCATGCTTCCCCTATAGTGCCTTCATCATGCAAAGTTTAAGTGAAAGTCCACTGCTGTAACAGGGATAGTCAAGCATTAAACTGCGGGTCTCGCTACTCAATGATACATTTCAGAAACTCACTTATGTCAATCCTTAACATGGAGAACATATCTGTGCAGTGACTGAGATATGGTTCAATGCCCCGGAGAGCACACCTGCATGACCATGTTATAACACATATCTCATCTCTTGCCCATTATCCTTTATTGGAACACACGGGCCACAGGTGTGTCCATATTCCTGAAGGATATGTACACCCCCACGCAAGATGCACTTGCATAACTTCAGATACATTATGCTGAGCAATTACCTTTGTGCCAAAGTGGAATCCAAATTGCACCTTGCAACAGAGCACTCACCATGCCTCAGAATTCCCAATTGTCATATTGTGCTGTAATGGGGAATATTATGTTTCAGACAGAAAACCATAATAATGGGTACTCTCAACTATTCCATTATGAACTGGGAAGACTCCTCATGTACCAACACCTGCGCTCAATGCATGTTGGATTTCATCAACCCCTGTGACCTGGATCACCATAGTCACACAAACAGGGCTAACAGTATGCTACACATAGTCAGTCTCTAAAGCCAATGTTATGCTTTTTAAGAGCAAAGTGGTGACTTCCATGGCATCCTTGCAGATGGACAATGCATGTGCAAATGCTGAATTCTATACAAATGAACTTTAAGCACTCACATACATGCAGTGATTGTGCCATTGAAACAGAACCAAGATTCAACCAAACACAAACAAGAAGGCAAACTGGTAGTACCCTGCCTTAAAGTGTACCACAGAAGGTAGTAACTGTTGCAAGAGTGAACACACGAGTGGAGGTGATCCCTGGTCAGCCTCAGTAAGATGCAGATACACCATATAAAACCACACAAAGCTACTGTGAAACTAATCAGCCACATATTATGAGGCCAACACAGAGCATTCTATAGTTGTGTCATGAATCATAATGGCAACAAGACCTGCCATGCTTCACAGCACTATGGCATGGGAAGTACTGCACCTACAGAATTAGCACCTGTTCATCCGGATAGGGTCTTGGAGAACCTAAACCCACTCCCACCCCCCCCCAACAGGTACACATATTTATATATCCATGTACACTACAGACCCCCTGTAATAACAACTATGCAGGTACAAGCTGCACTCTCTAAAGCCATACATCCAGCTTTCGTGGGACCTGTCAACATCCCAGGCTGTATCCTACAGAAATGTCAGAACAATTTGCTCTCCACATACACATCATGTTCAATCATAGCTTCATGTCAAGCTGTGTACACACTGAATGGTGCACAGCAACAGTTATCACACCCCACAAAGGGGGAGAAACCACTGATAATGGGAAATAGTGCACTACTACCCTGCTGAGTCTGGTCTGTAAGGCCATGAACCGTGATCAACTTATTTGATGTAGTCAGTACAGATAGATGACAGTAAGGCTGATTAGGATAACATGCACTGTTTTGGGGGAGTTATGCAAGCTAGGGCTCAGGCAAACATAGTATTCACTCCACATACCATTCTGCACATGTCCTCCTCACACACAGGAGCAGTGGCCAACACAAATCATCAGTGGCAGATGTACAAAGGTCAGCAGTGGTCTGTTAACATGTGGGGTATGTTACACAAAACATGGCAGTGCAGTGCAACAGTGCATAGTGCATGCATTATGTTGCAGGTATGGGGCATAAGCTACTAACTCAAATGGTGCAACACAGGGATGTATGCTAACTACTACTATAAATGTGTAAGGTGCATACCTTCTGCTATAACACATGCATGCTGTTGTGTGCAACTTAGGGATGTATGATAACTACCACTATAATTGTCTAAGCTGAATGCCATCTGCCATATCACATGCATGTTGCATGATGTTGGGTGTCATAGCATGTGTCTGTCTGTGTGTCTGTCTGTGTATATCTGTCTGTGTGTGTGTGTGTGTGTGTGTGTGTGTGTGTGTTTGTGTGTGTGTGCTGTGCTGTATAACTTGTAATGTACAGTTCTTGTCTGCTCCTCACAGGTGTTGATGTAGGTGCGTTGCCCTCCTGCGGTCCACCTGATGTTAGTGTCCCCACAGACTCTAGCAGCGATGATGAAAGTATGATTGAGGCACAGGCAGGGTTGTCAGGGGCTGAATCTGTGCCATTTGTTGCCATTCCACCTGCATCCCCCTCATCCCTGCACACACTTCTCCTGCCTACACATACCCCATCACCAATGGCCATAGAGGAAGGACAGTTGGTGGATGGTAGCATGGAACAGGGAAGTGTGGAGACTATGGAAGGTGTGCCTGCACACCATGATCCCTGCCAACTGACTGGTGATGCCCCACACAGGCATGTGCCCAGTGCTGCTCGTAGGAGGACCATTGGCCAACATGCCCATGCAAGACAAAGTACATCAGCTGGTGTCACCAGATGCATGCTTCAGGCTGTAATAGAGGCACAGTCATGTGCTGAATGTCACAACAGAGAAAGTCTGAGGCTTCAGAGGGCTGCTGTCCATTCTTTAACTGACAACATCCAGGCAATTGCAAATGCTCACCATCATCTTGCAGATGTCTTAGATAGATGATTGGGTGGCATGGTGGGAGTCCTTGACAGTGGCATGTCAATTCTCAAGCATGGAATGTCTGTGTTGGAACATCTGGTGGGAGTGAGGCATCGGGCATGTGGACGTAGACCAGCTACATCACCTGTTGAAGGTCTACGTGAACATGCTACTTCACATGCCTGCTCCTATAGTGGTGGTAGCAGCAGCAGTGCAGCTGGTGCTGTGCTGTCCACACCAGGACACAGCAGGCCACGTGCACCTGGTCCTGGATGGTCCCAACAGGGACACGGTTTCAGTGGACATGTGTCATCAGACAGTACCCAATCTGGACCTCTGCCTGGTAGTGCCCGTACAACCCCTGGTAGGTGCATGTCATGTGGCCGTGGCTGGACAGCGTGAACTGTGAAACCTGCCCTGTACAGTCTGCAGCTGTCAATAATACCCCAGTGTAGGCCAGCCACATGCCAGACCTGTGTGCATACACACACACACACACACACACACACACACACACACACACACACACACACACACACACACACACACACACACACACACACACATACACCAGAAACAAATGTAGGGCACCTCAACACACACACACACACACACACACACACACACACACACACACACACACACACACACACACACACACACACACACACACATAGCATCCACACATGTCCAATGATATCAAAGGCCCTAACCCACACACATGATGTCATCCAATGGTGCAGTCTAGGCCTCTGGCAAACATTATCACCCTGTGCATATGATGATGCCTGTGCCGCATCCCTGTCATCCACATCATCGGTGCAGGGACATGCTCATATGGTCTGATGCACAAGGTGAACATACTAGGAAGAGAATTGTAGATTAATATTGTTGAGTAGTGTTTGACAGGCAACAGACATACCATGTATTACAGTTTTTAGAATGCAGTTGGTACACTTGACAGTATGTGCATGTTGATCTTGATGTTCTGCCTTCCTCTTTTAGGTGTAATTGCATGTGCCAGGGGATGTAAGTGTTTGCGGTTCATGTCCCATATCTAAATGTTGACTACTCACGGGTCTGTATGACAATACCTGCATCACTTTGTAGCTTCCACATCGCAGTTTTAATCTCCCAAGTTTCAATTATTTTTACTGATCTAATGATCCAAGAGCATGATAGCTGTGTAGTAAGCTACTGTGTTCAGAGCCATCACATCCATAGTGGGTGGCATGACAGGTATAGTTACCTGGAGTGGGGTGGAGGTAAAAGAGTGGTTTAGCAGATGACAAGGGTAAAGGCCAGTGGAAAAAGTGGCTTCTCATTGGGAAGCAGTAATACCCCCCTCTCATGACAGGATGCAAACACAGACACACCCAGGGATTCACAGACACAGTAACACACCCACACACTCAGGGCTTTGCAGACAGTAACACACACTCTGACACACACAGTTGCCAGTGTTGGGATGAGAACCCCTACCTATGCGCAAATCATCATTATAGTACTACGCAATTACAAGACGCACCACAGAGATTAGACATGTACACTTAGAATGGCCTAAGATTGAGGATATCAACAGGGTGTACATGTTTACAGGCAGTTAGGATGCCTTTCTAAGATTGATGGCATCAACAGGGATACTAGATTGCATTGAGTTGATGGGGGAGGGGGCCTTAACATTTCACTATGGTAAAATACAGCCTCACACCAGGGAACAGATAGCCATACACAGACACACACACACACACACACACACACACACACACACACACACACACACACACACACACACACACACACACACACACACACACACACACACACACACACACACACACACACACACACACACACTGTGGCATTCACAAAGATATACACCTATGTCACATACATACAGACACTTGACATGTGTGAGATTCAACCACCTGCCTATGCCTTTCTTTCTACACTTCACTCTGTACTGATGTCTACCACAGTATTCAGGAGAGTGAAAAACATTTAGGATGCATTCCCCACCATACGTGACATATATGGACACACACACACGCACACACACGCACACACACGCACACACACACACACACACACGCACACACACACACACACACACCTACACGTGCCAGTACTCTGAATCAAACACCTGCCTACCTCATGATAGGTATTATAGAGTTACAGCACTATTGCATGCACTACAAAGCATACTGACTCTTTCCTTTGCCACCTGTGCTGATATATGCACAGTATATGCACAGGGGATGTGTTACTGTTACAGGTGTCAAGTGTCAAGAGGTTTGCCTTCAATGTCACCCTTACTGCATTCTACGTTGTGTGTCTTCCACTTCAATTAATAGAACCATAGCTTAGCAGTTACACAGGTTATTGTAGGAATGGTTGTAACACACCTGTGAGCTGTCCTCAGTAATCATTCATCTGCAAAGTAGCCCTACCACTTAATAGTCATGTCCAAACATCTGTCCACACCTAAAGTACAGCTTACTGTACTTTGAGCATATCACCACATACAGTTGGCAATGTTGAGGCTGCATTGCAACAGCATGATGTACTAAGACAACAGTCACCTTCAAACATCAGACACTGCACATGCATGGAATCTAAACACACATCAATACATGTACACATATGCAGTCTCCATCAGTAAGTGGACTAGCAGGTCAAGAGGATACATTCCACACCTTTCCCACACCATGTGTGAAACCTAGCTGAGCATTACACCATAATGGATGTTGTATTCATGTACTGGTAGGACACGCTACCACCTTCACTGAGTAGCCAAGTGTACATTCATGCCAAACAGCACATATCAGCAAGACACACACACACAGCAATATTTCATGTCATGATCCCACAAACTGTTACTTGACAGTTCCACGGTGAAGCCAGGGCACTGTAATGGTCAACAGTGAGCACTTCATATATGCCACACACACCTGATGATTACCGGCAGAGTGCCAGCAATGTGCTCTGTTTGAGCTAGGCATTACACTCATTCAAGCATGTGCGAGGTCTGTGGCTTGTAAACATCTCACTCCAGTATGTTCTAGCTATTATGGTAATAAGGTTAATGTCCAGACAATGCAATTGTTGACATGGGGTATATGTAGGAGCTGTGGGCACACATGGCTGCACATGTCATGGACATATCACCCGTAACTACTCAAGAACATACAGAGCATAGCTGTATTTCCCTGAGTCTGTCAATACAGGCCATGTGTGTAGGTCCTATGATCCTGTTATTTGGCTATGTTTGTAGGCAGTGCATTAGGTGGACATGTCTAATGACATACATGCCACATGGGTTGTTGTATGATATGATAGGTGTCATGGGTGACCAGTAGAGAGGGAATATTTCCTCTGTCAACATAGATATCAAACCTTATGTACTGTTATCATTCAGCAGCCATGGACCTATCTGCCATGTGCATGTGTGTAATGAATGTAGCCACCTGTATGTAGAAAGGACAACAACAGCTATGGTATTTTCATTATGTTGTATGAGTGTGGGATGTACATATCCAGGGCAGGTACATTTAGGTCATATCCAACCATGAGGGTGTTGTTTACTGGTGTACAGCAACAGTCGACTATGTTAATGCTGACAACATCCAAGGGATTCTGGTATGTGTACAACTGACCTGGTTACAAACAGTGGCATAACTGCATTGCATAACACATTATGCAACTGTGGCAGTACATGGGTACTTTGTACAGTTGATGTAGGGCTAGGTACAGTCTACCAATCAAAGGTTATTTGGTGTTCTACCATACTATATCATAACACATGTATGGATGTGTGTTGGTAGTCTGAGGACATGGTGGTGGATGTATGAGGACACACCCTAGAATGCAGCTTTTTTCACAGTCACCTGTACCTGACACATCTGTGATGACTTATGTCAGAGTAGTGGTCTTTACTTGTGAGTAGCCTTTATGAATATGTGGACACCACCACCTGGAATGGTCCATACCAGTGTTATGGCCCACATGTCTGGATCTGAGTTATATGGTGGTAGTGCAATTGTGCACTACAGAGCCTTCAGCCAGGTGTTTCTCACTGCACAGATGTCAGTATTCCCCATTGTAGGTCCTACATTGAGCAAATGGATTACGAAAGCTACACATCTAGCACTGGTTATTGTCTTGTAGGTGTCAGGGTGTTACTTCTGTGTTTAGGACTTTTGCCTTGGAATGCCACTATATGGGTAAATGCAACCTAGGTATTATCCACACTCAGTTGAATCATGGATGCATGTGCTCTGTGACAAAGGCTTGTCTTTCAGTCATGACATCCCAGAATGATAGACACTGGACAACCTCATAATTACAGCAGGACATTGGCTCACTGTTTTGGTCAAGCAGTTGCCACTTGTACCATGACATCACTGCAAGTGGCAGTAATGTGGTTGGTATCAAATGCTACATCTAAGGTGACGGACACCAGCAGATGTTGTGTATATGACCAATATCAGATATACTTAGTGTAGTGGTCCTGCTAATAATGACAACTACTAACACAGCTGGGAGAGGTCATCTTGACAACTGCACCTCAGTACCATTAGACAATGTGCCTCACGTGCCACTGTTCCAAGTATAATGCATTTGTCCACAACCTGCTATCAATGTATGCCTTTCAGGGCAGCAATGTGTGTGACACATGCTGTAGTTAGCATCCACCTGTGTGTCCCAGTTAACCTATTGTCTGTCACTTTCACACATGCATGATTGTGTATACTTCACACACACACACACACACACACACACACACACACACACACACACACACATATATATATATATATATATATATATATATATATATATATATATATGTGTCAGTACTTCATGTACATGTATGCATGTGTATCACAAAGCACAGACACAGATATATCATTTACAGGCCACATACAGGTATCTGGTAGTAAACCTGTATGATATGCATATATACTGACAGTTAAGATGTACATAGCTGTAAACCTGTGTGTTTACAATAGGGGTCCATTACAATGTGTTTTGTACATGTAAGTGTATGAGCATGCACACTGTGGCCTTCCGGGGTTAGAATCGGAGTGCATCCCAAACAGCCCTGTGCTACTGAGTGTATGAGCGTACCCACTGCAATCTTGTGTAATTTGTGTCAGTGCATCCGAACAAGCCCTTTGTTTCTAAGTGTATGAGCATGCCCAGTATAACCTTGTGTAGTTGAAGTCATAGTGCATCCCAAACGGCCCTGTGCTTCTAAGTGTATGAGCATGCCCACTGTCACCTTGTGTATTCGGAGTCAATGCATCCAAACAAGTCCTGTGACTCTATGTGTATGAGCATGACCACTGTAACCCTGTATAGTGATAGTAGTTGTCCATTCCACAGATGGGCATACTCCAGTTCAGGGCTTGTTGTGCTACAACTATACCTCTCAGGCCTGCCTATGTCTTACCTGCAGATGATGTGTCATGTTTGTGCATACAGGTTGTAATGGACTCCTACTTTAAATACACAGGTTTACAGCTATGTACATCTTAACTGTCAGTGTCCCTGTTGTTGTCCTCACTCTTAAAAGGGCATTCTGAGTACCTTAAAATGTGTAATCTCTGTGGCGTGTCTTGTAACTGTGTAACACTGTAATAGTGATTTGTAGATAGGCAGGAGTTCTGATCCCACCACTGGTAAGTGTGTGTGTGTGTGTGTGTGTGTGTGTGTGTGTGTGTGTGTGTGTGTGTGTGTATTTGTGTCTTAATCCTGTCATAACAGGGGCTTTTGCTGCTTTCCAAAGAGAAACCACATTTATCCTTGTCATCTGCTAAACCCCCCCCCCAACGCACTGCAAGTAATCAGTCTTGTGATGTCACCCAGCTCAGAAGCAGAATCAGAGTATGTATAATTGTATGGTGTCTGTGGCACATACCCCAACTGCATACCACTCTACTAGTTACCCTTACATAGGCAAGACATGTATGCACAATGCTGGCAAGTGTGTGTGTGTGTTTGTGTGTGTGTGACTACCCTGTAGCCAGGCATAAACATGTGTTATGTCTTTTAACATGCTGCACACTATGGTAGTCATCTGTGGTGAGTGGAGTCTACAAATTATTACATAGTTAGGAATAGAAAAGAATAAACAGTCAAGAACGACTACAGTTGGGTATGTTGTTTTCCTGTGCCACTGTCAAGCAGTGACACAGAAGTGGTCACCGGGGTGTATGTCCATACCCATCATTCCCCCACCCAAACTCCACAATCCCCGGGGTATATTCCCTTAGCCATCATTCCCCATCCCAAACTCCACATACACAACAACCATCCCTTCTCTGGTGAACTGATTATGATTTAAATGTTATAAAACAAGAGATGCCTCTGTTTTGTGTACACGTCAGTTCCTTTGGATCCCTTCTGTGTGACAAAGGGTGTTCAGGCATGTATGTATATATATATATATATATATATATATATATATATATATATGTAGCTATGTCTGTGTATATGCGTATATATATATATATATATATATATATATATATATATATATATATGTGTGTGTGTGTGTGTGTGTGTGTGTGTGTGTGTGTGTATACACATCCCATAGGTGCATATATGTATTTAGTTATGCCAGTTGTACAGATGTAGACTTGTCTATGTTGTTTCACAGAGTACTGTACATTCAAGGGTACTGTACATATGCACACAAAGTGACTGTCCCATTTGTTTTCAGTACTGTGGAATACCTGTAGTAAGATGTGTCTTATAAAAATCATGAAACATGTATGTAACCCAGATGGCTTAGTGGTAAGTCCAGTGACCTTGGTGTGAATGGTCCAGGATTCAAGACCTGCAAGGCTTGTTGCTAATGTCATTTAGGACTGAATAAGACCCTTTTATGCAAGTGTAAATGTGTTTTCGTGACAGTAAGCAGCGGGTACACACAAGACATGTACAACTCGTAGTACACTTGAAATGCCCTTCTTTGGCAATCCTGCTGATGTCACCCACCTAGAAATACAGCTCTGGGACTACTGTAACCCAGTAATCTCTGTAGCATGTCCTGTAACTGTGTAATGCTGTAGTGTGATAAATTGAAAACGAAAAAGCACCACAGTCACCTTGCTCCAGCAAAATAAATCCAAGCAGTAATAAAACTACTGAAAAGAGCCAAAAAGGGTTCTATTTTCTAAACGCAAATTTATTAAACAGCGTTTTCACCTTGCTCACTAGCTTGGCTTCCTCAGAGAAAATTTTAATTCAAATAACAAAGTGCAACATTTATACTAAACAAAAGGAAGTGATGTCATTAAAATGTCATTAAGAAATATCTTCATATTATCAATTAATACAAAAATATATATGTCATGAAATTATAAAACGACTGTAAGTCATTTTTCAAACGAATATAATAATATAAAAACTATATATAAACACAACTATGGAAATGCCTATGAGCAATAAGCATAATATAAGAAATGTATGTTAAAAAATATATATACTAAAAAACTTTTTAATTACAACTCAATAAAATATGTAAAGCAAATAACTGGTGAAACAATGCATAGAAAGTCTGAAGGAGAATATCCTACTTGTTTTAAAAACCATCTAATCATAAAAATTAAAGAAAAACTGAACAGTAAAAAAACTAGACCATAGGACCTTAAATCCATCATCTGACAGGAAATAGAATACTATAACGATCCAAGACAGAAGAGCACCATACCCATGAGGGACTAAAACACTAAAAACTAAGAAAATGAATATTCTAACTAAAGATATTATAACAAAAGAAAGCTAATCTGGGTTATAAGAAAAATCGAAAAATCAACGTAAATAACTTCTCAATTTTAGGACTGGCAAGATGTTACAATTGTTGTTTAATCCAGGAAAGTGGAAGGCATCTGTCCTGAATTGCCACTCTAACTCCAGAATTTCTAACAGTAATGCAGTTGGGCCACCCCTAATAGATGTTTTAGTTTGATCAATTGCCATAAATGAAAAACTATGCCCTGGATGGTCAATAATATGTTTGGCTAAAGCATTGTTTTCATTTTTGTGGTTGATAGCATACAAATGCTCATACATACGATCGCGTAATCTACAATCTGTCTTTCCAATGTAGAAAGATGGACAGCAATCGCATAAGGCCACGTACACTACTGATTTACTTTCACAATTAAGGGGAACCCTTATGGTGTACTTCTTGTCCCTCACAGTGAATGTCTGGCCAGATCTGGTTTTGTAACATCTGTTACAAAAACCACATAGGTACATGCCCAACTTCTTATTGTAAAATTTACCAGAAAAGTCCCTCTGTAATAGCTCTTTTAAATTCATGTTTCTTTTAAAAACAAATCTGGGGAAATGTCCAAATTTCTTTATCAAGTTGGGATTACCTAAAATGAAGTCCCAATTTTTCCGTATAATTGTGACTATTTCACTGGAATCAAAACTGTATGTGGTAACATAACTTAGAGATGGGTCAAAACTAGTTCTTTCATTAATACTCACAACTTCAGTCTCAAAAGGACCTTCATGAGTAGATGTCAATGCAACATTGGGTTGCAATTCAGTTACTGGGTTTTCCTTAAATAAAATGGCCTTAAAAAACCATTAACTCTTTTTGAATTTACTTCATTAAAGATTTCATTAATAAACTGTGATGGATATTTTCTCTTAAGAAACATATCTGTTAAAAGATTGCATTCCTCATAAAAATACTCCAACGTACTGCACATCCTTGCTGCTCTAACAAATTGCCCCTTAACAATAGCTTTCTTCTGTCTATAGGGATGATGACTAGAGAAATGCAAGAACGAATTGCAGTACGTTGGTTTTCGGTGTATTTTTGAGACAAAAGTGTGAGATTGTAAGTCCTTCACTAGTTTTATGTCCAGATAATCAATATCCGACGTAGAAAAATTATGAGTGAATTTCAAAAATTCCGAGGTGTTATTAATGGTAGACACAAAGGTGTCGGCCATTATACTGTCATCTTCAAATAAAATGAAGATATCATCTAAGTATCTTGTGTAGAATTTAACTGGTTTCACAAGGTCAGTTGAGGAAAAAACAAAATGTTTTTCCCAGTAGTTCATAAAAAAGTTAGCCACCGATGCTCCACAAGGAGAGCCCATGGCTACTCCTTGTTTCTGCAGATAATATTTCTTGTCAAAGACGAAATAATTTAAGGACAGCACTATGTCCAAAATTTCAGTAATGACATCAATCTCATTTTTTGGAGCTCCTACTTCTAAAAGGAGAAGGGCTAACCATTCAAGGGCTTCCTGGTGTGGAATTGAAGTGTACAAGTCAACCACATCAACAGTGAGGAAATTAACCTCACTGTTGAAGGGTTGGCTATTAATAACCTCAAAAAGTCCAGGAATCCTTACAAATTCCAGGTAAATGTGCCACATACTTTGACAACAATTTATCCACTAGCCTAGCACAGGAGTACGTCATAGATGACCTTCCATCAATTAAAGCCCTCATAGGCGGGTTCTTCAAATCCTTATGTACCTTTGGTATGCCGAACATAACGGGTATTTTTGGTAATGTCATGTCAATAAAATTGTAGGTATCCAAATCTATTTTGTTTTCGAGAAATAAATCACGAAAATACCCTCTTATTCTATTGTGTGCCCCTTGTATCTCATTATAAGATGCTTCGGCATATGCAGGTGACTCTAAAATAGAATACATTTTTTCTTTATAAGTTTGGTCATCAAATATGACCAGACCACCCCCTTTATCAGGTTTAAGGAGTCTAACTGAGGTGTTACAAAGATTGTCTAATAGTTGAATTTGTTCTTTGGAGGTGTTGAATTCATAGGGTGAACGCTTCCTTGTCCTATCATTGAACAGATGTCTCAAATCCACCTCACAAACCTGTTCAAATGACAATAAAGAGGGGTGCAAAGGTGGATTAAAAACACTCGGAAGTTTTAAAGAATAAGACAAGTCTAAACTCTCAGGTTCACTATTGAAAAACAACTTTAAGTTAAGCTTTCTTACAAAGCATTTCAGGTTTATAAGTTCTTTCGATATATCACCAAATCTACTTGGTACAAAAGTGTACCCATACGCTAACAATTCAATCAGTTCATTAGAAAGTTGGAGGTCAGTAAAGTTATATATTTTGAAGTCACCATTCTGATTCATAAGGATTTTTGGACCTTGTTGGGCGGAAAAAATGTTAAAATTATTAAGGTCATTTGGAACTCCAGCTGGTGTCTCTCCATTAGCAGTCAGTCCAGTGATTAAAGTCAATTCCAGTTCTGTCTCCTGTTGGAGCGTTGCCGTGGGTTGCGTTGGCCTAAAAAATTGTTATTCATGTGAGAATTATGTTTAGAATTATTGTTGCCCATGTTATTGTTGGCATTTAAGCCTTTTATTCTGTTACTGCGTCTGGGACCCATGTTAGAATTGTAAGGGGACTCATCATCCAACAAGTCATTGTTGTTATTATAAACATTGTCATCAGTTTCAACAGGATTAGCAACAAAATTCCTTCCACTAACAGCAACAACTTTTTGGTCCAAAAACTGGAGCTTGGGATAAGCGTTATCACTTTGGTACGCTTGCCTATCTCTCACCAATTTTTTAGCCTTATTCTGTTTCAACTTAACCAGCATTGCCTCTATGCTGGTTAATGTACGGTCATAATCGACTTTAAACATAGGAAAATTTAAGTCATCCTTCAATTGCTTGTCTAGTAAGTCAATTTCAGTTAACAATTGCCCCACCTGAAGCTCATAATGTTTAATTATAAGCTGAAGCAATTGTATTCCTTGCATTTGAAAAAGTTCTTTTAGTTCACCATAGAAAGGCCCGTTATTAAGTAGACCAGATGGTGCAAAAGAATTCCGTAAACCTTTCGGTATCAGACCTTCCTGTATGCATTGTTTGAAATATGCTGTTTCTAATTGTAATTTTTTTAATTTCAAAACATTACTATCAAAAAGCTTCAGCTTGTCCGAGAGGGAAACAGTATTTTCTCTAGGATTTATCAGTCCAGTATTGTCAGTATTTAAGGTTGAAAAAGTAAATGCCTCAGTGTTCAACATCCATGCCGCCAAATTAGATAAGTTACTTACATTATTACCAGTACCAGTAGTAATTGAACCTCCGCTCGTTTGCCAGGCATTCTGATTACTCGAACGCCCATTTAAGCCAGAAGTACCTGCTCCAACATTAGTCGGAATAACATCCCTAGACCGTACACTTGTGCTGGGACATATATTATTACCACCATGATCTGGAGCAGTCGGCAAAGCAGGAAGCGGTTGTGCTGCCGGAATGTAGTCCTCAGCTGCAGATGCAGCACCATTAAATAATGAAGACGAACCACTTGCTTCCGGAATAACGCTGTTCCTAATAACATCCCTCCTTTCGACTACGTCAAGCCTAGCATTAAGCCTGTCTAGCTTCTCCGACAGGGCTGCTAGTATCGTGGACATTTTCGTTGTAAACTCCAAATTTTCGTCAGTACGCCCGTTGGTAGTTGAGGCTAAGAAAATGTTCGGAGTGCTGGGGCTATCAGGTCTTTCCGTGGCCATTAGACAGACTGGTAAAAACAACAAGTTGCAACGAACCAAGTGAAAACGAAAAAGCACCACAGTCACCTTGCTCCAGATCATGGTGGTAATAATATATGTTCCAGCACAAGTGTACGGTCTAGGGATGTTATTTTGACTAATGTTGGAGCAGGTACTTCTGGCCTAAATGGGCGTTCGAGTAATCAGAATGTCTTGCAAGCGAGCGGAGGTTTAATTACCACTGGTACTGGCAATAATGTAAGTAGTTCATCTAATTTAGCGGCATGGATGTTGAATACTGAGGCATTTACCTTTTCAACTTTAAATACTGACAATATTGGACTGGTAAATTCCAAAGAAAATACTGTTTCCCTTTCGGACAAGCTGAAGCTTTTTGATAGTAAAGTTTTGAAATTAAAAAAATTACAATTAGAATCTGCATATTTCAAACAATGCATACATGAAGGTTTGATACCGAAAGGTCTACGGAATTCTTTTGCACCATCTGGCCTACTTAATAATGGGCCTTTCTTTAGTGAACTAAAAGAACTTTTTCAAATGCAAGGAATACAATTACTACAGCTTATTATTAAACATTATGAGCTTCAGGTGGGGCAACTGTTAACTGAAATCGACTTATTAGACAAGCAATTAAAGGATGACTTAAATTTTCCCATGTTTAAAGTTGATTATGACCGTACACTGACCAGCATAGAGGCAATGCTGGTAAAGTTGAAACAGAATAAGGCTAAAAAACTGGTGAGAGATAGGCAAGCGTACCAAAGTGATAACGCTTACCCCAAGCTCCAGTTTTTGGAACAAAAAGCTGCTGTTGTTAGTGGAAGGAATTTTGTTGCTAATTCTGTTGAAACTGATGACAATGTTGATAATAATAACGATGATTTGTTAGATGATGAGATCCCTAACAATCCTAACATGGGTCCCAGACGCAGTAACAGAATTAAAGGCTTAAATGCCAATAATAACATGGGCAACAATAATTCTAAACATAATTCTCACATGAACAATAATTTTTTAGGCCAACGCAGCCCACACCAACGCTCCAACAGGAGACAGAATTGGAATTGACTTTAAATACTGGACCGACTGCTAATGGAGAGACACTAGCTGGAGTTCCAAATGACCTAAATATTTCTCTCGTTCAACAAGGTCCAAAAATCCTTATGAATCAGAATGGTGACTTCAAAATATATAACTTTACTGACCTCCAACTCACTAATGAACTGATTGAAATGTTGGCGTACGGGTACACTTTTGTACCTAGTAGATTTGGTGATATATCGAAAGAACTGATAAATTTGAAATGCTTTGTAAGAAAGCTTAATTTAAAGTTGTTTTTCAATAGTGAACCTGAGAGTTTAGACTTGTCTTATTCTTTAAAACTTCCGAGTGTTTTTAATCCACCTTTGCATCCCTCTTTATTGTCATTTGAACAGGCTTGTGAGGTGGATTTGAGACACCTGTTTAATGACAGGACTTTGAAGCGTTCACCCTATGAATTCAACACCTCCAAAGAACAAATCCAACTACTAGACAACCTTTGTAACAACTCAGTTAGACTCCTTAAACCTGATAAAGGGGGAGGCCTGGTCATATTTGACGACCAAACTTATAAAGAAAAAATGTTTTCTATTTTGGAGTCACCTGCATATGCCGAAGCATCTTATAATGAGATACAAGGGGCACACAATAGAATAAGAGGGTATTTTCGTGATTTATTTCTCGAAAATAAAATAGACTTGGATACCTACAATTTTATTGATATGACATTACCAAAAATACCCGTCATGTTCGGCATACCAAAGGTACATAAGGATCTGAAGAACCCGCCTATGAGGGCTTTAATTGATGGAAGGTCATCTATGACGTACTCCTGTGCTAGGCTAGTGGATAAATTGTTGTCAAAGTATGTGGTACATTTACCTGGAATTTGTAAGGATTCCTGGACTTTTTTGGAGGCTATTAATAGCCAACCCTTCAACAGTGAGGTTAATTTCCTCACTGTTGATGTGGTTGACTTGTACACTTCAATTCCACACCAGGAAGCCCTTGAATGGTTAGCCCTTCTCCTTTTAGAAGTAGGAGCTCCAAAAAATGAGATTGATGTCATTACTGAAATTTTGGACATAGTGCTGTCCTTAAATTATTTCGTCTTTGACAAGAAATATTACCTGCAGAAACAAGGAGTAGCCATGGGCTCTCCTTGTGGAGCATCGGTGGCTAACTTTTTTATGAGCTACTGGGAAAAACATTTTGTTTTTTCCTCAACTGACCTTGTGAAACTAGTTAAATTCTACACAAGATACTTAGATGATATCTTCATTTTATTTGAAGGTGACAGCATAATGGCCGACACCTTTGTGTCTACCATTAATAACACCTCGGAATTTTTGAAATTCACTCATAATTTTTCTATATCGGATATTGATTATCTGGACGTAAAACTAGTGAAGGACTTACAATCTCACACTTTTGTCTCAAAAATACACCGAAAACCAACGTACTGCAATTCGTTCTTGCATTTCTCTAGTCATCATCCCTATAGACAGAAGAAAGCTATTGTTAAGGGGCAATTTGTTAGAGCAGCAAGGATGTGCAGTACGTTGGAGTATTTTCATGAGGAATGCAATCTTTTAACAGATATGTTTCTTAAGAGAAAATATCCATCACAGTTTATTAATGAAATCTTTAACGAAGTAAATTCAAAAAGAGTTAATGTTTTTTTTAAGGCCATTTTATTTAAGGAAATCCCAGTAACTGAATTGCAACTCAATGTTGCATTGACATCTACTCATGAAGGTCCTTTCGAAACTGAAGTTGTGAGTATTAATGAAAGAACTAGGTTTGACCCATCTCTAAGTTATGTGACCACATACAGTTTTGATTCCAGTGAAATAGTCACAATTATACGGAAAAATTGGGACTTTATTTTAGGTAATCCCAACTTGATAAAGAAATTTGGACATTTCCCCAGATTTGTCTTTAAAAGAAACATGAATTTAAAAGAGCTATTACAGAGGGACTTTTCTAGTAAATTTTACAATAAGAAGTTTGGCATGTACCCATGTGGTTTTTGTAACAGATGTTACAAAACCAGATCTGGCCAGACATTCACTGTGAGGGGCAAGAAGTACACCATAAGGGTTCCCCTTAATTGTGAAAGTAAATCAGTAGTGTACGTGGCCTTATGCGATTGCTGTCCGTCTTTCTATATTGGAAAGACAGATCGTAGATTACGCGATCGTATGTATGAGCATTTGTATGCTATCAACAACAAAAATGAAAACAATGCTTTAGCCAAACATATTATTGACCATCCAGGGCATAGTTTTTCATTTATGGCAATTGATCAAACTAAAACATCTATTAGGGGTGGCCCAACTGCATTACTGTTAGAAATTCTGGAGTTAGAGTGGCAATTCAGGACAGATGCCTTCCACTTTCCTGGATTAAACGACAATTGTAACATCTTGCCAGTCCTAAAATTGAGAAGTTATTTACGTTGATTTTTCGATTTTTCTTATAACCCAGATTAGCTTTCTTTTGTTATAATATCTTTAGTTAGAATATTCATTTTCTTAGTTTTTAGTGTTTTAGTCCCTCATGGGTATGGTGCTCTTCTGTCTTGGATCGTTATAGTATTCTATTTCCTGTCAGATGATGGATTTAAGGTCCTATGGTCTAGTTTTTTTACTGTTCAGTTTTTCTTTAATTTTTATGATTAGATGGTTTTTAAAACAAGTAGGATATTCTCCTTCAGACTTTCTATGCATTGTTTCACCAGTTATTTGCTTTACATATTTTATTGAGTTGTAATTAAAAGTTTTTAGTATATATATTTTTAACATACATTTCTTATATTATGCTTATTGCTCATAGGCATTTCCATAGTTGTGTTTATATATAGTTTTTATATTATTATATTCGTTTGAAAAATGACTTACAGTCGTTTTATAATTTCATGACATATATATTTTTGTATTAATTGATAATATGAAGATATTTCTTAATGACATTTTAATGACATCACTTCCTTTTGTTTAGTATAAATGTTGCACTTTGTTATTTGAATTAAAATTTTCTCTGAGGAAGCCAAGCTAGTGAGCAAGGCGAAAACGCTGTTTAATAAATTTGCGTTTAGAAAATAGAACCCTTTTTGGCTCTTTTCAGTAGTTTTATTACTGCTTGGATTTATTTTGCTGGAGCAAGGTGACTGTGGTGCTTTTTCGTTTTCACTTGGTTCGTTGCAACTTGTTGTTTTTAGTAGTGTGATAAATTACTTTGGTAGGTGTTCTGATCCCAGGCATACTAACTGTGTGTGTCTGTCTGCCTGAGAAAGGAACAATACTTTTTAGAGTACGCACACTCCTTACGATTCACATGCTCACCTTTGGCAATCCTGCTGATGTCACTCACCTAGGAATACACCTCTGTGACTGCTGTACCCCAGTAATCTCTGTAGTGCATCTTGTAACTGCATAATGTTGTAGTGTGATAAACTAGTTTGGTAGGTGTTCTAATCCCAGACATACTAACTGTGTGTGTCTGTCTGCCTGAGAAGGGAACAATGCTTTTTAGAGTATGCACACTTCTTACAATTCACATACTCACCTTTGGCAACCCTGCTGATGTCACCCACCTAGAAATACTCCTCTGGGACTGCTGTAACCCAGTAATCTCTGTAGTGCTTCCTGTAACTGTGTACCGCTGGAGTGTGATTTAGAACTGTGGTAGGGATCCATCCACAATCATGGCAGTTATGTATGTTTTCTGTGTGTTTAAATGTCTGTGTAGGGAGCAATGCATTATACCCTACTCACTTGCAGGACATTTACAATGCCCTACTTTGGTACTCCTGCTGATGTCATACCTTGTAAAATACACCCCTGGGGAACGAATTCTCTACTAATCCTCTTGGTGCGTCCTATAACATCCCCATACAGGTGGGTGATATAGAGCTTGGTTATGGGTTCTATACCCACACATGTCAGTTGTGTGTCTCACTGTCTGTTTTGTTAGCTATGCATTTTGGGCTACTCACTTCCTGGAAATCTGAAATGCCCTACTTTGGTAGACCTGCTGATGTCATTCCTTGTGAAATACACCGTTGGGGATAGAATAGCCCAGTAATCTCGGTAGTGCGTGCTATAACTGTGTAATGCTGCAGTGTGATAACTAGTTAGGTAGGAGTTCTATTCCAAAACATGGCAGGTTTGTGTGTGTTTGGCAGTCAGAGCCTGTGTAGAGGTGGCTGTGAATGTCTAACGAATGGACATGTTGAGTAGTGGGTTTTGTAGTTTTCCTATATGGTGGCCATATTATATGTCACAATGTCCACCTCATGAGGTTTACAGACTTCAATCAGCCAAGAGACTGGGTTGGCAAGCCATACCCCTACATCTGGCAAAAGGCCTGGTGAACACAGTAAGCAATCCTACTATTACCCAGAATACGGTCTGAACCCATGTGTCATACACAAACACACTTGCCTAGAATATCTCGCTATCTTGCTAGTACCCTGCACATTGTTGACAGATAGTAGGCATGGTGTGATTGCAGTGGGCTGCAGAGGGAATAGCACCCTGTCCAACAGTACAATAGGCACATAATATGGACAATGCACCTTCACTATGTTCCCCACTGGACGTCTGGAACATATGTGGTGTCATCAAATGTGATCCACAAAGGACATACAATGCCTTATACACATGCCCTGTATGGACAGATGCCACTGACACCAGGGAATACCTGTATCATGCTATCATTGAAGGTGCAGGGTCAACCTTCTGTCTATTAGCAGGTCCTGCCACAACAGGCCAGTATTGGCACAGGCCAGTACTGGCACATCTGATGATAACAGTCAGTGTACACAACATGTGCCAGGCAAACCAGGTACACTTAAACATGTCATTGTACATTATTGTGGGATGTACACATCTCAGGCATTGTTCATGTCAAGGACTATCAAACACAGACATGGCATGCATTGCAAAGCAATGACCACACACAATGGTAACCAGGATGACAGGACAGGTCATACAATACCCATCTGTGTGGGACATTGCAGACACTACACCCCTGGACCACACTGCAGACCATTGTCAGGTGGCCTGATGCCAAGGATTACCCCTCACCCAGCCTTGTACAGCCATCTTGCACAGCCAACCACTACACACCCGTGAGGCAATGCACACATGCATGTCAGTACTGGCACCTTGTGTCTGCATGTGGGTATGATGTTCCCAACCACAGTCACACCCAGTATAGCTCTCACTGGCATACTGACTGATATCAGACACGTTCACATGCCCTAGCCCATAGAACCTCAGGATATCCCCTGTGGTGCATGTAATACCTGTGCATTACTGCAGTGTGGCAAACTTAATAGTTAGGAAGTATATTTGTGGGCCTGCCAAAGTGTGCCAATGTGTCTGAGTCCCTTAGAGAGTGTGGTTGCGTTAACAATGACATCTGTTCATGTGGAGAGCCATGTGTGTTACACCTAGTGTATGTCTACTATATCTCTGTTGCAGATGTCGCACACCAGCACACATATATGTTCTTACAGCACACCGACATGTCAGCTATGTGGCACATGAAGTAACTGCATGCACTTGTAATAGTAATGGCTAGTTAGTCAGGGGTTTGAACCCCTGTACTGGTAGGTGTGCAAAAGACGATGCTTAGGTTTTAGTCTCCTAGCCCTTCTCTGATATACTTTGCCTCTCTCTGTCCCTCCCACACACTCTCTGGTGGATGTGGAGTTGTACACCTGCTCAGCAGCAGCTTGTGTTTTATAAGTGATGGTCATGATCAGGTGATGGCCTCTGTACCTATTGCAGTCCTCCTCTAGCTGATTGCATGTGGAACAGCTGTGATGACATTCCCATAGCCAATTGCATGGAAGCACAGTACAAAATCTAGGAACATCATGTCGGTGTTTGCCCATGACAGTCGCTGTGAGTGGAACTTCGATCTGGTGTTTGGTAGACAGCATCACAGATGATATCTGGATATTCCTCAAACAACATACACAGTGGAAAATAGCCTAAAGACAGGAGGGTGATGTGCTAGACATGACTACAGCATGTAAGTGTAGCTATGCTTCATTGAGACTACTGCCAATTTAACAGGTTGTGTGTGGTAATGGCTAGTCTGCATGTTTTAATAACTGACAAGACAGTGCTCTGTTTGTGAGGAAGCCCCCATCTGTAGGGTCATCTGTGGACTGGTCAGTATGTGGACACATTTGTTTCTTGTGTTACTCACAGACACACATCTGTGAACTGCAGAAGCATAGTGTGAGGATTGCAGTCAGTACATGGTGATAGTGATTAGATTACTGCCATCGTATCCCTTATTGGACATACATCACATGAAACAGTGGTATGACAGTTACTGTCTGAGATTATCACAGTGACATGCCAATAATGGGCCACTGTTCTTAGCTGCCATCACAAGTCATCTACGCTTTGTACAGATGTCATACAGTATATATGCATGTGTTGTGCTCCCTCTGCAAATATATGACATCTGTTGTATTGGGTTGATGGTCATATCTATGCATGCTGTTATACATAATCCTGAATGCTGTTGACTATTACTAAGCCATATCTGTGTTAAAACTGCAACACCATAGGCTGTATGGGATTGGAGGTCCCGGCGGAACCACCTGTCCCACTTCAGCTGGCCATAGCACCAGCACATCTGGGGCCCAGCCTTGGACCACCCCCTCTGTTGGCTCTGCACTACCTTCTGGTGGAACTGCCACTGAGGATGGGGCTTGTCCCCCCTGGGAGCAGGTCCAGACAGGAACTTGTCAGCCATCATACAGTCCAGGATGTTCTGCGTAGGGGGCTCAATAAGAGGTTTTGAGGCCAGATATGCCAGCTCGAGGGCAGAGTGTCACATTTAGAGGGTGAGCCTGCCCCTCCTAGACAGCCTCCAGCACAGCCACCTTTGTGGTTGTGAAGGGGCAGTGGTGGCTGGCCATTGGTGGGGACCCCATCCCACTGTTTCCATTTGGAGGCTCATGGGCTTGTGACTGCTGAACACCCCTCCCCGTCCAAGGTGTATCCCCCCACATGTGTTATATACCGCCCCTGTATGCTGTCTTGTCTGTCATCCTTCCTAACCTGTCCTCCACAAGCATACATACTGTCCTTTCCTAACATCCCACTCTCACCTTACGAAAATGGAAACAAAAGGCCAATCTGTTCCCAGAACAACATTTGCCACATACATAGCTGTCCATTTCTCACGTGTCCACTGGACACATGTAACCTTTTTAATTTGCATCACAACATACTACTGTTGTCCTCACCCCTCTCTCAGGCACATGATCCTGGTATGCACATGACTCTTAAAGGTTCCAGGTCATGTGATGCAGATGACCCCATTGTACACACGACACTACCGGTCCCTCTATGGTTACCCCATTTAACTTTTTAATGATGATGATGTCACACACAGCACCTTGCAAGAGTACTGTTCTCACATCATGATTGGACAGGAACTGTTTTGTTAATGTAAATAAAATGCACAAAGTAATGTATTTGGCAATGTACAGATGGTTGTGTGTATTAATGACACATGTCTGTCTGTGGGAGTCTTGATGGTACATAGGACAACAACAATACATAATACAGGAGTTGCAGGTGTTTCCCTTTTCATTATTTTTAATGCTTTGTTGTCACATGGTATGTTCTTGATATATCTATCTATCTATATCTATCTATATATATATATATATATATATATATATATATATATATATATATATGTATGTATCTATATCTGGACATAAACACACACACACACATACATCTACACAATGGAATACATTTCCTATACTGTTGAATGACTGTGTTGGATGATATGTTTGTGATAACATCCGATGTCTGTATATCTGCCATGGCTTAGTGGTAAATCACATTGGCTGTGGTGTGCAGGGTCCTGGTTTCGAGCCGTTGGATACGGAGTGATTAAGGCACTTTTAAGCAGTTGCAAGCGGGTGTGCATGGGTTTGCAAGATGGTAAGCAGTGGTTACTTTTGGTTACAGTTCCTTACACTCAGTTACTTCCTTGATTGCTTAACCTGTGTAGGCAGTGCTTACCCCCACGTAAACAGGCTGAAACCTGCTCACTGCTGCTTAAAAGTACTTACTCCCACTTACCCCCACGCTAATTTCTTTAAAAGAAAAGAAAAAAGGGGTGATAAGAAAGTGGTGAAAAAGGGGCACAAAGAGGAAAAGACAGTAGGCGAGGTAGCTAGGGATGTGCAGGAAGGGTGTAGGGAAGGTCCATAGCTGTCCATTTCTTCTACAGCAACAGCTGTGCATATGCAATAAATTTGGTGGTACATTTGAACACTCACAACACTGAGAGAGGGGTGAGGACAACAATAGTATGTTGTGATGCCAATTAGAAATGTTTAGATGTGTCCAGTGGACACATGTGTGAAATGGACAGCTATGTATGGGGCGTGCTTTTTTTGCGGGAACAGATTGCCCTTTTTTTCTTTTAGGTGAAAGTGGGATGTTGGGGAAGGAGACTAGGTATGATCAGAGAGGATAGGTTGGGTAGGATGACAGACAAGACAAACAAGACACATACAGGGGTGGTATATGACGTGTGGGTGTAAACACTTTGGACAGGGAGGGGTGTTTGGAAGTCGCAAGCCCATGAGCCCACAAATGGATACAGTGGGACTGAGGTCCTCACCCATGGGCAGTCACCACTGTACCTTCACAGCCCAGAAGGTGGCTGTGCTGGGGGCTATGTAGGAGGAGCAGGCTCACCCTCTAGTTGCGCCACTCGGCCCTCGAGCTGGCATAGGTGGTCTCGAATCTCCCTGTTGAGCTCCCTATGCACCACTGCCCAGACCGTACCATGGGTGATAGGTTCCTGTCCACTCCCGCTCTGGGGGAGGCAAGCCCCATCCCCTGCTGCGGTTCCACCTGAAGGTGGTGCAGGGTCAACGGACGACGAAGTCCCAGGCTGGGCCCCAGATGTACTGGTGCCCAGTGCCATGGCCAGCTGAGGTGGGACAGGTGGGTCCGCTGGGATCGGCCTTCTCATATGAGCTATGCTGTAGCATGTTTAAGGCAGATATGGGTTAGTAATAGTCAACAGCATTCAAGATTAGTTACAACAGCATGCATAGGTATTCCCATTACCCAGGGCACCAGATATAACATAGTTGCAGAGCAGGCAGAACACATGCATATATGGGTAAACAGTGGCCATTACAACAACATGCAGGTTTCATTGATGGCAACAGGACACCAATATGGGAGTATTTTAACATAGCACATGCATAGAAACAGATGTGAATATTTATAAACCAATAGGACATATGCCCCAACAAAGGTTAGCAGTATAGACATACCAAATGAGTTGTGTAAATCGGTTATTTTTGCACATATGGTAGGGGTGAGAGAGAGAGGGAGAGTTCAATTAACAACTAATAAATCCTTGTAGTTTTCACAACATTCATAGTCACTGCAGTGGTCTGTCCCTTACATGTATTATTACACTACCCAATGGCGTTATATTGTACAGTAGTATGTTTGTAAATTAGTATGTACTGGACTTGTGTCTTACATACAGGCTTGACAAGATGCAGGTGTTAATGCAACATGTTTTGAGACTGCTGACTGCTGTCATACACTTTGGGTGAGATGCTGGAATGACAGGTATGTTTATATGTACATTCTCTGACTATGTACAAGTCTGACTATCAGTTATATGTCATTTTCAGCTGCCTACATTTCTTGGATCTTCACACTAATTTGTCAGGGGAACAGGGCAAAAGGCAGGTGATGTGGGCCATTTATCAGGACATCCTGGGCAGATTGGAACAGTTGAGGGGTATGAATATGCATACCACTTTCTATTTGAGCATTCTAGTATAATATGTACAGTTGTTAAGTGTATATATGCATACGGCTTTCTCAATGAACATTCTAACAAACTGTGTGCAGTTGTGTGGAATGATTATGCATACAACTCACTGGCACTCCTGGGATCCAAAGCCCTGCTGTGTGTGACAAAAGTGTTACAGTTAAGATCACTGTACACTATGCTATCAGGCAATTGTTGTGAGGCTTTGCAATGTATTTTGTCTAATATGACTGACCTGTTTGCACTTCCAGCATTGTTATACAGCACTTCATACACATTTTATCTGCATACCACAGTGTGGGTAACACTGCTTACTACAACAGTACTATTTAATAACTGCAACAGTACAGCACCATATGACTGCAGAGTAAACAGAAGCAATGCAGGGGTTACACCTTTATTCGCAGCATATTACACAATTCTGTATACTGGTACAACACTTTCTGAGCCTTTTAAATTTATTTGTTATGACAGTACATGCAGGCTATTTACTAACCTGCCTCGTGAAGTATCCTTTGCAGCCTAGCATCATAGGCTTGCTGGTTTGCAGCATGCTCATCTGCAGCTGTCAGAGAAGTACAGTGATATTTAGCCATACCTATCCATAGTATACACAAGCTAGGCAATTATTAACTACATAGTGGAAGGAGTACTTACTCAGTTCTGGGGCATTCTGCATCTGCCTTGCTTCCTGGATCCACTGTTCCAGGACATCCCCCCCTCCGCCACTTCAGGTCTGCATGATGGTGCCTGACCTGCTCACCAGTCCAGGGGATACCTGTGGTGCTAGTGAGGTCATGGGTCAGACTGTCCCAGGCCTCTGTTTTATACTGCGAGCCCTGGTACTGGCCCTGCAGTAGTCTCCCATCATGGTGCTTTACCAGGAGCCATACCATGAATTTGGACTCCTGGATGCCCCAGTGCTGCGCTCTAAACAAGTACCTTCTCCCACTCCAGCCATTCTGCCTGCATGGGGATTCTACAACCAGTTATGAGCCATATTCCTGCCTCTTCGGTTTAAGCAGGGCCGGATTCCCGCACTTTTCTGTAATTGGCTTGTTTCGAAAAGGCTAAGCTATGGGCACACCTGCTTACTTCAGGTTGGCACTGCTTAAAGAGATGTACCTGTGGGCATATTGTATTGGCTTCCCTACACATTGTTTACATTTACATAGTTGGGCTGTGCTGCGGTTAGCATTACTTATTGGTTATCTAGCATCATATTTGCCTTTTGCCAATGACGTCTTTGTCATTACAGGTTATATATGTGTCTGGTATCCGTCATTCATGTGTACATACACTGTATGGGGTCCTGGGGACTTTATATCTTTATTACAGTGACACCTCAACTCTATGTTTACTGCAGTACTCCAATTCACATATTTATGGTCTGTGGCAGGTTATAGCACATTACACTGTGCATAGATTCAGTTCACATATTTGATTTGATTTCCCGGTTGTAAGGATTAGTTTGCTGATACCTCCTTTATATATATATTGCTATCATGGCATAGTGGTTTGCTGCTATGACTGTGATGTACAGTGTCCAGAGTTCTAGCCTTGCAGAGGCTGGTTAATTTGTTGCTGGCCAGAACACAAGCTGTTGGGTACAGGGTGATTAAGGCACTTCAAAGCAGTTGTGAGTGGGTATGTGTGGGTTTTGCGCAGAGCTAAGCAATGCTAACCTCCAGATACAGTTTCTTACACTCAGTTAGCCTCTACATTTGTTCACCAGTGTGGTACTCACATACCGGTGCCCAAACAGGCTTACACCCACTTGCTCCTGCACTTGCAAATGCACTGCATTTGGTGTTAGCATCTGACACTAACACCACTGGGTGGGGGGTGAGGACTTAGTTAATTTCTTCTGATGCCTATTACATCAGCTTACATGCCTACAGTGGGGTGTTGTGACCATGTGTTCGTAGGTGTTGTGTAGTGGGTTATGCAACAACACATATGGTCATACTGTACTTAGCCATTTAAATTGGACTGTACTGCGGTGGGACCTATATTGGGAATGGCTGCCATTAGGCGTAAGCATGCCGGTCGACTGTACGGAATCCACGGCCTGGCCAGAGTTTGCTTCACACTATTGGTGTGTTCCTCTTACAATCTGCACCTATCTGTCAAATACCTGGGAAATGACACCATTAAATACATACAAGTAATTGGGTTTAGGACCCCAAATCCCTCAGCTTAGTCATGCTAATGCATACCTCTTATTCTATCAGCTTTCTAAAGTTGTAAGTGGAATATGTGCTTTCTGTCCCTATCAGACCTCTCAAAAAAAAGTGGGGACAAATTTCAACTGAATCAGGGAAATGTCCAGAAACACTCAGAGACAATCAGGGACACTTTTAAAATATTAGTGCTATTAACTTGAAACATTGACAGAATCAGAGCATGTGAATTAATACGCATTTTCTGAAGTAAAAAGAGTATATAACACTTAATTATTGTCATTATTCATTAAGTGTAATTCACCACCTTTCCTACAAAAGTCACTAGTTTTAGGAGGGATTCAGAGGGACAGAGTTAAAATTTAAGTCAAAATCAGGGACGTCCCTGAAAATTATGGACAGTTGAGAGGTATGGTCCCTATTTGTTCCCCCAACGGTTTATGTCCTGTCCAGTGGATTTGCTCATAGGGGTTGAGAGGTATGGGCGTAAGCTCTGCCCATTTCGGAATATTACTTACATCCCCATGGTGGTCCTAATATAACTGCACCAGCCAACACCTGCATGCCTAGGCCCATAATTGCATACCCATAGTTCCCCCATATGCCCCTCCTCTACAGCACTCATCCTTACTGTGGGTGCAGGTGGAGTCTAACCACACCACTACACACTGCCCACTCTCCGCATGTTAGGACCCATGTCGTACGTTGTGTCGATCCATAGGTTATCATGCTTGCACAACCTACTAGTCTGTCTACGTCTACAGCTTCGTTTGATGACTCATGACAGGAACTGACTCCAATGATCAGTAATTTTTGGGGTGTCCCACAAGGGACATTGATGTCTTTGTTTCAAGATTAGACCTGGCAGGTCTCTCCCACTGGTAGTATCCTGTCGGTGGACTGGGAAGCAGTGGTGTGTTTACTTTTATTGTGTGTCTGTATGTTTCACCGGTCTAGCTGGGGGTGGGTGGGTTGATGCTACGCATTACACGTTTGTTGATTGGACCTCCTAACCCCCATATGCATGGCCTGTGAACATATGTAATTCATAACTGCTGTATCATATCCTAGCTATATACATTATATTTACACACACACACACACACACACACACACACACACACACACACATATATATATATATATATATATATATATATATATATATATATATATATATATATATATATATATATACACATTACTATATACAGATATATCTGTATATGTATGCATACAAGTATATATTTATATATATCTAACGACATATGGGTGTCTGCATATGTATCTATATGTGGATATGTATATGTATTCTGTCTCTGTATGTATACATTTGTACTACGGAGAGGGAGAGGTATATCTCCATGTAGCTATGGGTAGATATACACACACACATACCTCTACATATATACATCTACATCTGGTTATTCCGTTCCTTGCCATGTAGATAACACTTTGCTGCAGTGGGACTTGTAGCGGGTGTGGCTGCTCATTGGGCAATGCCTCTGCCCAGTGAACACTTTTGCTTACATCCCTGGGGCTGTCCATATAGACCTACATCAGCCAACACCTGCACATCTAGACCCATAACTAGCTACCCACAGTTCCCCCACCCGCACCTCCTCTACAGCTCCCATCCTTACTCTGGGTGCTGGTCAGGTCTGAACACACCACTACACGCTGCCCACTCTCCACTTCACGGGACCCATGTCATACGTTGTCTCAACCAATGGGTCATGAGGCTTTGCCACCCTTGTATTTCAGGTGTGTACACACCCCGGCCAAAACGGTTAGCGTATCACCTTCTTTTGGTTATATGTCAATTTTTGGGGCATCCCGCAAGGGACGCTCCTGTCTGTGCTCCAAGATTAGATTTCACGGGTGCACTGTGTACCCCCCCCCCGGTTGTATCCTGCCTGTGGTCTGGGGAGCAGTGGACTATTTACATTGTTTACAGGTTATGGGTTTGTGTGTATGTTTCCTCTGTCTGGCTGGGGGGGGGGTCATGCTACGTGTTACATGTTTCTTGCTTGGCCCCCTCACTTCCATTGGCATAGCCTGTGAACATATGTCATTCTTGTGTGCTGTTTCCTATCATAGCTGTATATCTGTGTATATCTACACACACACACACACACACACACACACACACACACACACACATATATATATATATATATATATATATATATATATATATATATGTATATATATATATATATATATATATATATATATATATATACATATATATATATGTGTGTGTGTGTGTGTCTGCAAATATATATATATATATATATATATATATATATATATATATATGTGTGTGTGTGTGTGTGTGTGTGTGCGTCTGTAATGCATACCCCCATGCAGATGCACTTAAATATGCTTACTGGTGCTTATTTATGCTTAAACCTGCTTACTAGTGCCTTTTTCATTATGTCACTGACACTTCGCTCCAGTTCACTTTTAATTGTTATTATGCAGGTTATATAGCAGACAGATGTTGAAATATGTTTATATACAGATTACCAATGGAAAATGGTATGTGCTGCAGTGAGATTCGGAACGGGAATGTCTGTTCGTTAGGCGGATGCTCTAACCACTACACTACTGCTGTGCTGCTTCATTTGCATATATACCCATATACCCATGACTCCTGATTCCCCAAACACCCACCCCAACACTACACTAACACAGCAGTCATCCATTCTCCAGTTGGATACATGGTGTATCCACACCACTACACATTGGCCACTCCCTACTCCTGTGGTTGACTCACTCCATGTATCCTCAGACATCCCAAACATTTAGTCTGCAAACATTGGTGAAATTAGTGACCAATAGGACACTATTTGCAATTTTTGGGTTGTCCCACCTGGGACATACATGTCTTTATTTCAAGGTTAGTCTCTATAGTTCATTACATCATTACTCCCGTTAACATGACACTACAATAAATTAATAGGTATGACTATGTGGTAACACACACATTACACATGAGAGTTAATAATGTAAGAGTTCGGCAAAATTATTTTACAATTAGGACCGGTTTAGTGATTGGCATTGCCATAGCAAGCAGATCACAGGAATGATTCCATGCGTGAGAAAGCCCACACATTTGATTTTTTGAGAATAGCACTGACTTCGGACATTGTACACACTACTGTATTTTAGCAGATATGTCCTTCCCTCTTATGCACATACTATTATTCTATCTATGTCAAGGTTTGTAGGGGCACTTTCATGTTATTTATGTCTGCGAAAGGAATGAATGTGTTACAGGGAATGTACTTTTACATATAGATGTATGCATGTGTGTGTATGCATATATACTTATAAAGAAATCGCTGACCTCCATGAGGCGGGCCAATTAGAACCAGGCCATCCAACCCTGACATGCCTGGATCCATAATTTCATACCCATAGTTCCTCTACCCCACCCGAGTTCGACATACATGCAAATCATCCATTTTCTGGTTGCTATCACAGCCATGACACATCTCCACACATTGCCCTCTCCCCAGCATTAGGGGACCTACACGTATGTTGTCCCAACCCATGTATCATCAGGCTCACCCACCATTTAGTCCTTGATCATACCTGCCCTTGCTTGTGTAATGGTCAGAGGTCCAATTATCCTAGCAATTTTTGGGTAGTCCCACCAGGGACTACCCTGTGATTGTTTGTAAAGTAGACTTACAGATCTGCAATGTTACTCCCACTGGTAGTATCCTGCCTGTGGTGTGAGTAGCAGTGCTTTGCTCACCCCTGCCCAGCTGGGTATGACATACACTGATAGCACTAAATAATACTGGAGTTGCTGTTGATTCCCTTCTCATTCTTTTTGCATGCTTTATTGCTACAATGTTCATTCTTCATATATATATATATATATATATATATATATATATACATATATATTTTTTTTATATATTTATCTGTACATACACATGCACATGCATCTACATAAGTATATACATTTCCTATGCTGGGCACTGCTTACACCCACACAAGTGCACTCAGACTTGCTTACTGGTACTTATATATGTTTACTACTGCTTATTTGTGCTTACACCTGCTTACTAGTGCCTTATTCATTATGACACTGCCACTTTGATTGCATGACATTAGTTAAACATGTCATGCGGTACTCCAGTTCACATTTACATGTTATTATGTAGGTTATATAGCAAAACAACATTCCACATGGAAAATGATATGTGCAATAGTTGGCCTCAAGCCGTGCATGCCTGCTCATTAGGTGGATGCTCTAACCATTACACTATTGACGTTAACGTTACTTCTGCATGTTTTTCTCTATTTGGTTGATTTTGATGTGTAAGCTACGCTAAGCAGGGGGCAGCGGTGCGCAAACACGCTGCGCTTTGCTTACACTTTCGATATTGAAGCAATACAAATGTAAAATAGGGACACAGGGAAATCTAATTGTGAAAGTTCTAGGGATGGGGCTAAACATTCCGCTACGTGCTTGTGTGTTTACTACTTTGATTTTATTTCAGTGTTCATGGACACTCTTGTATGCTTAGCATACATTTTAGTATCTGCGGACACTGAATTAATTGCTTACTATTAGAGGCGGGCTCTAATAGTAAGCAATGTAGGTTGTGCAACTGTGGGGGCATGTTTTCGGCTCTGTAGAGCACTTAAACACGCCCCCCTGCACTCGCACACGTCTCCTGTGCATGTTGAGGGTGCGGCAGCGCGCCCTCATAAATATTCATATGGTGCTGCTGCACCATCTATAATGAGGACGCTCGGTGCAAGGTTAAAACCGTCCTTGCGCTGAGCTTCATGAATCCCGGGGAAGGTCTCTTTAAGACCGGTTTTAAAGTCAAGGGATTTGCATAAGTAATTGCTATAAGCAAAATGATTGGTTTGTTTTTAATTGCTGTGTGTTTAAAAGTTGGTTTTGCTACATTTTTAACTTGTCTGAAGAAGAACTCTGTTCAAAAGCACTTACATATTTTATTAAATATCAGTGTTTGCTAAGCCTTGGTGCTGAGATTCCTTTGTTTTTGACTGATTTATTCAAGAACAATTAACAAAGTTTTTAGTATATATTTGTACTGAAAACCAGAATATGCAGCTAGGTAGCAATTCATTGAACCATGTTGCACTAAGGGGCAATAGCCCAAAAAGCAGTGTAACATAGTTATGTAAATTATCATATAATGACATGCAAATGAGGAATCATTGTCTAATGATTACATGATGAAATGCAAATAGGGATTGTAGAAAGCAGGTCATGGTTAATAGCTATCAGGGGCAACATGGTACAGGCAGGTGCATCTGAGTATAAGGGTGAAGAGTACATTGAAATTTATGACATTACAAAAGCGGACATGCTAGCAGCAACAGCGACTTTTGTGCAACAACACCTCACTAGCTCAACTGGTGTTCTTTCCAGTGCATGACATCGCTATATGCAGTACCAAAAGCAGTACCAGTTGTGTATTACTGCTCACCAGCTCACCAGTTCATAGATTAACAGATATGGGCCTGCCTTTGTATTGTTTATTGACTGACATGTATTGTCCACACACTGGAAATGGAAGAATGTGTGAAATTCCTCTACATTTGGATACCAAGGATTATGTAACTCTTACTATATTACATTAATGAGCCTTCCAGAGACAAACTGGGAATACATTGGTATTTATCAGTTACCAATCTGTAAAATATTCCAGATTTTCCTTGATGCATTGCAGACACTTATAGAGGAGCGCATTTGTTCTCATCAAACCAGAGGAGACAACCACCAACAACTGTGGCTTCTATAGTATTGCCCAACTCCTTTAAGTGGTGGGAGCTGTAGAGCCTGCACTCTTGCAATAAAAACCCACTTGGTACCCATGGTCAGCATCATCAACATCAGTAGGAAGGACTACTATTCCCCAAGTGCTAGGAAGAGTGCAGTGGACAAGGGCTAGTAATGCATGTGCCCACATAACATCTTGGTAGTGCCTATTATTGGCACATGGCATACAAGTTACCTGTATAACTACTTCCTGCATGGAGACATCCCACAGGGTCACTTAGTAGTTAAATGGAGGCACAGTGGTGCATCTACATATCAACAGGAATATACACAACATTTACACAAGATTCATCCACTGTCTCTCTCCTTCCACCCCTAACATGATACAGGTGATGCAGGATACATCTAGTAGTTCTGGTTGATGATCTCCAGAAGGAATGCTTAAGACATAGTGAACAACATATGGTAGAGAATGTATTTAGCTTCCTGAAGCCATGGTTCTACTGCCTAGATATGTCTAGGAGTCACTTCACTATGCCTCTGCAACAGCCTGCTAGATATTTGCAACATGCTGCATGCTGGATAAAATGATCTTTTGACATCAGCAACACTGCCAGCATCCCCAGAATCCTCCACCAGTGAAGCAACAGTACACAACACAGCCACCGCCACATTCACCAGCAGCAACATAGGTGGCAGTAGACAACCAGCAGAGGCTGCACCACACCCCTTCAAATAGCATTGTGCACACTGAATGGCAGTGCAGACAAAGTGGCAACATTTAGTTCACTTCTATGGACCCTGGCATGTACACAACAGCAGTACAGTGTTACACAGCAGAAAATGATGCAGTGTTATCTAACAGTTGTTTTAGGCAGTAATTAGCTAAGATATACTATGCATTAGACATCTCTACATACATCACACATAAAGGAGGGTGGTGAGAATAACAGTCATCAACATTTTCACAGTGTCTTTAGACAGAAGGATGCATGACAGGCTACACTGCTAATGCTGGGAACTGCAGGTCAATAGAGGTGAGAAAGAGTCACAGGGAGGGGATGTTATTAGCATCACATCTGTTGTGTCGGTGGGAATGCCTTTATGGGACCATGCAGTTGGGTAACTATGATGTGGACTTCTAGGAGTGATACCATGGGTCCAGATAGTAGGGTACTATCCATGGCAAAAAAAGTCCAGATGCCACTGGAACACAGATGTGGCAAAATTGGTGGAAGATGATTTGTATGGAGGTTACACACTAATGGCCCATGCCCAGTGGCCCTGTTGTGTGACCAGCCTTGGCATTAATTTGGGTGTGTTAAAATGCCAAATATGGTAGGTGTATATTGTGTACCTTATGATGGTCATCTATCATAACCACTATATGCACATACCCACAGCCATGTATAACACTGGCATGTAGGGCACATATAATAGTATGGGCAAACGTGCATTGAGGCAGCCATGGAAGGAATGTGTTTCACCATGTTATGTATAATGTTGACCCATAACATCATCCATGGACTTCATTTTCTCCTTAGGTTCATAGGTTCATAGGTTCATACTAGGCTATCTGCCCTAGGGCATTTATAAGCCTAGCCAGAGTGTGTGTGGCTTTCACCACCCCTTAGGATGAAAATAATATACCCATTAGTTTGCTGTGCCTCTGTCCAGCAGTGATACAGAGATGATTCCCGGGGTAAACCTACGATCTCCCATCCACTCGTCAAGATTTCTCTTGAACAGAGTCAGTGAGGGGCTCTGCCTCACATGGACTGGGATTCTGTTCCATAGTGTAGGGAGTCTCTGGGTGATGAATCTGTCCCTCCAGCACGTCCTATTTATATCCGTGTTGAGGTTTAAGTCTCTTGCTCTCGTGGCTCTGGTGGATTTGGATTTTTGAGGTGGAGCATGTCCATTAATTCGGGTTGGACATGGCCTTGTATGTCAGGCACAGATCACCTCTGTGCAGACGGTATGTGACTGAATAGAGCTGGAGTTTCTTCAGTCGGGCATCATATGACATATGTTTGAGCCCCTTTATCCTTTTGGTGAGGAACTTTTGGGGTCTTTCCAACTGCTGCAGGTGTCGGGTAAGGTACATTCCGAATGGGGCGTTGTACTCAATCATTGGTCTGATAAGTGAAGAGTACAGGGGTACAATGACCTCTCCTGATCTGGATGTGAATCTCTTCATGATCAGGTGGGCAATGTAGAAGGTCTTCCTAACCACTTTGGCAATGTGAGGGTCAAAAGAGAGGTTACTGTCAACTTGGGTCCCCAGGTCCCTGATAACTTCTTCCGTGTTTAATGGATTACCACTTATGTGGCAATTAGGGGTTACCTTGTCTTTCCCAAAGGGTATGACTATACATTTTTTGGCATTTAGCTTAAGGCCATGGCTCTGGCACCAGTTATCCATTTCTATGAGACCTTTCTGGAGGATGTCTGTGTCTGATGGAGTGTCAATTATGGTGCCCAGTTTGCAGTCATCTGCAAATTTTGTCAGCCACAATCCCCCTATGTTTGCCTGCACTTCGGAAAAATAAATGCCGAACAAGAGGGGGCCCAGGACTGAGCCCTGTGGGACACCGCTCGTGACCGGCTTAGAGTCTGACATGGCACCAGCAACTCTAACCCTGTGTGTTCTGTCCTTGAGCCAGTTTGCAACCCATCTTGTGACATATGGGTTTACATCTAAGCTGGTGAGCTTTTCTATTATGCCCGAGTGGGGTATTGTGTCGAACGCTTTTGCTAGGTCAAGGTAGGCTGTGTGAACTGCCTTACCCTCATCAATGGCCTTAGTGACTGTTTCGAAAAAGTCGACCAAGTTCAAGAGGCAGGATCTGCCCTTGACAAAGCCAAATTGGGTAGGATCCAGTGTCTGTAGGTCCCCAATGTCTTTATTTATGAGTTCCATTATGATCCTCTCCATAGCTTTGCAGACAAGGCTCGTCAAGCTTATGGGGCGGTAATTTCTAGGGTCCGTAGAAGCACCGCCTTTGTGGAGTGGGACCACAGTTGCCGTACGCCATTCTTTGGGTACGTATCCTGTAGTAAGGCTAAGATTAAACAGCAGCCTTATGTGTGGGTTTAGTTCCTCATTGAGTTCGTGTAGCACACAGCCGGGGACACCGCCGGTCCCATTGATGCTGTGTTTTTTGCTTTAGAGAGAGCAGCTCTCACCTGGGCATCTGAGATGTTTGGGAGGCTAGACTCTGGTGGGATAGATATTTATCCTTTTGGGGGGGAGGGAGGGGAGAAATTTGCACTGAACCTGTCTGCCAGTATGTTGGCAATGTCTGTGGGTTCAGTGATTTTTTTATCATTTTGGACTAATTCTGAGCATATCTGGGAGTTTCCACCCAGGTTTCTAACATAGCTAAAGAAGGCTTTATGATTGTCTTTTGTGTCATTAGCGATTTTTCTCTCAAAGTTGGCCTTGGATGATTTTATGAGTGATCGTAGTTCTTTGCTAGTATTGATCAAAGATGCCTTCCCATTTAGGGATTTTGCTCTGTCATGTAGTAGCTTTCTCCTCTTGTTGTAGAGTTTGTTTATGGCTGGAGTCCACCAGACCGGGCTCCTGCCTTTGGTGGAAAGGGTCTTGATTTTATTAGGGATTGCTTGATCCATACATTCCTGGAGGTGCTCGTAGAAGGCATTTGTAAGGGTTTCAGCAGCGTGGGTTGTGGTTTCCACTGGCTCGGGAGCCTTGAAGGATACCACTCCAGTCTTAAGAAGTGTGAAGTTTGCTTTTGAGAAGTTCTTCACTGTGGTCTTTTGCTGGGGTGGGGCGGGATGTGGATCTCCAGTGAGATTAATTTATGGTCTGATCTCACCAATGAGGGATATACTTCGGTGTGGAGCATTTTGTCCCCATGTTTGTGATGATCAGGTCTAGTATATTTTCTCCTCTTGTGGGAATGGTGACTAGTTGTTCCATAGCATTTGAGTTTATGAACTCAAGGAACCTTTGGGCTAGGGTGTTGGGGCTTGAGTAATGTTCCCAGTCTATGTTTGGGTAGTTGAAGTCACCCAATATGATGGTGTTTGGAGAGACATTCATACTCTCCAGTGTCTTCAGGAAGGCTGTGTGGGTTTCCTGAGTTTGAGAAGGTGGTCTGTAGCATGTTACAAACTGTAGGGCAGTTTTACCTATGGTTAATTGCACCTGGATGGTCTCCGATGCTTCGTGCGTTGCCACTAACCTGGAGGTGTGGGTATCCTTTATGAATATGGATACTCCCCCTCCTTTTGTGGTTCGGTCCTGAAGGCCATTCACATCTTAACCATCTATATTTTTGCCTTGGTAGCTGCGTATTGTGCCTAGATTATAGCCCTGCACATCTGTTGGTTAATGTTGAAAAACACTCACAAGTCAGGGGTTGACTGTGACATTGCACAGTACCATGCAGCAATACTAGCTCTTCATACACTGAGTATGTCAGATGCAGTGGGGTCTAGTGCCCCTGCTGGTCCACCACTAGCAGTGGCCATGACAGCAGTCAAAGTTGAGGCCACTCCTACTAAACTGGCTGCATTGCCATGCTGTACAGTTCACACAAGGTGTGTGGAGGTGGTTACAATATCATCCTAGCTAGTGGATGTAGGCCAACCCCTCAGGGAGATGGACAGTATCAATGCTCCCTGAGACTATGAGTCAGTTTGCATGTTGACTTTACTATCAGACCCTGGAAAGGGACTGGCCTCAGTTTGTTGTGATGACCAAGCCTCAAGATGTGTCAAAGTAGCAGCGATGTACCCTATGTGGATACAAAGACATCACATGACTGCGTGATATTGCTTATCCCATAATCGTTTATGCCCCATAGTGTGCATGTTAATAACAACCGAATTCCCGTAGATGAATATGAAACACCTGCTTGTGGTGACAATTTCTTGAGTCTGCATACCAAAAATACATATGAAACACAGAGGCGTGTCAGATCACAGAGTTGCAATATTCCTGCTGCAGTATAGTTTTTCACCTGGCTGATCTCTATGAGAAATATGTGACATCAAGCTACTCTAAGAACCTGCATCCACACCTTCTGGCATAATGCCTGTCTCCTCATCTTTATCATGGGGATGCCAGAAATGATTTGTCTTCAGTAATTGTTGAGCTTGTCAGAGGACCATCCACTGTTGCAATCCATTCTGCCACCATGTTACATATCTTCTATGAGGACCATCATAACATGTTGCTTAAGGTTTTTGACATTGATGTGTAGTACAATTCATCTAGGAGGACCATCATAACATGTCACTTACAGGTCTCTGACATTGATGTGTGGTACAGTTCTTCTGTGTGGATCATCAGAACATGTTGCTTACAGCTTTCTGACATTGATGTGTGGTACAATTCTTCTGTGAGAACCATCATAGCATGTTGCTTACAGTTTTCTGACATTGATGTGTGGTACAATTCATCTATGAGGACCATCATATCATGTCACTTACAGCTTTCTGACATTGATGTGTGGTACAGTGTTTCCATGAGGATGATCATAACATGTTACTTACAGGTATCTGACATTGATGTGTGGTACAGTTCTTCTGTGACGACAATCATATATGTCGCTTACAGGTTTCTGACATTTATGTGTTGTATAGTTCTTCTATGAGGACCATCATAACATGTTGCTTACAATTTTTTGACATTGATGTGTGGTACAGTTCATCCCACCCATAACAATGGCATCATGTGCTACTCCTTCCCACATATGGTCTTACATGTGGTGTGTACACTGTGGGGATAGACATGGGTCTCATGGAGTATATTGTGGTATGCTGAGTTATGAGAGCCCGTGAAGGGATATTATTGAGGTGTATGCTGTGCAGGGATTTGGTACATGCAGTACTATATATGTGAATGACTATGATAGCATGTGCTTTGGTGCATTTGCATGTGAGTGCCATGGGGTGCCAGTATGTGATGGCAGGGGTAATGTGTATGTTTGTACCTGTGGCAGAGGGCTTGGTATGTGGGTTGTCAGGTGAACATATCACACGTGTGTGGGTGTCTTCTGCAGGGCAGCACATTTAAGACTTGTATAGATACTTTCAATTTATTGCCTACTCCCATACTCCCATGCTCCCATACAGACGTGTAACTCAGCCTTGGACTGTCCGGATTAAGTGGGGTGGCTGTTGTATGTCAGTGGGCTGCCATCCCCTACTTGGGTTTATGTGTACATGTTCAAGAGTGCAGAGTTATAGCTATTGGTACCTGTTGTCACATGTGTAATACCACACAATAGATTTAACAACTTTACATTTACAGGAGGTATTCAACAAGGTGTTATTCATATGTGTGTGGCAGTGAAAATATATCTTTTAACATTAATGTAGATCACTTTGTACAGTCATGTCATTCATAGTCCCATGTAAGGTATGATTATACTGATTGTAGGGTCTACCTGATGTGCAAAGAAGAGCAACATTATGGTAATTCGCCTGGATAGCTAGCTCATGAAGAAGCTGTTGGGATTGTTGGGACCTTTGCAGGTTATATTAGGGCGGTGGACACCTGGTATGACCTGGCAGATCTGATGCCCATGCAGACCAGCATCACACATATCAATGATCAGTACAAGTAGTGTTATGATGACCTGCATCGCCATTTATACTGGAAATCTCTGGATGTGGGAAGTAAACATGAAGGAAGGATGCTCTGAATAGTAGAACAAGTATTTGTCATGTCTGCTGTGAACAGTAGTGCATTTAATAAATATGTTTGCTGTGCCTAACAGGAGTTTTGCTGGTTTTCTGTTTTTGTTGAATCTGACAGATCTGAGGTTATTCCAGCTTGGCTACTGTGGGTAATTGTCCACTGTGTGGGTTATAACTGGCAGCTGTTGTACTGCAACACTATATTGTGTTGTAGGACTGGACACAGAGCCGTGACTCTGGGGATTAGTGGGCACCATTTTATGCTTCTGCATCATTGTGGATAGATGTGTGTCTGCTTCACTGCCCCTAAAAGCATTAGCGTAGCTACTCTGTTCCTTTGTAAATATGTGTGATAATGTTGATTGTTGTTCTACGCTGTGGGAATCTGACCATTTGTCTGCTAGTTTGCACATAATTTGCTGCTATAGTTCTGTGTTGGGCTGTGAGAACCATTTCATTCTTCTGTATCATTGCACATAGGTGTATTAGTGTAGCTGTGTCTGCTTCACTGCACCTAGCAGCATTAGTGTAGCTGTGTCACTGCTGAAAATGGACATGTGTCCAGATGGAATTTCCCAGTAAACAAATGTAAATAAATGGATACATTTGCATATAACTGTTGTAATGTAGATTGTTGCCCTACAATGTGGGGACCTTGCTGCTAATTTCTACATACACATGCTGCTATAGATTTGTGATAGTCTGTGGAAACAATTTTATTCTTTTACTTGCTTGCACATGTGTGCATAGCTGTATTGTTGCTCTGTCATCTGCATCTTCTCACAGCTGTATGTGTTTTGTGATTGAGTGCACATGCCTTTTGACTTTCAGAAAGGTGGTGTATTCAGATAATAATGCCATCTACCCCAAAAGTCAGGAAAGGCTTTAGGCACTGCATGGTTATTGACATCTATGTCCTGTCCTGGCTTAATTTGGCTGTGTCTCCTCTGGGTCTTCATTAATAATGTCATTTTCTCAGTTTTATCTTCCTTTTGCAGGTCACAGAGGTCCGCCAGAGCTGCAGACATGTCATTTGTGTCTCAAGATGGTGATCAGGTGTGAGTTCCTTGTCTGGGGAAAGTTCTGGCCCATCCCAGACAGGTAGCTTATTCCAGTCACCAGCCCAGGCCTCACCAGAGCTGAACCATTTAGTGGAGGCTGAGAGTCACTGAATAATGGTCCAATGAGTCACCATACAACAAGCCTCTTTCAGCAGCAGCTGTAGATTCACTGGACAAGATTCCTAATGCTATCAGGTCACACTGGTAGGTATGGACCTTGCCATTGGCCACTTGGACACAGGACTATCACCTATGGGGATCCAGTGAAGTCCTCCACCTGGGGCAGTTGGCAGGCTGCCTGTACCCCGTCATATCTTTAGCCATTTGCCTACCCTTTGTTTGTCTGTGTATGTGTTTCCATGTCTCTTAACTTGTGGGCTGTCATTTGCCCCTTTTTTCCTGCACCTTTGTGCCTCTACTGCTTAACTCATACTTCATTCTTCCCTCTCCCACTGATCCTTTCATTCCTCCCTTCATCTCTTCTCTCCTATTATATATAAAATTGGGTCCTTTTCCCTTAAAAATATTCCACCCCCCCCACTCCCCTTTTCACCCCTGTTAATGAACCAATAAGGTGTTCAGTTTAATGAGCATATATATATATATATATATATATATATATATATATATATATATATATATATACACATATATACATACTGGAGTCCTCCACTAAAGGTTTACTGATCAAAATAAATTAAATGTAAGGCAAATGAAGAGCAGTCCATCCACCAGGCTGAAGAAACTTTTAGCTTTTAATAAAACATGGTTAAAATCACAGAAGTATTTATTCAAATTAGCCCCTAACTCTGCAATTTCATTTTCAAAACATGTATCAACATTGCAGAGGTGAGAGATCCTATTTACCTGGCCCTTGATTATGTTATCAAAGGTATGCCTTAGGTGGATGCTATCATAAGCCAAAATACTGTTCTTCCAACAACTTTTTCTGTATAATGATGTATTATAAATACTCTTGCTTTCTCTAGTTGGAAGCACATCCAGTAAATCTATACTCTCTGTTGAGCTATGCATAGTGAATCTCAAAAAATTTGTGCTGGATTCTAAGTATGTAATAAAAATTTCTAAGTCACTCAAGGTACCCTTCCATAGGAAAAAAATGTCATCTACGACTCTAACATAATGGCATAGTTGTTCCTTCCATACATGCACCATTTCCACCCAGTAGGTAAGCATGAGGTTTGCGTATGAATTGGCACATGGAGTGCCCATTGCAATAATTCTTCACTTAGTAAACCTTCCTGCATCAATAGCATTAGTTTATTTCTTACTATGTTGATTGTCATCTTCACATTCAAAGCATCAAAGCAGAAAACAAATACAAATAAATAAATAAAGTGCTGTCTTGGCTGTTAGTTTTATTAAGCAATGCAGTTAGAGCTGACACTGATTATACATATTCTAACATTTCTAGCTGTTTAAATTTTGTACTGACAGGATAGTTCAAGCATATTAGTAATATACAGCAGTTTTACTAGTGCTGTTCCTTGTACTTCGCCATTATGTTGTATATTAGGCTGCACAATATCAAAGGCTGAACTTAAAATCCAGGAAGTGTTACTTACTGTACTTACATACAGCATGCATACATGCATATGTACATACTTATATGCATAGATAAATGTTAAAGCACTTCATTGCCTTTTTCAAAAAAAAAAAGACACACACCTATGATCTTTTCAGTTATCCTCTTTTGGACGGCTTTCATATGTATATTTATTGAAACATAGCCTCAAAAAAATGCATGCAGCATACAAAGTGAATTGCTGTTAATAAGAACATTGCACACCCTCCTTTCTGTTTGCAGCAGTGTTCCTGTACACTGTAGCTTCCCTTTATTTTATGTATTTATTAGTTTCTTTACAGCTGGTCCAATGCACCTTTTTTAACTATGACCCAAGCACAAGCAGACAGGTTCAGTTAGCACATGTAACAGAATCAGTCAATAGTAAAAATACTTCTTACATATTACATCAGAGCAAGGCATAAAGGGACAAATAAGGAGCTACTGGTTGCATAACATAGGTGATAGTGTCAGTGTTGCTTAAATAAGTATAATGTAGTGTATAGACAATAAGGAGAGACTAGATGAAAAGATGGCTAATCATAAACACGTGATTTGCAAGAGGAAGTCGAGTAAGGTGAGACAGTAGGGTGAATGAAAATGATAGGTTAAGCAGGTCATTTATATATTCCACGAAGAAGGGAATTTTAAGTGACTCCGCCCATTTTTCAGAAGGGCCTTCTGGTGGCTGAGAACGTGAACTTGAGCCAGACAATAAGAAATGGTTATTGTTCCTGGCACCTTAAGGAAGACTGTAGGGACCTACACAGAAGATTGTTATCAAATAGGGTATGGGGGTGAGCACTGATCAACAAAAGTTTGTGTATAAGGAAGGAAAAAAGAAGAAGAATGCATTATTGGAATAGGAAGATAGTTTGGCATAATACTATGTGCTGCTTATTTCAGGACCCTAAAACACCCTTGGGTTTGACTCTCAAAACCTTCATTTGCCACCTGTGACATTGTGCAGTTTGCTTAGCTAGGCAATGGTCTCACTTTGTTCCTAAATAGTGCCATGTGTCCACTAGGCATACCTGGTTAACATTTTTTTCTAAAAGAGACTGCATGCCAAATGGGCTTAACTGGTTAATAATGTACATATATTTACCAGACTTAAGTAAGGTGCAGTATGGAAGTCTTGAATCTATTCTGAACTACAAATAGTTAGATCATACTTAAAGTGATTTGCAAAGTTCTGTTGTTTTGAGCTCTTCCAAGTGCAAAAATGGGGAAGATGACAAAGCCTTAGGAATAAGTATACATTTACCTATGGCATTATGGTACTCTGCATTTAGCTAGCTAACAATTTTGTAGGAAAGCTTTCAAGTTATGGAACATTTGTAATTGTTAGCTCAACATTCTGGAACTGTAGTTATGGATCAAAGGTGCATCCCACATAAGAATAAATAAGTGACAGAAGTTCCAGAAAGGCCAGAACAATTGAGTGAAGGAGCAAAGAATGTTTTCTGAAGGGTTCAAAGGAGCACGGCACTGGTTTATGTGAAAATGCATTTATAAAGAATTACAAGGGCTCCTTGGAACCTGTCTGATGGTGTTATCTACAAAAGGAACAAAACCAGAACTACTAGATCTTAGGATTTAAATTTTGCTTGCAACTTAAATAGGACACATTGGAGAGACAATTATATATCTCAGATAATCCCAATTTTTTGGAGCATGCTTCACATCCATGTCAAGCAGAGCCCTTCCCTAATCCTACTCAAGCGCAATCTGGACCAGTGGATAGGTAATCGGAAATTCACCACTGGCCTGACACCTACTTCTTTGATAGACAGAGGCAGTCATTACATCATGGCCTAACTAACATGCACACCTTAAAATAACTGTAAGGCACGATAACTCATGGGATATATTTGGGTTGCAGGGCTAGGCTTATACAGGCCCTAGTGGTCATTAGTCTAGTATACATATATGAATGTATAAAAAGAACAGGGACCCAAGAAAAGAGCTTTGTGGCTTCTTTCTAGAATATAAAGAATAGAGCTAAATACCTGTTTGAGGTCTACAACCTTGGCACTTGTGAAGTGGCCTTTGACCATGATATTGAAGGTTACAGTTGTGATTCAGAGGAGTGTTATAAGAGGGCAAAACTGTGTATGAAGCCCTGCAGGACATTAGAGGCAAAGCTTAACTCATGAACAAATGAGAGGGATTGATAGCAGACATTGCATCTGAGTATTTTGGCAAATGGAAGTGAGACCTGAAACTAGTCTGTAGTCTTCAGGTCAGGAGGGGTTGTTACACTTAGGGAACCACCAGTTCTCATGCAGTTAGGATAAGACAAAGAGATAAAGAGACTGGCAAGAGGCAAAGCTATGTGCTCTGTAGGTTTTTGTGTTTAGAAATTTATAGTGAGGAGCATCAAAGGAATGTGAGGCAGATGGATGTATTTTCAGAAGTATTTTTAATCTGTAGAACTAGAAAAAAAAACTAAATGCAAACTTAGACACATTTTAATGAAGTTCAAAGTGGTTACCTGGTCATGGATTTTGGAAAGAGTTAGAAGAGGAAGGGGTTGGAACCAAAGAGAAGAAGAATTCCTTCAGTAGTTCAGATCTTAATTAATATGAGGTATTGCAGATTAAGAATGATGACTGGAAGTTTCTAAAAAAAAAAAAAAAAAAAAAAAAAGCAAACAAACACTTTAACCTCTTATTTTCTTTTCAACAGACATGTATCTTTTGCAAAACCAGATTTCGCATTTTGTCTCCTTTTCAGCCACCCCTCTTAACTGAAGGAAAGAAGCCTGATATGCCTAGAGGATGGTGGTTTTCCATTGTTTCTAATCCATACATCCAGAATACATCTGCTGCTATCATTCAAGAGTAAGTCGCAGGCCATGGATGAGATGACTCTTGAATAGGAAGTGTAGCTCTAGGATCTGAATGGAAAGAAGAGAGTTAATAAATAAGTTCAGAGGACTGTCGATATTATCCATGCTGTAGAGTTGACATCAGCCTTATGGGAATAAGATGAAAATGTGAAAGTGTGTTTTGATAGAGAAAAAGGAATGCTAAGAAATAATAAATTTTTTGACAACTAAACAGAGGAACATATATGTCCAGAATGTTGGTAAGAATTATATTATAAAGGGAATCATTGGATGTACATGGGTTAGGGAAAGCTGGGGAAAGTACCACTTGTGTAAGGTCATAAAATGAGGAGTGAAGTTTAAGTATATTACTAAGAGAAGGTTAAGTTTATTACTAAGGGATCTTAATCAAGTGATGTTTAAATTATCTATCAGAATAAAGCTCCTTTTGTTGACCTAGGGAAAGACAGTCCCCCGGATTTTCAAAAGCTTGCACGGAATGCAAGATTGGTGCAGGAGCTCACGCAGGCAATATGTTTGCCGTGCGATCCAGGAACAGCCTGCAGGAGCGCTCCTGCACTAATCTTGCACGGACTAAGCCCTGGTATGCAAATCACCCAATTTGCAGGTGAAATCCATGCAAATGAAGTGATTTTGCAATCCAGGAAGCTTGCAACAGTCTGTGCAAGACTAGTGCTATCTGCAGAAATGTACTCGGGTAGTAACCAAGTACATTTCTGCAAAATCCAAAACGGAGCTATGACAGCTCCAAATAAAGGCTGCATATCATTGAGGAAGAATGCCAATGACCAAGTCTAAGGCCATTGGCATTGCAAACAATACAAAAAAATAAAAAAAATCAACTTTTTTTTTTTTTAGCCGATCTCGGCTGTTTAAGCATAGGGCAGTGGCGCTCAAACGAGATCGGAGGAAAAATAAGAAAATAAACCTAAAATACGCATTTTAACTAAAATCAGTATTCTGCCATGCAAGTCAATGGCAGGCAGAAGACAACCTGGCCAGTGAGTAGTGGTTGCTAAGGGGGGAGGCTCAGTGTGACACATGTAACTATGCATTAGCAGGCAATCCTATGCAAAAGAGGGGAAGGATAGTGAATCCCAGTTTTCCCCAGCATGTGAGTCAGGTTCCAACAGTGTAAGCTGGATGCAAGCCTAGGAGGTAGGTGACAACATGGGGGTTTGTGTCAGGCATACTATAAGCGGATTGGAGCCCTGTGGCTCGGGTTTGCTCCTAGCTTAGCACAGCTAAGCTAGGGGATGTGTCTAAACCTGTCAAAAGTGTAAGCGGGTGTGCAACGTGCACCGGGTTTTACAGGAAGAAAAAAGAATTTAAACCAGGAAATAGCAGCAGTATGCACAACTGAGCACTCTGTTTGCGCGGTGCACACATGGGCTTAAACAGGGAGGCAATGGGAAGGGAAAACAGCAGTAAGAAGGTATTCAAGGAGAACTAGCATAGCTGGCAGGTGAAATGTATCAGAATCAGCCAATTACACAGGTAGCAGACTAGCCCAGCCCAGAACGCTACTATAAACTAAGCAAACACCTTCCCTTCAGGTTTTTCCCACACTCTACACCACTAGTGTATACAAGTGGGGAAATTTTAACAAACAAACCTACAAAATGAGAAGGGCTGCAGCAGGCAACATAGAACAACATGTGCAAGAGGCTGAGGGTGGTGAGGATGTGAATGCTGCTGAACAACCCACAGTGAGGAGACGGAGAAGAGTGTACAGACCCAGGGTAACCTACCAGGGCTACATGAGCTGGAGATAGTGGAGCACTATAGGGTGGCAGAGACCTCCTACAGCAAATTGTTGAGCTGTGCCGGCAACACTTGACACACTGACCGAGGGGACCGAGGGGAACCCATCCCAGTGGATACCAACGTATGTGTAGGCCTAGGTATACTAGCCACAGGTACCTCGCAAAGCACAACTGGGGATATCATGGGGATCTCACAGGCATCAGCATCCAGAGTCTTCCACCAGTTCCTGGATGCCATGTCAGCACATGCCAGTGAGCAAGTATATTTCCTCAACACCCGTGAGGTGTTCACCAGCAATATGCATCTCTTCCACCAAATAGCAGAATACCCTGGGGTAGTGGGTACTATAGACTGCACACACATATGCATCAAACCACCACCCGGTGAGCAGGGGCTTCCCCTCTATCAACTGTCAGGTTGTATGTGATGCCCAGAGCATTATAATGAATGTGTGTGCTGGTTGCCCTGGAAGCTATGATGATTCCCACATATGGCATCTGATGCAGCTGTACCAGAGATTTGCCAATGGGGACATCCCTTACGGTCACCTAGTGGGGATGCTGGGTACACACTGGAGCCATGGCTGATGGCAACCATCAGAAATGCACACATACCTGAACAACAACTCCATAATGAGGCACACGCACAGGCCAGACATATAATAGAGCATGTGTTTGGGATGCTCAGGTCATGGTTCCAGTGTCTGGACACATCCGGTGGAGCCTTGCAGTATTCACCAGCTACATGTACCCAAATTGTTATGGTATGTGCTATGCTACACAATATGATCCTGCGGAAACAGCTGCAGCAGGAACAGCATGGGGAAGGGGCACACAGCCCCCACCAATGCCAAGGCCTGCGCAGGCACAGAGTGACCCAGAGGGGGAACAACCTGAGCCTTCCCCAGTAGGCAGATGGAGGCATGCCCAGTATGCCCTGGCCTTGGCAAAGAGGCAACCAATAACACATGCACTGACACAGTAGGGAACCAGGGAATGACATTTCTCTCTGACTCGCACATGCAGTAAAAGGGATGCCAAACATGACACTACCTGTGCTCAACCATGTATAGGGAATGTACTATATGCATCTGACATAGGCAGCCCTCCAGCACCATCTGTAAGTCTGGCACACCCTCAAGGTAAGTCAAACAACCTACCAATTGCCAAATGGAGTAGAATGTGTTGTTACCTGTAGCTATGGTATGGATGTGAGCATGCAAGGGAATTGGGTGGCCGAATGTTATGGCAGCAGACAGTAGACGCCCATAGTGGCACCATGACATCTGTAACACATACTGGAGTCACCATAGTAGCCAGTACTACACAGGGTGACAAAACCCACTGCAGGAAATGTGCTGTGTGACATGTGTGTCCATATGACTCACACATGCCAGTCAGGACAGTTCACATACCCAACAACAGTCTCAGCCACCCGGACAGGTGTAGACAAACCCAAACAGAGCCTGTGCCATGGCCCCAGAATTATGGTTATGGTTAACCCCCCCAGGCCTACACAGACAGACCACAGCAGGGCAGGCAGTGGGATTTTAGTTCTGAAGGGTAGGAAGTCAGACAATAATATGTAGGGCAACCAAAGCCACAATCTGTAGTACACTGGTATGCCTCTAGTCAGCATGATAGTTAGCAATACAGAATGAAATGGAGTACCTGACATACCAGTACAGTCATAGCAAATGTGTACAAGCATCATGTGTGCCCCCCACATCCTACATAGTAATGTAATAACAGTCAGGTGTGCCCCCCCACCTTGTGTAGAAATGTAGAAATAGGTGTGCCCCCCCATCCTTCATAGTAATGCAATAACAGTCAGGTGTGCCCCCACCAACCCTGTGTAGAAATTTAGAAACAGTCAGGTGTGCCCCCAATGCTGTTAAAGCCAAATGATTGATGGATACCCTGCAGAGACAGCATGCAACCTGTTGGTGTACAACACAAAGGTCAGCACTGCAGCACAAACTACCTGGACATGATCCACACATTCAATACAGATGGCCATACTGGGCATGCTCACACACTTAATGGCAATGTCAGTCAACAACATATTGAAAGGTCATACTGGGCATGCTCACACACTTATAGAAATGAAGGCAATATCAGTCAACAACATATTGAACAGTCATATTGGGCATGCTCACACACTTAGAGAAATGAAGGCAATGTCAGTCAACAACATACTGAAAGGTCATACTGGGTATGCTCACACACTTAAACACATGAAGGCATGAGTGCAAACACCAGTGGACCAGACATATCTGGCAGTTGCAGTTGTTAGTGCAGACACTTGTCAGTATGCACCACTCATGCCTTGCACACACAGTGGATAGGAATACAGACATATATGTCAGGATAACACACTGTAATAAGCAAAAGGTAGATACCCATAGATGTGTGGAAAAGGGTGACTGTGACAAGGAGCTACCCAGGCCTGTCCCACCCAGCACACAGCCAAAGGGCTCCAAACACATCAGGTGCAGATGTCACTCACTGCAGATACCAGCCACCAGTATCTGTCAGCATTACAGGCTATGTGGTGCACGTGCCAGCTGTGCAACATGACTGTGCAAGGAATTAGTCATCTAGCAGCTGTATACACGTACCTGTGACATATAACCCCCATGTGTGCCTGCATGTGGTGTGTAAACCCCTAGATGAATGGGTTATGGACCATGCACAGACTGCCCTCCCCATGGCCCTACTATGACAAGCCTGCTGAGGTCATCCAATGTGAAATACACCTTTGGGAGAATTGTAGCCCAGTAATCTCCATGGAGCATCCCATAACTGCGTACTGCTGTAGTGTGATAAACTAGTTAGGTAGGAGTTCTAACTCCAGACTTGGCAACTGTGTGTGTGAGTGTGTGTTTGTGTGCGTGTCTGTCTGACTGTGTAGAGAGCAATGTTTTTTAGGGTACTCACACTCCTTACAATTCATATACTCAACTTTGGCAAGGCTGCTGATGTCACCCACCTAGAAATAACCTCTGGGAAGGTTGTAACCCAGTAATCTCCGTAGCCTGTCCTGTGACTGTGTACTGCTGTAGTGTGATAAAGTAGTTGGGTAGAAGTTCTAACCCCAGACTTGGCAACTGTGAGTGTTTGTGTGCGTGTCTGACTGTGTAGAGAGCAATGCTTTTTAGGGTACTCACACTCCTTACAATTCAAATACTCAACTTTGGCAAGGCTGCTCATGTCACCCATCTAGAAATATACCTCTGGGAAGGTTGTAACCCAGTAATCTCCGTAGCATGTCCTGTAACTGCATACTGCTGTAGTGTGATAAAGTAGTTAGGTAGGAGTTCTAACTACAGACTTAGCAACTGTGTGTGTGTGTGTGTGTGTGTGTGTGTGTGTGTGTGTGTGTGTGTGTGTGCATTTCTGTCTGTCTCTGACTATGTAGAAAGCAATGCTTTTTAGGGTACTCACACTTCTTTCAATTCATATACTCAACTTTGGCAAGGCTGCTGATATCACCCACCTAGAAATACACCTCTGGGAAGGTTGTAGCCCAGTAATCTCTGTAGTGCGTCCTACAACTGTGTACTGCAGTAGTGTGATGTAGAACTGTGGTAGGGTTCCATCCCCACCCATGGCAGTTCTGGATATTTTGTGTGTGTTTCAATGTCTGTGTAGGGAGCAATGGATTTTAGGCTAGTCATACACAGTACATTTCAAATGGCCTACTTTTGCAATCCTGCTGATGTCATTCATTGTGAAATGCACCTTTGGGGAAGGAGTTCTCTAGTAATCCCCATGGTGTGCCCTATAACAGCAACATGCTGTAGTGTGATATAGACCTCTGTTAGGGGTTCTATACCCACACATGTTGGTTGTGGATGTTTTGTGTGTGTGTCACTGTCTGTGTAGGGAGCAATGCATTTTAGGCTAGTCACACTCACTACAATTCGAATGTTCTACTTTGGCAATCCTGCTGATGTCATCCAATGTGATATATACCTTTGGGGAAGGAATACTCCAGCAATCTCTGTAGCGTGTACTATAACTGCATAGCGCTGTACTGTAATAAACTAGTTAGGTAGGGGTTCCACTCTCAGACATGGCAGGTGTGTGTATTTGTAACACGTATCCTGTGTGGAGGTGGTTATGAGTGTGTGACACCTGTGGCCAATGTGGAGTGGGTTTTGCATATTTCTTATATGGTGGCCCTACTATATATCACAATGTCCACCATACACAGATAACAGATGTGAAATAGCTGAGAAGCCGGGATGCAAAGAAATACCCATACATGTGACATCAAGGTCAGGCAATCACAGTTAGCGACCCCAGTATTACCCAGAGCACACTCTCAACCCATGTCTCATACACACACACACATGCCTAGGTAACAGCCAATATGTGGGTTGTACATTGCATATTGGCCACTGATAGCAACTAAGGGGTGATAGCTGTGGGCTACAGAGGGCATGGCACCATCTCCATCTGTCCAATATGCACGCACATGCAGACATTGGACCTTCCCCATGTTCCTCAATGGACACCATGTAATATCAGATAGAACAGGACAGAGAACAATGGCATCTACCACAGTCTGTACAGAGCAATGGTTCATAAGCGCAATACACATACATTTGTCAATCATCCTAACTCAGGGGTCTGCAACCTACGGCTCTGGAGCCACATGTGTCTCTTCAACCCTGCTGTAGTGGCTCTTTGTACCTCTGATGAGTAATGGAAGGTTACAACCTTCTCAGAGGTTATTTCTAGGTGGGTGACATCAGCAGCCTTGCCAAAGTTGAGTATATGAATTGTAAGGAGTGTGAGTACCCTAAAAAACATTGCTCTCTACACAAGCAGACAGACACCTAAAACACCTGTGGTGCCATCACATGTGACCCACAAAGGACATGCCATGCCTGACAACATGCACTGTATTGACAGATCCCACTGACACCAGGGAATGCTGTTAGCATGCTATCAATTTAGGTGCAAGGTAAACCTGCTGCCCTTGGATACATCCATTTCTGTTTCCCTGATTAAGGGTATGTTGCAGACTATCCTGTAACACCAGCAACTTGCTTAGTGTATGGAAACAGTTTGTGCCTGTGTTCCAGCCTCTGTCCTCCACCTACATACCAAGCTTTGCACATATGACATGCTGTTGGGGATTTTTCCATAGTGGGCTGTGAGTATATCACACTGCCATTGCTGCCATCAGTCTACTGCTGTTGTATCCCCCACACATACTGTAGGGCTGGGGCCATATATGTGTGGGCGTCACCTACACAATACATGTGTGCTTT